>NW_006408824.1:1382597-1427302 GCF_000296735.1 Chrysochloris asiatica
GAAATGTCGGATAAGGTTAGAGACCTGGCTGGAGCTTGATTATGTATTTGCATCGGTACACGGCTCCTGGGTGGTCTTTGGGGACCCTGAATTCTGGGCATAACAGTAGCAGGGATTTGGAACTGGGGACTGGGAGACAGGGAACGCAGATGAGCACCCCCAAGTGTTTAAGCACCTATCTATCACCCCTAGGTCTGGAAGACCATTCACTGACTCCCTAACTCCTCTGTCTCCCGGGGATGGTGAAGTCTCTTGCTCATGGCCAGTTCATCTACTTCCTCCAGGAAGCCCTCCAGTCAGGACCTGCCCTGACCCATGGGAAGGACTGAGGAGTGGGAGGCCTGGCTTCAACCTCAGAGCACCAGGGAGGGGCTGTGACCGAGTCACACCTATGGGTCCAGCTGCCCGGCCACTTGAACCCCCTCGCTGCCTCCCTCTACTGCTTCCATGTGGCCACTCCAAGAACTGCAGGCTGCAGAGGTGTCTCTGCTGATGCCCCCACCACTTTAAGAGCTAAGCATCCCCAGCTCCCATGACTGGCCCCTACCCTCACCAGGATCTTTCTAGGATGAAGGGGACCCAGCCTAGGCCCTCATGGCCCCCCTAGAGCACCTTGCCACAAAGGCGACTCCACCTGAGCTGGGGCCCCCAGCGGGGGGGGGGGGGGGGGATGGGGGGGTGGGCAAGGGGCCAGGAAAGTAGGGCCCTGTTCTAGAGGAAATGAAATGGCGCCACCAGGGACTGTGTCTGACCACGGAGCCAAGGACCTTTGAGACCAGGGGCGGGGGGGCCCAGAGCCATTTCTAGCCAGCTTTTCTAAGGAATCCCCAGGTAGGAAGCAAGGGCAGGTGAGCAAAGACAGATCCAAGTATGCTCTACCCCATGTTAAATATCTCCCTGAGTCCCAACTCAAGAGGTGGTCACTGTCTGCAAACCCACCTTACAGATGGAGAAGCAGAGGCTGGGAAGGACCTGTGCCAGGGGAAGGGGTGGGAGTCATACTCTGGTCCTTCTGGGTGCTGTTGATGGGTGACCCACAGGGACAAGGAGGAATTAATTCCCCAGAACTGAGGCTCAGCATAAACACAGGACACGGGATGGAGCACATTAGCTGTATTTCTCTCACATGAGGGACAGTAGCAAGGATGATGAGACTTTGTCTCTTATACTTTGGACCTGTGATCAGGAGGGACTGGTCTCTCGAGAAGGATGTAAAGTGAGGGTCAGAGAAAAGGAGGAAGACCCCCAAGAGATGGACTGACACAGTGGCAGTAACAATGGGCTCAAACAATAACGGTGGTGACGGGGCAGCATTTTGTTCTGTTATACATGGGGTCGCTATAGGGTCGCTATGAGTGGGAACTGACTCAATGGCACCTAACAGCAACTCAAGAAGCGGGTCTCAGTTGGGGCAGGTGTAGGAATTAAGGCAGCGAAGCACTGAAGGCTGACGTGGGGCACCAGGACTCCAGGGATCAGGGTATGGTCATTGAACGTGCAGTCACTGGTTCTCAAGTCTCAGACACAGAGGTATTAGGGCCCGGCACCCTGCTGCTGACAGTCCAGAGTATGGAGTCTTGGCCTGGTAGAAATGTGCCCACAGTTTGGGGTTGGTGGGAAGCTTTGGTGTGAGCGGTGTGGGCACTGGGTCTCAGGTGTCCAGGCCAGGTATGCCTCCTTGGACACAAGCGTTTGGTGCTGCATGCCCCAGGTGACATCCCTGCAGTCGAAGTGTGCTTGATGAGCCCTGGGTCTCCAGAGAGACCGTGGAGGTGGGGGGTGGGGGGCCAGGAGGTCACCTGTGGCCCTTTCTGCGTTGAATCAGCACATAGAGCAGCACCCCCAGCAAGGCCACGGCCAGGCCTCCGAAAATGACGCTCAACAGCACCGTGTAGCTCCGTCCTGGAGAGAGGGTATTGTGAGGGCAGCTGGGGGACCCAGGGCACCAGTAGTGGGCACATGGGCAGGGCATCCTACCTGGTTGGCACCTTGGGGTGGGCATGGACCAGGTGCCATCTGACTGGCAAGTGCTGGCTTCTGCCCCATCCAGGCTGTAACCACTGTCACAGAGGAAGCGGATGGTAGAGCCTTCCAGGTATGTGTAACTGTTCTTGTGTCCATTTGCAGGTGGGGCCAACCAGCCGCAGGATACCACTAGGGGGTGGGGGCAGGTGACAGGGCTGAGATGCTGGCTCCTCCCAGAACCCCTGGTCCCCCTCATAGGATCCCCACCCTCCTCACCCCTTTGCAGGCTCTGCATGCGGTGCAGGTGTTGCTGGTGGGCTTCCCTTGTGGCATTGCCCACACTTAGGCTCCCAGTGGCCAACACATCGAATCTGCAGAAAGGGTCATCCCCACAGACGCTGTACACCTCACGATTCGGATGGGAGTAGGCGGCAACCTCATCGGGGAAGAGGGGCTGGAAGGAGGGGTCATGCTTGGGCCGGTACAAGAAGTTGTTGACCAGGAACTGGGAATCATAGGTGAACAGAGATGACTCATTCCGCACAGCCCCTGAAGATGTGATAGGACAGGTTAAGTATGGCACCTGCAGGGCAGGTGGGGGGGGGGGGGTTTCCAAGCTACTCCCTGCTCTGCATGCCCCAAAGCCACTCACAGTCAGCCCCAAACCCAAAGAGCTCCCGGGCACTGGCAGTGGCAGGCAGAATGTGGCCGCTGCGCAGAGTAAAATCGTCGGCTGGGTTGTTGTTGAGCGTTCCCAGGAGGCCCTGGGTATGGTTCCAAAACTTGTCAGGCAGCAGAACAGTCACACTCAGGGATGGGCCCTGTGTGCGGACCTCCAGGCCAGCCCCTGAGGACAGCATGATGGTCACATTCTCAGCAGCCACCGACAGGAACAGACCTGGTTGGGATGGGGATTAGGTCAGGGATGAGTGGGATTGCACCAGTGGGATGCAGGTCTAAGGCCAACTCTCCACCTCTGACCACACCTGTGATGGGACCTCTCAGGTGCTCAGCTCCACGCAGGGAAACCCAGGCCAGAACTGCCTATTCTGAGGAGCATCCTTAACCTTCTTAAGGAGGACAGTCAGGGTTAGGGTCACTATTCCAGAGGACTGTGCTGAGGAGTGTGCCCACTGTCTGACCTGGAGGGGTTTGTGTCCAGCCCCCACTGGGCAGATCAGCTGCCCTCCAAGCTGAGGCCTAGGTTTGTGTCAGAGGAAAGAACTCCCTGCTCACTGGCCGTGCCACCTTCCTTGATCCCTCTGCAATGGAGCTGCCCTCTGGGCTATGGCCACTCACCCTGGAGGTCCATCCAGCTCTGTTCTTTGAAGCTGAGCACCCGCTGGTTCAGTAGCACCTGTAGGAGTGTTCTGGACTCGTCAGACAGCCGAACTTCCAGCACGTCTGAGGTGCCCTCCTGGACTGCCACAGCGGTCAGTCTGGTGCCAAGGGCCTGAGAGCCTGGGGGCACACAGGGTCACTCAGTCCAGCTCCCAGGGTCAAGACTGGGCTCTCCCAGCACCCCGTTCCAGCCTCACCATTAGACATCATCCCCGGCTGGGCCCGGGCCTGGACGCTCAGCTGCGTCAGACCTGCCTCCAGTAACACATACTCGCCGCGCCCGTTGAACGTAAAGTTGGCTCCATCAAAGGTGAGGAAGTGCGGGTCCCCAAAGGCAGAGGCTAAGGGAGAGCAGAGTGGTGGGCAGGTGTGGGGTGTCAGCTCTGGCATGTCGTGCCCTCCCTCCCTCCCCTGGGTCTCCCCCCAGCACTCTGGGTGGCCAGCACACACCCAATCTCGGGGGCCGGTAGTTTTGACAGCCGCTGGAAGGCCTACGGCGCATGTACCGGTGGCACTCGGGTGCCCAGAGGCAGCAGTGGTAGAAGCTGATGACGTCATAGAGCCAGTGCGAGAGGCCGGGCACTCGCGGTGGCATGCGGTATGGGGGTGCCCCCCAGTCATGCCCACGGTCTGGGGTGCTGCCGCTGGTGGAGTCCGCAGTCAGGAGCTGCATGCCGTCTGATGTGTAGCAGCACTGCTGGCCCGAGGCGTAGTTGGGGCTGGGGATGCAGACAGGTCAAGTCCTGACAGGTGTACCCCTTAACTCCCCAGTTTGGATGCTCACCTGGCCTGCACAGAACGCACACAATGCACAGCCCCTGGATGGTAGGTGCAGACGCTGCCCTGATCCATGTTGCATCCATAGTCCGTCTGCAGGGCAGCAGGTGGCACCTGGTTACCTCAGTCACCCTTGGGAGGCCCCCTCCAGCACGGTCCTAGGGCTTCTCCAGGGGACCCCGGGGAGCAGAGGAATTCAGGGGCCACTGTACCCACAAACTCAGCCCCAGACTGCTACCTCCTGAACCCTCAGACTCGTGTACTGGAGTCAACACCCACACACTGAGGTGGACGACTCATGCTTCCCTCCCCAAGCCACAGGTTGTGAGGGGTGGGCAGAAGGTCTCACAAAGAAACGCCCAGTGTCAGCTCGGGCCTGGGCCAGGGTGCAGGGGCAGTCAGGCAGCTCCTCCAGGAAGTTGGGCAGATTGTCTTCCTGTTCCTCCCAGGCCAGGCACTGGTTTCGAGCCCAGGCCACGGGGTTGGCCCGGAATTCATCCCCCAGATGCCAGGCCAGTGCATGCTCGTTGCTCCAGAGCGCCTGCACGTCCCTGTGGGGGGGCAGGGACCTGGCATTGAGGGGGACCATCTCATCCCAGCCCACAGCTCTCTTGTTATCCCTGATCCCTGTGATATGAGTGCTCCTTCCCTGCTACAGCTCTCCTCCTCCACGTGACCCTACTCCTCTACCCTGCAGCCCCCACCTCCTCCATGTGGCCCCCACCCTTTCCCGCCTGCAGACCCCCACCTCCCTGCAGCACCCTGGGTCCCAGGTGGGTAAGGTCAGAAGGCCATACTTCTTCCCAGCCTGGTGAGCGCTGTTAAGGATACGAAGAGCCCCCACTTCCCAGTGCTGGTAGTCAGGCGACCCAGGTTTCGGCGTGAAGGTGAAGTTGCCTGAGTTGGAAACGTTTGTGGCCAGGGTGTACAGGAATGACCACTTGGCTGTCCACTCCTTTGAGTACGGCTTTCCTGAGGGCAGAGAAGACTCAGTCACCCCGGGCCCCTCTGTGGATCCTGATGGAAGGACAGACAGATAACAGTGGCTGAGCTAGGGCCTGTGCAGCAGTTCCAGACCAACTCTAGCTTGGGGACCACTACCTTCCACATACGCAGGGTCACCGCCACCCTCAGGAGGGCCCTTGGTACTTGGGGAGGACGAAGCCTGTTCTGTTTCCAGGACACACAAGGCAAGCCACCTCCTTCTCACAGGCCAGGCGCCCCACCCATCTCACTGTGCTGCCCCCAAGCCTCCCTGAATCTCCTCTCGACATGTCCTGTTCCCTCCAGGCCCCTAAGTTCACTCACCGGTCTCCTCATAGCCCCACAGCTCAATACTGACATACCCCGTGGGCAGATCCCTAGGGTACCAGGTCACCGTGAGGTCACCCTCCGTGCCAGCAGTGCCGTAGTACTGCCAGCGAGTCTCATTCACCAGCGTGCACTTCTCTGTCTCTGACACCTTGCTGGGGTGCACTGGGGAAGGGAACAGGGAAGTCTGGGTTCCAGAGTGAGGAGAGGGGATGCCCCAGAACTAAGCAGACCCCTCGTGGCCAGGAGCAGCCTGGTGAGACCCCGCCGCTCCCTCCCTCTGAGCTGGAACATCTGCCTGGACTGGATGTTATGGGGCTATGAAATGAGTTAGTGAGGAGGGAAAACCCCACCTTGTGGTGTGAGTGCAGCAACTGTGGGCCCTGGCAGGACGCCCAAGGACTGGTTGGGCCAGCGTAGCGGGTTCGAGACAAGTGGGCAGGTCTCCTTGTGCATAGATTAGTGATGGGAAAGTCCCTGAGCCTAGATTGAGGGACACTCACCTGCCAGCCAGGTGCCGAAGTGGTGGAAGGTGTAGCCATTGTCCAGGGAGAGATTGAAGGGGATGAGACCGCTCTCGTATAGCAGTGGGGACACACAGTGCACCTGCTGGCTGCTGTCCACATGGCCGCGTGTCTCTATGTTCTCCTTAAACCTGATTGGCCAAGGCCCAAGAGGTGGGCCAGGGCCAGGGGAGGAGCCCACCATTCCCAGGAATCCCGTGGGCACAAGTATAAGAGGAAGGGTACATACTTGCACACTATGCTGTCAGTGGTGTGCACGCGCAGATGCTGCACCACAAAGTCCTTGCCCCCCATCATGGAACCAGAGTAGGGTAAAATGTCCAAGCAGAAGTTCTGCACATCTGAGCAGCAGGTGTTCAGGTTGACGCAGGTTGGGTGGCAGGAGCATGGTCCATTTTTGTCCCCACAGCGCTGGGCGCAGCTCTTCTGGGCCCCTGTGGGAGAGGACACTAAGAACTAAGAGACTGGCTGACCGCTCCACCCAAAGCCAGGCCCGACCTAAGTTCTCTGATGCCCATCTCAGAGGTGTCCCTGTGACAAAAAGGGGAAACAGAGGACTCAAGGGGGCAGATGGGTGATTCTTATCACAGATCACCACATTACTTAGTTCCACAGTTGCCCAAGCTCTCAATATGGTTTGGAGACCTCTCCAGCTATCTTTGCCTGGGGTCTGACAACATGGCTACTAATATTCCCATTTGAAGTTCAAAGGGAAGGGGCTGCCAGACAGAACTCACCTGTCTGAGACACCATTGTTCTGTTCCCGCTCCCCTCCCCCCAAAAGGACCTGCCCCCAAAAGACACAGGCTCGTCTTTCTGGAGGAAATAGCACATTTCCAGAAGAGGCCCCTATTTTGGGAGGGTTTGTCCCTGTGTCCCTGAGGGGGCACAGCCAAGAATGGGGTGTGGTGCAGGCACCCTGGTACTTCCTCATGTGCCTCCCACTCTGGGATTGGGAGTCACCTGGCTCCACTTCACTAGTGGTTTAGGTTTTGGTATGCAAGAGCATCCATAAATATTTATTGACCTATTATTATGTGATGGCTCCAGGAGATGGGGGAGGAGGCTGAGACATGGTGGTAAATGAGATAAGGCTGGAAGGAAAAGCCATTCTGGACTTTGAGGACTCAGCTCCACCCAAGTGAGGGCTAACCATCACCTAACCTGGGAACACTGTTCCCTACAGGGTGCAGGCTCACAACCCCCTAAAACCCAGCATGTCCCGGTAGGCATTATGATACTCCCCAGACTCCTGACTGGCAGCCCACAGCCTGCACCCCAGCAGGCCCCCAGGGTGTCTGGGTGGGCATTAGTGTGCTCCCCAGGGCCCTGCCCCAGTCCCTCCCCCTGCCCCAGGCTTCCCTCCCACCATCCCCACACACGCAATCAACAGATGTTGACCTAGGTTGAGCCGCTGAGCCTCAGCAATATGGGGAGGTCGGTGCCGATGGCCCCGCAGCAACTTGACAAACTGACGGGAGGGTCAGGCATACCTGCGGTAGACCAGAGGCTTGGGTTGGTGGCCAGCACTAGGAGCAGCAAGGCCCAGTGCAGGAGAGACAGCTTCATGGCGCAGTCGAGTCTGCGGGTGGTGTTGGATTGCTAGGACGTGGGGTGGCGGCTGCTCCAGCACAAGCGCCCCGCCCCACCCCTGGCCCCGCCTGCTGCTTGCCAGCCTCTCGAAGTCCACAGGTGGAGGGTGGGCCTGCCTGCTTAGCACATTCCAGAAGCCAAGACGGACCCTGCCTCCACCCTCCCATCCTCAGTATTATTCTAGATCCAGTTGCTCTGCAGGGGTGGAGAAGTTGGAGGTGGGCAGGGCTTGCGGAAGGAACCGGGGTCGGAGTCTTGAGTTAGCCTCCGGCTGGGAGCTGCTGACCTGTGGTCACTGTGCATTTGCATTATCTCATGATGCCCCACCCTCATGTGCAGATGAATAAACTGAGGTGGGTGAGGAGTCAGAGAGGTATGGGGGCCCAGTGGCTGCTGGGAGCACCGCGGCAGGTCATCCGGGAGGGCTCAGGCTTGGGGCTGTCACTGGGCCCCGCCAGTCCTGCTCCGGCTGAGTCCTCAAGGTGTCTGTGGGGGTACTGTACCACCAGGGGATACCAAATGGCATGGGGTGGGACCACGTCCCCATTTCAGTCCCTCTTGTTGAGTGTGATGCCAAGAGCTGGGGCACCCCTGAAAGCTGGCTCCTACATGAAGGGCAGGAAGCCAGCCAGGGTATGGGTGTCAGGACAGGGGCCCAGGGTACCTCCCTGCCTCACCTCACACACTTCCCCAAACAGATGTGAGCTCAGCACGACCTTGGGGGAAGCCCCACACTCTAAGGCAGCTATCAGTGAGTACCCAGGTCTGAGCCCATCAGATCCTGGCCCTGGGGCAAAAGCTTCAAGGGTCAAACTGACAAGAGCTTCCCCTACAGATCTAGAATGGCATTTCAAAATATTCCAGGTAGGACCTACTCTGCAGTCACTGGGAATACGGTGGAGGTGGTATTTGCTGGACTCAGCTCCTCAAGCGGCCCAGGGCGCAGACTGCCCACTGCTTTCTGAGCACTGGCCCTTCCACTGAAATGATGGTGGGGGTAGCAGACAGCTTATCCAGCCCCATCCACTGGGCATGGGGGCAGGGAGGAGGGAGGTGATGGAACTGAAGTGAGGGCAGGTGTGGGCCTCAGGTGTGGTACTGACAGTCCCTGTCAGTGGAGTCTGGAGGGCAGCGCTAAGGCTGACTTAAATAGTTTCTGCCCTGGGCCCCAGACTTGTGTGGAAGGTCAGTGGTGATGACACCCCATTATGGGGAGCCCATCATACATCTGTGGCTAGGGCCATGCTGACACTCCCCTGGGGTCCAGCGGGTCCCTAAGGCTGCCTCAGATTGTAGGGAGAAGCCCACACCCTGAGGAGAGAATGTACTGCAGGGAGCCCATGCCACACATACACCTGCCCCCCTGCCCCCAGAGAGAACAGAAGTGGAGACAGTTGTTTCATCTTTATTAGAAAACAAAACAAAACAAAAAAAGGATGTGGGTGAGCCCACCCTGAAGAGCCTGGCACCTTGACAGTCTCATGGGTGGGGAGTGGGGGTGAAAGGGAGGGTGACTTTATAAAGGTATTTAATCATAGAAAAGAGTGTGGCCTGCACAGATGACCACCACCTTGCCTGTGCACAGGACCCCTTAATGTGCGGGGCAGCCGATGGCCTACGACCTGCTACCCTGACCCCAAGGGTCAGGAGACTTGGTGGGGGGGGATGTTGTGGGAGCCCTCACTGGGTCTCCACCTTGTCTGGGGCTGACTGAGGGGGTCCCCCAGCCTGGCTGGAGCCTGGCACCTAGGGGGTGTCTGTGGACCCCCCTCAGATGTCCATGTAGTCGTCATCCTCGTCTGACTCGCTCTCCAGGGATGACTCCTGGCTCGATGTCTCCAAGACCTCCAGGGCAGGCTGGCACAGGCTCTCCTTCCTTACATTGGCAGCTGACTGGGCAGACAGGATGGCCGACTGTGGATGGGGGGGTGCTGTTTAGGGGTGGCCAGGCCCCTCCCCAGGCCCCTCTACAGCTTTCACCTTTGTCCTACCCCCATTCCCTCTAACCAACACCCTTCTTTGTCACCCCCACCCCTCAGCCGTTCCCTCAGTAGCCTGTGTGTCCCTGGCCCCCAGTAGTCACCTTCAGTCTCTGCTTGGTCTCTTCTGAGACGCTGCCTTTAGGTGACAGCAGGGTGGGGGTAGGCGGTGTGACCGTGATCTCAGGAGGGAACTTGGTGGCGGCAGAGGGGATGACCAGCTTTGGCATGTTGGGCAGCAGACGCGGCTTGGCCCTGCTGGGCTCGATCTTGCTCAGGGACCCCCCATGAGGCTGGGCAGCCCCACTGCTGGGGTCCTTGGAGCTGGAGGCTGGGGAGGGGGTGTGTGGGGGCGGAGCCTTGTCATAGGTCTCAGAGGTCTAGCTTCTTGACCCTGAAACCACAGGGTTCCCTCTAGGAGACAGGACCCCAGAGCACCCCACTCCCACTGCCTGTCCTCAGCCCCGGCCCAGCCTCCACCATGCTGACTGCCCTGCCCAGTACCGTTGTACACACTGAGAGCCTAGGCCTGGGTGACAGCCAGCACCCCGCCCCGTGGGACCCGCAGTTAGAAGCCAGTCTAGAGGTGATGTGAGGCAGCCCAGCTTCAGGAACTGCACACTGGGAACCACCTCAGCCTGGCTAGGCTCCACGATGGGCCCGTCAAGGCTTTAAAAGGAGTGGGCTTTGCTCCACAGTCTCATGGTTATGGTGTCTGGCTCCAGTCCTGTTGTCCTCAATAGTCCTCAGGGACCTTGGTCAAGGGTCTCACAGGGCCAGGCCACAGGGCGAAGGTGGGAAAGGGTTGGAATCCATCCTATACTGGGGCTGGTGTGGCAGCTTGGATGCCCATGGGGACAGGACTGGTCAGTGTCCCGTTCCTCCCTCAGTGTCTGTCCTTCCGTCCCTTCTGGGTGCTTACCTCCCCAGCCACAGGGACCTGGTTTACAGCTAACAAATAGCCCACTTCCTCTGAAAGAGAGGTGGAAGAAGGTGCTCTGGACCCCTTTCCAACCTCTTTTTGGCCACAGATCCAAATCCTTCAACCAGTCCTCCCTTCGTACATTTTCTCTTCAGCAGACCTGCACAAGCCGTGCCCTTCTACCCCACAGGGTCCCCCGACCCACTTGTTCTGCTAGGATCCACACCCCAATGTCTCCCATCAGCCTTACCTTGGCTGCAGGTGGGCTCCACACCTGTTGAGGGGGCAGCCTCCACTGACCAGCGGCTCTGCTCTGCTGGGGCTGCTAGAGGAGCCGACTTCACTTGCTGGCTGCGCCGGGGCTCCTGGAGTGTGAAGCTGGCACTCTCCACCACTCCTGCTGGTTCTTCTCCCTCTGGAGGGACACGGGGATCAGCTCAGGGCCACATCCTCCCCACTCCTGGAGTCAGGGCCTTGAAGGGGCCTCAAAGGTGGTTGCCTGATCTGCTCTGACCTCCCCACACCCCTCCACTGTCTGGGGTACTGCAGCACCAGAGTGGGACCACAGTGCTGATGACCCCACCCAAGAAGGCTGTGGTGCTTGGGGGCCAGGTCGGTCCTGGCAGAAAACAGCCCGAAGTGCAGGCCTTCCATAACACATGGGGCAGGAGGTTTCTGCTCCGCCCCCCCCCCCCCCACCACCACTTGCTTACATAAGGGGCCAACAGAACCTTGATTGAAAGCCAAACTAACCAGCCAAGACCAAATTGGACAGGGCAGCATGCTAGCACTGCACCCCAGCCAGGCCAGAGCATGCTGTCTCTAGCATGAGGTAGAGATAGGACCAGCTACTGATGCCTGGGTCCTCAGGCTGCCCCAGGCAACACCATAATGATGCCATCAGGTCATGGCCACACTGAGGCCTCCACTAGGCCTGCTCCTCCCATTCCCCTCAGGCTGAGTCCTGGGACAAGAACGAGAAAGGGCCTAGTATTCCCACTCACATCCAGAGTATGGAGGACAGAACCCTACCTGAAAGCTCTGAGACCACCCAGGACAGCCACCTCCCACAAATGCTTCTCCCCATCAGCCCTTGGATCCCCACATAGCCTGAGGGGGCTGGGGCAGCCCTGTGGAGCATGGTGAAGGGAAGGAGGGCCCAGGAGGCCCATCCACCTGACTGCTCCAGAAAACCCCATGCCTGGGGTCATAACTGAGCCGAGGCCCAGGGTCATCAGTGCCTGCCTGGCTTGACCCTAGGGCCTGAACACCAGCAGGGAGCCCTAGCCAGTGTGGGGGAATGTGCCCAGCTGCTCCCCTCATGTTCCTCCCTGAAGCCCAAGCCTGTTGCAGCTCCCTGGCCTGGGTGGCTGCTGTGTCCAGAGCTCTGAAAGGAGTGGCAATGCCCATGGACAGCCTCTCTGAGGTCCCGTACACCTCCTTGACCTGGGAGCTGCTTACTCAGGCCTGGCCCCTCCTCTTTCCCCTCCCCAAAGCAGAGACCAAAGGCATGAGGGTGAGTTAAGGACATACAGACATAAGTCTGTGCCAGCCAGTTTGCCAACTTGAAGGCCCCTTAGGCTCTGATCATGTGCTACCCCACCCCCTCTGAGCTGGCCTTGCTAGGGTCTTTGAGGACCCAGTATATCCTGGCCCAGTGGACAGGAAGGATGGGACACACCTGGGGCCACTGAAGTGGTGCTGGGGGTGGCCTCGGGCCTGTGTAGCCGAGGGGTTCCGAGGTCCTTAGTGGAGTCTGGGGCAAAGGCTGATGCACAAGGCAGGCAGCAGGCTGGGGCAGTACGGGGCTTGGCATGGTTGTCACTGGGTCGATGAAGGGCATCAGCAGGTGAGGCATCAGGGGTTGTGGGGGTCACTGCTGTTGGGAAAAAGTTCTCTCGGCTGTCCTTCGGGTGCTTTGGGGTGGTGGGAGTATCCCCTGCAGCCTAGGAGGACAAAGGAGGGGGTGTCGTCAGGGGACATAGGCAGCAATGGCCTGGAAAGTCACTTCTCGAGGGTCAGTTAGGAGGGCTCAGAGGGGACAGCCCAACCAGAGATGGGCTTGCTCCCCACTTGGCCATTTCTACATGGTGGGAATGTGCTGGCCTGGGGACAGCCTACTTGATGGAGAGTTCCCAAACAGGGAGTGGGTATGGATGCCGTGTCCTGTCCTCACTCACGACAGCCTCCAGTTTGAGGACAGCACAGAGCCTCCCTCACACCAGCTGCCATGGTAACAGGGGACAGTACAGAGCAGGCTGTCTTCCCACCCACAGGTCTCCCAGCTCCCAGGCTAAGACAGGAGCCCAGTGGGTTTGACCTATTGGGGGTTGAGCCCCCTCGACCTCCACTAGGAAAACACCTGCCCAAGGGATCTCAGATGCAGCCAGAGGGCTGGCAGCAAAGGGAACCCCAGATCTGGGGGGCAGAGCTGGTACTTGCTTACTTGTCTCTGGGCAGCGGCCCCCAGGTGGACCTGACAAAACTTCACTGCCTGTTCCAGCGCTGTCTCCTCGTCCACCTGAGAAGACACTGGGTCAGACACTTGGGCTGGGTGGGGAAGCTTCTCCCCCTGCAAAACAGCTGGACTGTTCTTTGGGGGAGGGGCGGGACTTGAGGCTTGGGGACTATCTAGCAGCCCCACTGCTGACCCCACCTAGCCCTACTGCAACCCTTCCTGGGGCGCTTGGACAAACGTCTTGTCCATTTCCTGGAGAGGTGCTGGTCAGGGTCCCACAGCTCCAGGCCATCCCTCTAGACATTTCTGGAGCTGTCATTTACATGAGCAGAGTAGCCAGGGATCCCAACCAAGCCTTCAGAGTGTGACAGAAACTAGGGGAACAGGGTAGAAGGCCATGAGTAGAGAGGTCATTCAGAATCTGACAGGTGTTATGGATTGAATTGTGCCCCCAATAAAACATGCATCAACTTGGCCAGTAGTTCAGCAGTTATGTTATAACATAATCATGCTCTGTGATGTAATTAGCCAATTGGTTATAAGAGAGCTAGAGTGGACACTAATTTGCTCTGTTAACATTCACCTAAAAACACTGCCACTGAACTGACTCCAACTCAGAAACCCTTCTATGTTAGGAGTTCCAAATCCATAAATCTTTACAGGAGCAGACCACCTCATTTTCACCCCTCAGAGCAACTGGTTTGAACCGCCAACTTTGTAGTCAACAGCCTAATGCTTAACCTACCGTACCACCAGGGTTCTTAAAAAAATACTATCCAAAAAAAAAAAAGACCCAGGTGCACCACAGAAAACCTCAGATGTAGGAAAATGACAGTAGGGATAGCCAGGAATGGTAACCTGGAGGCCCCCTGACTCCTGCCAGGTGCTGGGTGGTCCTCTGGGTGGGGCTGTGGGAGTGAAGGACAAGACCTCTCCAGGAGGCACTACTTCAGATTGGCCCTTGGCTGCCCTGGCCCCACCACTCAGCACCCCACCCAGATCTGTCACCTGTTTGATGAGCATGTAGGTCTCAGACATAATTCTCTCAATGCGACCCAGATCATAGGCCACTCCCTTCTGTCCCTGCAGCCACACGCGGTAGGCGTCCAGTAGCAGAGTCTTGCCTGACTCCGTGTCCTCTAGGAGCTTCCTTTTTCGGCTGGGCCTGGGGGCTGGTTCCTCAGGGGTCCCGCCCATCCTGGGTCCAGGCCCTGAGGACTCAGGGGCTGGTGAGGGCTGCTGCCCAGTACTGATGCTCAGCTCCTCCAGTGATAGTTCTGTCGGCCGGCTCTCAGGGCCCCATTCCGGAGGGAGATGGCCTGGGGTCATGGGGGCTGCCCGCTCTGCATCAGGGTGGTGGGCAAGTCCTTCAGCTGTGTCCATGGGTTCTGTAGAGCCAGACCGGGGGCCCTCCTTGTCCCTGAGATCCCCGCTCTGGTTCACGCTGCCGCCTGGGTCTGGGGCTACAGGCTGGGGGTTGGGTGGGCTCACATTGCCCCCTGGCTCGGCCTCTGGACCCGCACCATCAGCCAAAGGGAGCTTCTTGGGGTGAGGAAGGTTCTCCTGGCCATCCTCGGGGCTGGCCTTGTGGGAGACGTCCGTGGTCATCCTGCTCCCAGGAAGGGCAAAGTTTTTGGGCCCTGGGCATTCAGATCCCTATAGGAGCGGGAAATGAGAAGACCCTGTGTCCCCAAGGTCTGCACCCCACAGTTCCCTGGCTGCCAGGTCTGCTACCCAGGACCCCGCCACTCAATGCCACATTGTTCTGATGATCTCCTTGGGTGGGGGCATGCTGGTCTGAGAGCTGTTTAGTGAGAAGCCTCCTCTCTGGTTCCTCAGTCCTGACCCTGTGTAGGGAGGGATCACTGCACTGTGGTCCAGGAAGGGGGTGGGACAAGGACTTCCCAAGCTTTGAGGGTTGTCTTGGGCCCTGGTATCACACCCTGACCCTCCTGCCTGGGCAGGAGGCTCTGGGGTCACTTTGTCTTGGTACAAATCACAAGGCACCCACTGTTAGCTTGAAACGATAACTTCCTAAGACCTCAGTCCCCTCACCTAAAAGCAGAGAACGAATACCTGCCCTGGGGAAGGAGGACGAGACAGGGGTCCTGCTCAGTCCCTGGAGTGAGCCTTGGAGGCGGGGCTGCATTGTCAGCCTGATGGGATCCCTGGTGTGGGTGTTGTCACACTCCCTGACACACAGCCGGAGCAACTGTGTGTAGGCACTTAGTCCGGAGTGTACCGGGAATGGCCCTGGGGGTCCTGGGCATGTGATTGTGAGCAAGGTGGGCGGCGTACCTCTGCGAGTTCGCTCAGCGTGTCCTCCAGCACCTTCACAGTGAGGATGAAGGCCCGCTGCGCCAGGACCTGGCGGTCAGCATCACGCAGATACTTCCTGCAGAGGACAACCATATGCAGCTCAGCAGCATCCCCTCTTCCTCTGCCCCTGCCCTGAGCAAGGTACACACCTGTGGTCTCTGCACCTGCAGCATACTTGGGCAGGGTGATGCCATTTACATTTAGACTCTTAAGACAGAAGGTTTGGAGAAAGGACCTGGTACACCCGTCCTGACCACAGTTGTCCCCTGGCCCAGCCTGGTGGGCAGCACTCACTTGCCCTGGTCAGGCGTGCGCTGCAGCATGGACGACACCTTTAGCAGGGTGCTGTGGTCCCGCAGCTGGGCCAGCACCTTCAGCAGCAGCACGATGGAGCGGTTCATGTGCCAGGCAAAGCTGCCCGGCCGGTCGATCTCGTCCACGGGGATCCGCCAGATACCCTGCAAGGAGATGTGCATGGCGGGGGATGATGTGAGCAGGGGTGCCCACAGCCAGAGGTCCCACAGCCCACCCTGGAGCCAAGGGACCTCTGTCCAGTCCAGTGGGCCTGTTCCTCTCCATTGGCCCTCGAGGCCTCACACAGATGGTTCCTTCTTGCTGCCATTTCACTTTTCCCCACAGTGGCAGCAGACTCTGAATAACATGGCCCCGAACCCCCTCCTAGATGGCTGGGTCACACGTGTTTACTTGGCAAAGCCCCAATGGGGCACATGGGCCAAGCCTGGTCTGATGCAGTGAGGGCCCAGGACATGCTCAGGATCGTGTTTGAGGAGTGGGACTACTAGGCCCCGGGGCCACATCACACGAGCAGCATCCATCCAGAGTCAAGGCTGGGTGCCCATTCCCTGCCACATCAGCAGTTCACTCGAGCAGAGATGCCCTCTTGGCTGTTCGAAGGCCAAGTCCACATTGACTGACCCCATACCCCCACTGAACCTGTCACGGTGTCTGATCAAACAGCACAAATAACCAGGGCTGAGCCTGGAGTGATGGGAAGTCTCTGATAACGTCTTGGGGCTTTCAGAGTCAGCTCCCGGATGGCTCTCTGCAGTCCACGCTCAGAAGCACCTGATCAGGGCAGTCCAGTAAGGGATCTAGGGCAGGACCACCAGTTGTATAGATGGGAAGCTGGAACAACACTGTCTCGAGCCAGTGGAAATCTAAGTGAGACCTGTTATAATAACCCTGTGCCTGACTAGCAGGAGGACGGAGGAGCCCTCTAAGAAGGGTGAGGTGTCACAGATGCCAACACCTATTCTCCAGCCCAATAGTGCCCATCAAGGTGTAACTCTGTTTGGACAATGGGGGCTGAGTGGCTCTGCTGAGGGGTGATGTGTAAAGCAGCCAAGTGGTCATCCAGCCTATGGATGGTGAGGACCCAGGCCCTGGCCCCTACCTTCTGCCCAGCAAGAAGGTGTTGTTTTGTTTGCCCGATGGCCTAGTGACATGAGACAAGGAAAAAATGGCCCCTCTGGTTCACATGTCCTCATCTCAGGGAGCTCAGGGAGGTGGGTTGCACTGGTTCCAGGCCCCCTTACAACAGAGCCCATCTCTACTGCATCATGGCTCCAAGAACAGGAATGCTCCCAATGGGCCTGTCGAGAGCTACCCAGACAGCCCCCTACCCAGGTAAGACGAGCGAGAGGAAGGGGGCCATGAGTGGCCTTGCCCTGGGGAAGTGCCTCTGAGGCCAGGAAAGGCCTGGTGCTCCCAAGCCACCAGACCCTGCAGCTCCACAGTCCGGAGTCAGGCCCTGGGTTTTAAACAGGTACCAAGACTAGGGGGCAAAGGTTCATAGTCAGGCTGCCAGCGGCACAGGTAAGGCTGATGAGAGGACAGAGACAAGGTTTTGGAGTCTCAGACTCCAAGCCAATGCCTTCAGAAGCTGCTGGGCCTAAAGGCTTGGCCCTCGCACCCAACAGGTGGACCCCACCAGCCAGGGAGGGACTGCTTCAGCTCTATGCCCTCACATCCTCACTGGACCATGTTCACTTGGGCAACTGCAATCATGGCCAGAACATTCTTCAGTGTTCCAGGTACTGGGAGCCCCACACTGGGGCCGCAGGGAAGGTGAAGGGGACCTGTGTTCACAGGCACAGCTAGCTGCCTTGTAGCCAGTGGCCCCCCACCTCGCTCCTCTCCAAAGGTTCACAAAGTTATAAAGGCTGAGGAGATAGACTGCTCAGGAGACAGACAGGCAGAATGGATTTGGCAGATGCTGGGTGTCAACAGAGTCCTGCAGACAGGCACATGCTTTCTGATGAGTTCTGCTGCAGAATGAAGGGCTTCAAGAATTTTGTGGAAAAAAGGAATCAAAAGACAATGAAAAATTTCCACAAACTTTTTGAAGCTTCATCATATGTATGTGTGACTGGCTGCTGAGTTGATTCTAATTCACCTCCTTGACCCTGTTTCCTAGAGCAGACCTGTGACGCGGTTAGGAAACCTATTAGGTCCTAACCGGGAAGTGGGTAGTTTATTCTGCCTAGCAGGTGAAAGAAATCCTGGAGGTCTCCTTCTAAAATCTCAGCCACTGAAAACCCTATGAGGCCCACTTCTGTTCTGAAACATGCAGGGGTCTGGGAAGCCCACTTCTCTGACATACACAGGGTTCATGTGATTTGGTTCTTCTGACACATGCAGAGTCATGTGATCTCTACTCCGGCTTTGACACATGCGGGGGCCTGGAGAGCCCACTTCTGCTGACATATGTAGAGTCATGTGATCCAGTTCTGTTCTGACACACACAGGGGCCTGTGGAAGCCACTTTTGCTCTGACACATGAAGGGTCATGTGAGGCCCACTTCTGCTATGACACACTCAGGGGCTTGGGGAGCCCACTTTTGCTGTGACAAATGCAGGATCATGTGAGGGCCACTTCTGATCTGATAAACACAGAGTTGCTGAGAGTTGGAACTGATTCTGTCACAATGGCCTTTCTCACAAGGGATCTCTACTAACCATATCCTTTTCAGACACGTGTTTGCAAATTTCCAGAAATGGTGGCCAACAAGACAAAGATGCACATTTACAAACCACCCCCTCTAAGATGCTTATCGCTTCACTGTGTCATCTTACTGAGCCTTTCCTGGTGATCTGACGCCTAAAGGCACACATGCTGGGCACAGTCTGGTCCTCGTTCATTCACTAACCCCATACATTCAATCATCCACATTTTCTTCCATTTATCCACATTCATTCCCTTTTTTGTGGACATCTACTTGGTATACTGGAACCATCTACTTGCTTCCGCTCACCCTCCCAAGTTTGGGTCAGGCATGAGCCCTACCCTCGAGTTGTGGGGTGGACATCGTACCGTAGCCTGAAAGTCCCTATTAGGAGCCACTGGGATGCCCTCTAGTCAGGACAGACGGAGGATGTGTGACTGGCTTCCAGTGACAGCTGGCAGGAGACCAAGGAGCCAGCAGGTAGGGTGGTAAGGAAACTGTTGTTTTCTGCTAAGCCATGTGGGTCCTGTTTTCAGCCACAGCCCTGATACATCACTAAGAGTTTGGAGACAGGGTGGATTCATCAGACCTGCCAGCAAGCACCCCACTCCCTTTCCCTGCACTACGTTCTCCCAGAGAGATGACTTCTCTTCCTCTCATGTAAACAGATGCTATAGTGACCCCACTCTAGAGATCGATGCCTGGCTGAGCTCCAGGATGCAGGGTGACTACAGCTGAGCTCTTGTGCAAGGGAGTCTTGGCTCATTGGGAACAGACTGGGATTGGATGCCCATCATGGATGGGGTGGCAGCTGGGTGGCTATTGGTCCCTACTGGGACTCACAAATCCACTTGGCTCCTACTATGGGAACTGGCTGCCAGCCTTGGGCTTTTTGAGACTTTCTTGGGCTCCCCAGTGGTAACCTGCTGCCCTACCTCAGGGCTCCAGAACAGCCCCTTTCCAATCCTGGAGCCAGCACCTGGTACGCAGTGGCCTGGTGCTGGGCAGTGCATGTCTGCAGCACATGATCCAGCTCAATTGAGAGGCCTGGGCACCTGGTCAGGACCACCACAGAAGGGTTTCAGTGCTAGGCCCACCTCTTGAGGGGGGTACAGGCAAGGATGCGGGTTGTGTGTCTCTTGTTCACTGGGCCTCTAGTACCCATAAAGCTGAGAGAACTGATACCACTTCCTAGCCCCTGTGGGAGGGAAGACCAGTGAGAGGGGCCTGGAAAAGGAATGTTCCAGGTCACAACTATAAGCCTGGCCTCCCAGTCCTGTCTGGGGATGCTCTGATATCTGAGAGTCCCATCAGGGTAAGGGCCCATACTGTCCTGCCAGGGCTCCAGTGCCACATATAGGCCCAACCCTGGCAGGAATCTGTGCCACAGCAAATTACTTGTTGGGTGGCCATGGGTTTCCCAGGGGTGTCCTGCTTGGTGGGAGAGAATGACTCACGTGGTTATGGTCCAGGGGTCAGGGTGAGAAGATAGAGGCTCACCTATAAGGGTTTATGAGCTGAGAGAGCAAGTGATTGTACCAGTGATGTGTGTGTGTGTGTGCATGAATGGATATAGGTCAGTACTAGTGTATATGAGAGCATGAGCATATGTGGACATGTAAGTGCATATAAATGTATGTGTGTGTATAGTGTGTACGCATGCACATGTGTGGATGAGTGTGCACAAATGTGTGTATGTATAGTGTGAAAATGTATGAATGCATATGTTGTGTAAGAATAAGCGTATAAGAGAAGGCTTCAAAAAGTTCGTAGAAAAATGGAATTTTTCCATGAACTTTAAAAATATCCCTTATAGTATGTGTATATGTGAAAGTGTGTGGTATGTGAATGTATATATGAACATAAATATGATTTGTGTATAATGTATATGTAAGGAGCTCTGGTAGCACAGTGATTACAAATTGGGCTGCAAATCTCAAGGTCGACAGTTCAAAACTACCAGCTGCTCCGCGGGAGAAAGATGAGGCTTTCTGCTCCTGTAAAGATTTACAGCCTCAGAAACCCTACACAGGGTCGCTATGGGTCGGAACCGACTCCACGTCATATAACCACCAATAATGTACATGTATGTGTGTGAATGCTTGTACAAGAGTGTGCATGAGTGTGTATATCTGTGTTGCATGTGTGTGTATAAACAGTACATGTGTGAGTGTAGCATAGTGTGAATGTGCATGAGTATATACAGTGTTGAGTGTTAATGTGAGTGATGTTGTGTATATATCAGGGGGTGTGGGGCTGTAGGATAAGCACTAGACCAAAAGTTCAGTTTGAATGGCAAGGTCACCAGTCTACTCCTTGAAAACATTATACAGGGTTGCCGTGAGTCGGAACTGACTCAATTGCAACAATTTACAACACTGCACAACAGCATGCATGTGTATGAGTGTGTATATATGAGTATGAGTATGTGTAGAATAACAGTGTATGTGAGTGGGTGTTGGAGCCAGAGGTGGGGCCTGTCAGATGGATGACCCGGGAAGCCACTGTAGAAGGTTTGGCTGGAAGGCCGACCCAGGGGCAAGTCTGCCTTCCTCAGGGGCTACCGCCACTGTGTGTCCAGAGCAGCATGGGCATGTCATTTTTACCTTGATTTCTCAGTCAGTAAACAGCAGAGCTGTTTCCCAAATCGTCATAAACTCACACCATTTAAAGTGGCTACAGAGCACCTCAGCCCACAGAAGCAATGTGGCTCAGCTATCCCTGAGCAGCTGTCCTGTCCATGAAGAATGCTGGTTGCTCTCCCTCCCCTTGGAGTATGTGGTAGAGTTGGGATCTGGGTGCCCAGCACCCCAGTGGTGAGGCTGTGCATGAGGCAGCTGGATCTGAGAGTCCCATGCATACAAACACAGTACTAACACACCAGAGGGAGAGCCTGTTCCCTGGGTGGAAGATTCTGGCAGCCCCCCCTGGCACGGCAACAGCAGTGACTCAGTGCACAGGGCAGGCGAAGGCGGGAGTTGCTGGCATCCCATTGCTGGGAGCTGCTGCTTAAGAAGGAGGCACAAGCTGCCCTGAGCTGAGGATAGACTGGGGGTTGAGAGAGCTGGGAACTTCTGCCAGGAGGGGTGCCTGGGTAGGGATGTCACAAAAGGACACCTTAGTGCTGTAGCGGGACCCCCAAACTGAGCAGGGGGTGGGGACAAAATCAGAATTGTAGACACCTGGGTCCATAGCATCAATGGGCAAAATACCAGTATCCTCCATAGTCTTAGGAGACTGACCCCTGAAAACCCATAAAGTCACCTCAATTGACTGGCGAGGGGAGCAGGTGAGGCCCTGGAGACTGTGCTCACAGGGGTTAGCAAGCCCACAAACAGGGAAAGCTCTAGTACAAGCCACCACTCACACTTCACACCTCCCCCAAGAGAATGCTACTTAAGGACACAAGGCCAGCAGCATCCAGCCCACCTCCGGTCGACCTGCCTTCTCCCTGCCCACCCCCACAAGATGAGTGCTCACACAGTGCCAGCAGGTCCCCAGGGAAGAGCCACCTCAGTCCACTAGATAGATCCAAGCAGGGGACCATAGAAGAAAGGTGAGTGCTAACACCCTGGGGGCAGGAAGTCCCTGCAGGTTCCACACACACCCATAGGGCCACCTCCCTAACCTCAGGGTGATTCCCAGGCTGCTAGGGCGACCCTGCCCCCCCCTCCCCTCCTGCCCTGTGGTCCCTGCTACATGAGCTGGGTGGCCTAGGGCCAGGGATTCCCCTGCATCATCCACAGGTTATCTCTGGGGATGCCTGCAATTTGCCAGAGCCGCACGCAGCTCTCCCAGTTTTTCTCAGGTCCCTGGCAACGGAGTCCTTGCGCTGAGCCAGGTCCCTACAACTGCGGGCTGTCCCACCCCCAACCCAGGAGCAGTCCAAAAGACAAACAAGCAACTGCAGGCGCCTAGCCCCACCCCGGCTGCACGGTGCGCCCCCTGCCCGCCCCCTCTGGGCGCAGGGACAGTTCTCCCGCCCCCACTGGGCGGCTATTGGCAGCCAGAGACTCCCCCCCACTCCCGCTCACCATCCCCGGGCAGCCCGCGCTGTTCCTCCTCGCTGCCGCCCGCCCGCTGCGAAGTTGCCCAGACCCGGCCTGGCGGTCGGCTTTCGGTTTCGGTGGCGCCTTGCAATGCAGCGCAGAGCAGCGCAGCGCAGCCCCAGTGCGCCGGCCAGCACTGGCTAGGCCCGCTCGGGGATTGCGCCTCTCCTCCGAGGCGCCCCGCGTGCACCCCCACACGCTGCCCCGGCCGCCCACCTGACGCTGCGCAGGGGCCCCACAGCCGTCGCCTGCCAACTTCTTCCGCAGGCGCACCAGGGAAGCCCCAGCCCCCGTGGACTGGCTTCCTGCTGCGCCCTAGGCAGCCCGGCCAGTGGGCCAGGCCCAGGGGAGACGTGATGGCAACCCAGCCCCCGCCCCGGGTGCTTTCCTACCCGCCGGCTCCGTGGCATCTGTGCAGTGGGGCAGGGGCGGGCGCAGGGCCATGGCCGCCGAGGCGGCTCCACGGGCCGGGGCGGGGCGGGCTGAGCCGGCCCGGGCGCGGGCTTGCTGGGCCTGGCTGTGGGCCCAGCACCACTGACTTCGTCGGCCAATCCTCACGGGTCCAGGTCTATCTGCCGGCACTGCGATGGGGGGCTGCGGAGCCCTTACCGCGGGAAGTTGGGGATTGGACAGTCCAGATGGGGACCACCCTGGGCACGGGGCCACAACAGGAGCATGGTAGGGTTAGGTCTCCTACGTGTGTAGGGTACAGGGAGCTGTCGCCACCTTGTACACGAGGTGGCAATCGCACAGCACCCCTGGCATACGTGTAGGGAAGTGAGAGGCCACACTGCTGAACTCTAGCAGTGGGGGCAGAAGAGCACCTCTGAGAGTGACATGTGTAGAGACAACTTAGAGGTGTTTACAGCAGAGTCTTGGAGTCCTGGTGTGGCACTGTGGGCTAACGCGTCAGACTGCAAAGTCAGTCTGAACTGCAAGGTCGGTGGTTCAAGCTCACCAGCTGCTCCTTGGAAACCCTACACAGGGTCACTATGGGTTGGAATTGACTCGACAGCACTTAACACACACACAGCAGAGTCTCAGAAATCCTATCCTTGGTGGCTATGAATCGAACTAACTCAATGGCAATTAATAGCAGCAGCAACAAAATTTCCGGTGTGGCATTGTACGGTAACAATGAACTGCTAACCAAACAGGGTCATCGGGATAAGCCCACCAGCTGCTCCTTAGAAACCCTATATGGGGAATCTATGAAACCCTAAGAGGAATCTCTAAGTAACTAACTCAACAGCACTTAACAACAGCAGGAAATTCCCCAGGGTCACCGAATACAACCCCATCACTTCCCAGTATGGCTGTGTCAGTAGTAATAGTAGGTGCTTGGCAGAGGGTGGGCTAGCCAGGGAAGTTTAGGAATCCCCTGTCTCAGCCTCTGCTTTGCAAGCCTCACCCCTCCTGCTGGGAGGCTACTCCTCCATGTTACCTCAGAAGGGTCACTGCGTCTATGTCACAGAAAAGGGAGGCCCTCACTCCAGAGTCCACACTGTGTCAACTCCCAGTTTTGGTCGGGGTGGGCACAGGCAGCTTGGGAACTGCCCATCTCTCCTGGCCACTGCTTCTAGGGAAGGAAAGGCAGAAGCCAGCCAGTGGGGGGTGGGTGTTAAGAGGCCTGAGCCCTTGGCTGGAATGGGTCCCCAATACACAGCTACTCTGGTCATCCACAGGCCCTTTTGTGACTCACTCATATCCAGACAGAGAAGACCAAAAGCCTCAGACACTGCTTTGCCATGGGGTCTTTACCATGCCCACCTATCTCTCCACTCCAGCCCTGAGATATACGAGTCATATGAGGGCAACAGGGCGCTGGTCAAGTGCTGTCCAATCAACCTCTCCTGGACTCCTGTAAGGACAGGTGCTACCTCCCCACCTCCACCTCTCTCGACTTGTACTCCTGATCATCCTGTCAGTGCTGAGCAAGGAACAGCAGAGAGATGAGGAAATGGTCTGGCAGGGCAGTCCCGGGCAGATGGTGTCAGCCCCTGGTACAGAGTGCAAGTCACATCTGCCCAGAGCACACTGTGGTGGCTGGTAAGACCTAGTGCTCCCATCAGCTGTGGGCTTGAGCCTAGGGCAGGGCTGTTGTATGAGGGCAGCTGGGCTGCCTAGGGGACCATGTGGCCAAGAAGCACCTGCAGCCATCATAACCCAGAGTCTGGGCCTGAATCGACCTGGTTCCTCACTCAGTAGCTCATCACCTCACTCAGGCCCCATGTGATAGACTGTCTTTCTCCTAGACTATATCATATGTGCCAAGAAGCTACTTTCAAGTTAACGGTCCTCATCCTGAGCTGAGCGTTGAGGGTTCCAAGTGGTTCCACACCCACCTGCCCTCTGCTCCAAGCAGCTGGGCCTGGCAATTCCCTACCTGCACCCATGGACCTCTCCCTCAGGCACAGACACCCATCTCTACTATTTTTTGACAAGCTAGAGCTTTTGCTTAACAATGGTGAAGTGATACAGCCATCAAACACCTGTAGATGACACTGAGAAGACACAAACTATTGAGAAAAAGTGCCACCTAGGCTGACAAAGTACAGCTGATACGGCAGGGGTGGTTCCTAGTTCTTGGGCTGTGTCTGCCCTGGCAAACTAGGCCACACCGACCACTCAAAACCATATGATCAGAAAGTTCTGAGCACCTGGTTTGTGGAGAGCAAAGTGGCCCTCAAAGTCACCCACTTACTAAGAGGAAACCACTGTGCAGAGAGGGACTACCCAATCCCCGTCCCCCAAGGCAGTTGCCAGGGTGACTGTGATGGCCTGCCTATACCCATGTCCATGCCAGCTTGACTCACTTGACCCTCCCAACCCAGTTTGGAGCTCAGGGTGAGAAGTAAAGATGGGACTTCCAGAAGGCAGAGTGGGTGCTGGCAGAGCAGAGTGGAGATAGAAAAGAACAGGAGGGAAGAGGTCAGCGTAACCAAGGGTAGCCCTTGGCTGGGGTCTAGAGAAGAGGTAGGGTGGATCTCAGAACTAGATCTAGGGAAGAGGGAGGATGGTTGGCTCCAAGGTCTTAGGGCAAGTGGGGACTAACGAGGCTCAGTGTGACAATTGGCCAGGGCCTCCTAGGGTAATGGGTGCTTACAATGGGCTGCTCTAAGCCATGGAGACGAGTTGTTCCCCAGACTGCTAGGACAGACCATTTTTAGGGCAGCCACTGCAACCAAGAACAGCTGCATTGTACCTCAGTCTTTATGGTTGGCCACTGTGGGGTTCTGAGAGCTCTCACTCCGAGTGGAGATGGGGGCAATGATTCAGGCTCTGGGTGGTGGCAGTGACCATGGCTGGACCACAAAGCAACCTGCTACAGGGTAGGATAGGCTGGTCCATCCAGAGAGGCAGCTAGGTTTACAGCCAGTCTTTCCTTGCCGAGGCTTGTCCTGCAGGGCCAAGTCTAGCCCC
This sequence comes from Chrysochloris asiatica, assembly GCF_000296735.1. Taxonomy (NCBI): domain Eukaryota; kingdom Metazoa; phylum Chordata; class Mammalia; order Afrosoricida; family Chrysochloridae; genus Chrysochloris; species Chrysochloris asiatica. Next base: position 1,408,225 of record NW_006408824.1, read on the forward strand.
AAATCTGCATAGCCCACCAGGCCTGCAGGGCAAACATACCAGTGATCCTCCCACCAGTGGGCAGAGTGGTTCACAACCTGCAGGATGCTCCAGGGGGCTGACAACAGAACCTGCCCAGACCCAGCCCTCCTTGTCACTCCCCAGCCTGCCAGCTGAGCTACACAAGTGATGGAGTTGTCTGGCACTCTGGTCCCTTGGAAATGGGGTGGTCTCAGGCTGGGATCTGGAGCTCTGATTTGGACGTCGATCTGATTCCTCTCTTAGAAGCAACTTGGTTAAACTTTCCAGATAGGAAAAGCAGAAAAAGAAAGTGAGAGGATGGGGCGGTGATGTGTGGCAGAGCAGATTTCAGGACAGAAGCGGGTCAGAAGGGCGGTGGAGCCTCTGGGAGAAGAGCTGGTGTTGGGTGATTGCCAGCAGGACGTTGCTCTGGCCTTTCCCAGCCCGGCTGGAGCAGCCGCCCACCAGCTGTGTGAGAAAGGCTTCTTTTGGAAAAAGGTCTGGAAAACCAGTGAGCTCATCGACTGAGGCCAACTCTGGAGACTGGGAAGCAGGTCAGAAGAGGCCTAAACCCTGAGAGTAGGCAGGGTCTGGCTGGGAATGGAGCCGTGGCCGGGCCCTCCTCCTCGTCATATGCTCCCACTGGCAAATGGCGAACCTTCACGCCAGAGAACCACCTCCATCCTGTGCTTGAAACTCGTTGGGAGTACCAGAGCTTGGCAGTCACTAGCTCAGACTCTCAGATACTTACATGAGGGGGCTAGGCATGTGGCTCATGTGGCTTGCCCTTCTTTGGACAGTAGAGAGACCATGGCAACTGGGAAAAGGTTCCTTCTGCAAACTCTACAGTCTTGGATGTGAGGCTGCCTCTGCACACCTCTCAGACAGATGAGGGCTGGACACCAGTTGGTGTTCATGGGAGAGGAAGACACAGGACTCTTCCTACCTGGCCCCAACTCTAAGTACAGTCAGGGGATGGTCAGAGACAAAAGCAGGAAGTGAAGATGAGAACTGCAGCTTGGATACATAACAGAGGTTGCCCATAGAGCATATGCCCCCCAAATACACAGAGTAAATGTCCACAGGCAAGGCAGGACAACTGGCCTGTGACAAATCTTATAGGTGACAGATGCAGCATTGCGACAGTCAATGGCAGTTGGAAGGCCTCAGGGACCCTGGAGGACAGCACAATGGTTGAGGCCAGGCCTCGGCTCTGAGATGGGCCAGAGGCGGGCCCCACGTCCCCACTGGAACCTGAGGACCTGTCCTCTCGTGGGGCAACAGCAGCAGTGCCTTTCTCTGGGTCCCAGGAGATGCTGTCAGCCAGGCCCCTCTGGGACTTTGGCCTCAGGACCTTGCCCTCGTCTAGGGGTTCCAAATTTGGGACATTTTAGGATGGCCCTCTCGCCCTGGCCTGGTGAGTTTCGTGGGGGCAGAAGGGGAATGATACACAGGAAAACCACTGCTTTCCATTAGCAGGGAGGTACCATCCCAAATGATCTGGCACTGATGGGTGGCCTGAGGGTCTGCCACCTCAGCTCCCATCTCTGGTCCCTCTCTCTGTCCCCTCCAAAGGAGCCCAATACTGGCATTCTCCAAGCCCTCAGCTGGAGACAGTGTTTCTTTGGTAGGAACCAGGGCACAAAGCTCAGAAGGCACTGACAGCCTCCACCTCTTCAAAGAGGTTCTCAGTAGGGACTGTGAACTGACTGGGGTCTGCAGGCACCCTTCCTCCTCTCAGGCCAGGACCCCCAGCCTTTGTGTACCTTTGCCTTTAGCCCTGGTTGCACCTCCAGACAGCACACCAGTACCCAGAGCAGCCCCTCTCTGCCTGGCTGGGACTGTGGTCCATGAGCATCAGAAGGACTTGATAGGAATACCCAGTCCAAGTGCCAAACTCTGAGAAACAATATGAAGCAGGAAGAAAGGCCTGCACTGAAGAATGCTCACCCTTTCATGAACGCGAAACAAGTTAACTCAATAGACGGAACGGGGTCACAGGGAGGACGACAGCATCAGAGTATGTGATGTAGCCTGGAGATTGTGTGCCCAGCTCACATGCCCATCAGCAAGGGGCCATCAGGGGATAGGTCTCCCTGCCCAAATGCCTTGACATGGCTGTAGAGCTGAGTCCACATCTAGGCAAAGGCTGTCTCTGGATGGCCTGAAAGAGCAGGTATCGTGAGTGACCACCATGAACTTTCTCACGCTGTGATTGAGGGTGCATGGCATGAGCTGGGATGTCTAACACTGTGTTGTGGCCCTGTTAGGGCAGTGGGTCTCTAGAGTTTTCCAGGAAGCTGTGAGTATCCCACAGCATCAAGAGGAGTCAGATCGGTGAGGTCCAAGTCTCGGACTGACGCCACAGTGTTCACCCTAGAAAGATGCTGAGAACGTGAACTATTTCCTTTGTTTATTCTTTGTGCCGTTGGCTCGCAGATCATCTCAACAAAACTAAAAATAGGGCAGTTCGGCAGCTCCTCAGATGGCCAAGCAGCTCCCAGTTCATTGGCTGAAATTTTCCATCTGTTCTATTCTTCCTGACATGACTGGGTTTCCTCTCAAACTAAGCAGACGAGCAAGAGCCCAGCACTGGCACAGTTCATCTACCCACCTCAGGCGACTCGAGATTCTTAGAGGGTGAGGCTTGGTGGCCAGGGCAGGGCAGGAGTTTCTACACAGCCATTGGTGACCTCTAGGGGATAAGAGGAGAGGAGGAATAGCCACCACCAATCCTACCAATCAGATAGTGTTGGCAATCGGCTTATCCTGAGGGATGTGGACAGCTAGTCCAGACAGCCTCTCCATGCAGGATTCTACTCCTCTTGGGGATGTTCCTGCTATGCCCGTTGAGGAGCGGGCATGCCCACAGACTCACAGACCCCAGGCTCCCACCCACCTCCTATGCCAGCCCTTCTATACCCAGAATCACCTCAGCTAGAAGCCCAGCAGTCTGTGTGTGCTACCATACCACTGACCATAACAGAGCTCATAACTAGTCCAGGTACGAGTGCCCACTGCTGCATGGCTGGGCAGGCAAGTCCTCATCCCTAAGGCAGGACCTCAGTGCCTGTGGGGCACCCTCAAAGATAATCTGTGGAGCCCTTGAGAACACTATCACTTCCAGCCCTGGCCCCAGTCGATCTATGGTGGCCATGTGACATCTTGGGTGGCTTTGCTCAGGTCAGTACCCCTAGTCCACCTAGGGCAGCCACATGACATCTCAAAGACATCTCTCTATTGTAGCCTCTTGGCCCTCACAAGCAAGTACACACTGTATCTGGACAGATAGAGACTAGGAACCTAGCCTCACCTACATAGCATGCCCAGGGCTCTGTAGACCCAGTCCTGGTCCTAAAGCAACTTTGAGGCATATGTCAGGGCCTCCTGTCCCATTATGTGAGTACCTGTCCATGGGTAACTCCAGCCTGTGTAGAGAGTCCCCAGGTCCAGGGATAACCTGCTACATCTGTTTTATGGGTAAACCCCAGTAGATGGCTGCTGGGCCAAAGCAAGCAAACATTTTGGGGAAGGACGGCGAGAAGCTCTGGCTGGATTACTACAGGAATGTTTTGGAATGAACTACGAAAAGATGCCCTGTATAGACAGGCCTGGCCCCAGGGATAGTGGCCTCCTTGGTGGTGCTGTCAAGAGGCTGCCTGGGAACTTGTCTCAGCACAGCACTGGCCCTTGTCATCCTCCAGGACTCTCCTGCCTCAGGACAAGACCCAGGGCACACTCCTTGTCTGGTCTAGCTCACCAGGGCTGTCTCTCCTCTGGAGGTGCACATAACCCCCAGACCAGCATGCACCAGGATGGGGTCATCTCTGGGCCAGGCCTGCACACGGGCTATACAACCAGTGAGAGCAGTCTAAGTGGGACCCAGGGGACTGTGGGGGAGGCCAGATGTGCCAGAGCCTGAATGCTATCCAGCAAGAAGGCCTCCCCCTAGGAAAACCTGAGGCTGACAGAATACTAATCCTGGATGTCCTGAGGGCACACAGGCATCAAGGAGATTGTCCCTATGGGACCTCCAGTACATAGCTGGGTCAGCCTAGCTGGCCTGGATCTCAGGGTGACTGTAGGACTTGGGCCAAGCACTAGTCTTCCCCAAGTCATCCTCATGTGGGGATGAGGGGACCTAGGAGCCCAGGAGGCAGTGACCCTGGGGCCATCTCCCCTTCACACACACTGGTGGGGGCCATCAGTTGGCAACCTCATAGGTAGTGACCCTTACCACCTTAAGCATGGTTCTGGACAATGGACTTCACAAACACAGGCACCCTGTGGTACCCAACACTTGGGGCTCCCTCAGGCAGTGCTCATGCCAAGCCCCCATCCCTGGCTCCCCAGTGGAGAAAAGCAGCAGAGTCAGGTGACTCTAGGACCCAGGGGCTGGGTGTGTGGCTGCTCTGAGCCCCAGCCACCATCTCCCACTGTTCCCTGAGACTCCTGTATGTGTCCATCACACTTTCCCTCATGCCCACACATAGCAGAGATGGGGGCAGCTGAGAGACCAGTATCCAGGACTATCTGCTGCTGATCTGGCACAGCCAGTCCCTCTGAAATAAGTAACAGGATCTCAGCCAGGACCAAGTGCAGGGCCACACTGGTCAACAACCTGTGCCAGCTTTGGTGAAGACCAGGAAAGGGCACTGACTGGGGTCCCTGTAGTCAGAGCAATGAGCTGAGCTGCAATCGACTTGGCCTGCATCTAGGAGCAGGGGTTCCCAAGGCACAGGCTGGGGAGGAAGGACAAGGGGAGGGCAGGGAGCAGCGCCCTGGGGAGGGGCCGTACTGCCAAAGAGTGAGTCTCCCTCCCTCCCCAGCTCCATTCTTTCACTCTTGCCATCAGGCACACACCCAGCATTCACATGGTGCAGAGCAGCCACCTGTGTGCAGGGCACTTCTGGTCTGCAGGATGATGGGCCAAGCGAGGAGACTTGATGTCACAGGTCATTTGGGCCCAAGCACATGTTTGCTAAGAGGGACTGCGGCCTCATACACAGTGAAGGACACATGGAGACTTCTCTGAGATGTTCTGCCAGGAAACAAGCAAGTCAGTGTCGAAAGCTCCAGGACTAGCCCATCTGTTGTGTGCACAAAACCCAATGCCAAGTTGATGACAACTCACAACATCCCTGAAGCACAGAGAACAGCTCGGCAGGGTCTCTGAGGCTGTCATTTTTATGGAAGCAGACTGCCACATCTTTCTCCTGAGGAGTGGCTGGGGGGTTTGGACCACTGACCCACTAGGACCCTTTGCTTTGTGCACACACTCAGAAAAAGAGAGCATTCCCCCATAGAAGAGTAGGTACCTGGGTGGGCAGGCAGGGTCTAGGCCACTGCGATGGGCTGGTTGGGTCTACAAGTGAAAGACTGTGGCTCTGTGACCCACACAATTTTCAACAACTTTCATTTAAAAGTAACAGGATGTCCCCAGCCTGGGTTAGGAGGAGGGCTGTCCAGTCAACAGGCCAATGGAAGAGCATGCAAAGGCGGGGCAGCATGCGGTCCAAGACAGTAAGGACTGCAGGGCATCTGCTGGCTCTGTGCTCACCCCTGCACCATTTAGGGGTCTAGCCTCCACTCTTGCACCCTTGACCAACCCCTGGCAAGGTAGTGGGCCCAGCGAGGCCTAGAAAGAGAAGCGTCAGCTGCTCTCCTGACCCTGTGCACCTGTAAGCCCCGGGTGGCCCTCAGAAACCTCTGCTCCCACTTGGTTAAGTGCACGGGACAGGGACAAGGTCACACACTGAGCATGCTCCATGCCTGGGGCAGGGCAGAAGGGGGTGGGAAGGTGAGAAGGAGAGAGCGGAGGGGAAGCGGGGCCCATCAGTGGAGATTCCACCCCTTGGATGCTTTGTGGGAGGAGGAGTCACGTGTCTACTATTCAAACATTTACGGTACTGCAAACCTTTTGACCCATAAGTTCTAATTCTAGAAATGAAGACTTGCATATATGTACAAAGATGAGTCATGAAACATTGTGGTGACAAAGAACTGGAAACCGTCTAAATATCCACTAAGAGGCCATGGTGAATGGGGGTCATTCACACGTTGGGGTTCAGAAGAATAAAATTCCTCCAATGTGCGCCACAATAGACTGTTGCATGACAACTCAAGGCAAGGCGGTCAATGGAAGTCTGTCAATGGACAGGCAGGCACTCCCTGGAGGGAAGCCCACAACATTACGTAATGTGCATATTACGACGGCATCTACTACAGCGTCTACAATACTGACAAACAGAGGGCTGCAGACACAGGCCCAGAGCCCCTGTTCAGCCCGAAAACTGTCTCCACCACAATGGTCCCCAACCCTCCAATTCCCACCATGTAATGCAAAACCAGGGAAAATACTGTGGCTCAGAGCTGGCTCCACTAGGAGGGATGACTTAGGACAGGGAGGGGAGGGTGGTGGGGGAAAAAGGCAGGGCTTTAATAAGGGCAGCTGGAACCACGAGGGGCAGGTAGGAGGCATCCAGGCCTCACAAAGACAGAGATCTGTGAAGGATCCCTTCTAGCACTGGAGTCAGAGATGCATGGGAAGCCCAGCACTTGCCAAACTTTGTCTTTATGCATTGTGCCCTGCCTCAAGCAGACCCTCTGAGACACCAAGACCACACACCAGCCTGTCAAGCACTCTAGTGGCAAGATCCAGGGACCTGGAGCCCCCCCTTACCACAAACTATGGTGGCTATACAATCCCAGGGTCCCAGGGGCCCTTGGAACTTGCCCAGCCTCTCTCCACAGTTGGCAGACCAGTCTTGAGGGTGCATCATGGTCACACCATGTGTCTGCTCTCCAAGGGGGCTGAAGCCTGTGGCCAAGAATGACATCTAGCAGGGTGGGTGGTGGGTGGCATATACCTCCTAGAAACATAGAGTGAGAGCACAAATGGGAGGCCTGGGAAAATCAACAAGCAAAGTACTCACGTTGAAGAAATTGGTCTTGTTCCTCTCGCAGAAGAGCCCCTGTGCGGGCATGTGGTGCAGCTGTTGCCATGGGATACTGCTACCTAGCAACACGTCTCGGGCCCACTGGAGGTTCTGGGGAGACAGAAGTAGGTTGGGAGTGAGTGTGTGGGCTGCTGGGCGCCCGTGGGGAGGGAAGGCGAGGTGTCCTCACAGCCTCCCCTGCAGACATGACTTTGATCACTGGCTACAGGGCTTGTTTCTGGAGCCTGTGTATGCCTGCAGGGCTGGCTTAAAGAGTATGGCCTCAGATGGCCTGGGGTGGGCACATACACAGGCCCCATGCCCTCCCTGTGTTCCAGAGCTTCTGCATGAATCTGGCACCCCTCTTTCTACTAGGGGACCTCCCCAAACCCAAAAGGCAGATCTGGTCTCATCTCTACCAGAGACCCATGTCTCGGGCCAGAGGGACTGCTCCGCTTGATACAAGGCCTTCATGCTGGGGAGGGGGCGTGTTCAGTGTCCGTGGTGGAACCCAGGGCTGTGGGTAAGAGCCTTTGGATCTCCTGATGACCCAGAAACAGCACACACCTTCCCCAGCTGGCCTGTCCATACCCTCCCGACGACCATCCTCCCACAGTGGATCCTCCAGCCTAGACCTAAGCATTCACATGTGTAACCCCCTCCAGCCTCAAAGTGACAAGACAGCCCAAGTGACAAGCATGCCGCTCAGCGGGTTCGTCCCTGGAACACAAGTGCTGGGACTAGAACGAGGATGGTGCAGCCCACCCCAGCAGGTCCTTCTCCTTGAGGTCTTTAGGACTGGGCCTCCACCCCTCAGCGTTCACACCTCTCCTCAGCCCCCAAGCCTGTGTGTCCTGCTGTCTGCTCTCACCTGGCCAGGCCATACTCACACAAATGGCTTTCATCACAACGTGAACCAAAAGTGGGACCACAGTCCCCCACTTTGTGGCCATGGGCCCCAGGCCCCATCTACACACAGGGGCTACCTCAGACATTTAGTGCTGCTACAACAGAATATACCTCCAGTGTATGGCCTTAGTGTTCTGTTGTTAAATGCCATCAAGTCTGCTACAACTCATAGCAACTTCATGTACAACAGAACAAAACTCTACCTGGTCCTACGTCATTCTCACAATCCTTCCTGTGTCTGAGCCCACTGTTGCAGCCACTGTATCATTCCATTTTGTTGAGGGTCTTCCTCTTTTTCACTGACCCACTACTTCACCAAGTATGAGGTCTTTTTGCAGGGACTGGTCCCTTCTGTTGTCTTAGTTCTCTAGTGATGCAATAACAGAAATACCACAGGTGGATGTCCTTAACAACCAGAAAATGTGTCTCTCTCAGGAGGCTCCAGGGGAACTTCTCCCTCTGTGGGCTCTGCAGTCCCTGTCTCTCCAGCTTCTGCTTCCTTGAGATCTTACTCGCTTGCTTGTTTAATCACTTTAATAAAAGTAGTCCCTGAATTATAAACATCTGACTTTCACCGCTGTAAATTCCTCTAAAATACACTATATTAAAAACTCAACGTATATACAATAGTTTGTAATAACAAATGGGTGCTACTTTGTGACTTGCTGCAAAATGTTATTATTGCTGTATTATTATGGTGAAGATGTTTTATTGTATTTGGAAGTGTTTCTTCTAATGTTTTTCATGCACAGAAAAGTACACTATATACCATATACAAAGACAAACATTTGACTAATTGATGTTGCTGTTACTTAACACTTCCAACTTGATACAAATTTGACTGTTCTTTGTCATGGAAAGGAGTGAAAACATGGGCTAAATCACTGTGTCTGCTCTGCCCAGTGGTCCAGGTGCTAGAGGCCCCACTCCCAGAAACCAACTCTTTCACAAGCCCCTGGAAGCTGCTTTCTGCCCCACCTCTAAGCCTGCAGTGGACACTAGCAGGTCCAGAGGAGATGATCCCCATAGGGGCTGAGCGCAAAGTGAGGAAAGGTGTGGGTAAGGTGAGAATCAAGCTCAGACTTCCTTGCACAGGCCTGGGTCTCGGAAATGCCAGGAGATGGAGCCTGAGACCTCAGCCAGTGGGACCCAGGAAGCCCAGGAGCAGGTTCACAAGCTCTACTAGTGCTTGGCCACTGACTGGCCCCTGGGTTCAGGGTCATGGAGTCAAGGTCTCTCCTGATGGAAATCTAAACAACTCAGCCCAGGTGGGGCTCTCCAGCAGTCTGGTCAGCCCTGGTGGGTTTACAGAGTTGCCCTCTCAGACTTCTGCTCTGGTCTGCTTGGCCCTGGTGGGATCACAGAAGGGAAAAGGGCAGGAGACAGTCACCTGCACTCAGAACACATGAGCCCACCTGACTGTGGATATGTGGTGCCAAAGATATGCTCCTGACCCAATCCAAGAGGGTGAAAGACTCCAGCAGAAGCAGGAACACCTGAGCTGAATCTTCCACAGGATGTTTCAGGGTCAGGGGACTCTTCTAGTCAAGTTGGTGGAGAGACCAGGTGTGGACACACGCATGACCAGCAGGAGCTGTGGTAGGCTGTGAGGTGGGGAGGACCATGCTGCTCAGGGATCTGAGTGTGTCAGGAGCCAGGGGACTCCTGGGAGACCCTTCACTGCTCATGAGACTTGAGAACAGCTCCTCAGAGTCATGGTCTCACAGCTTCTTTGAGGCTCCTGGGGGCTGTGAGACCTGTCCCAATGGCCCTCTCATTAAAAATCCAAGAAAATAAAGTTCAACCAAGATTTCGGGATATGGGTGAGGATGAAGAAAGCCAAGGCCCTGCTTGCTGGCAGCTGTCCTGGACTGCATATACCCCTCTTATGGGTAGACATGGCCACACTCCAGCTATTCTGATGACCTTTCTACCAGACTGGGCAGAGTGTGAAGGGCTAGGAGGAGCCTCCAGGGCTCTCAAGAGGCTGAAAGGAGGCACTTGTGCAGAGTGCAGCTGGCCTAGGGCCGAGCCTACACTAGAGCTGATTGTCCCAGCCCAGCTTCCCAGGGCCCCAGAAGGAGCCAGACTAGATCGATGGCGAAGGCATAAAGCATCCAGATAGCTTAGGAGAAGGCCTGGCAGGGAGCTCACAGGGACAAGGGAAGGTGCCTATGGAATCAGTGGGTGCCATACTGGAGACCCTGATAGGTCCATACAAGAGGTAGGGGGGCAGACATGCCTTGCAGCATTCAAGTATGGAGAGATAATGATGGTCTTGGGCAGATCATGGTACCAGAGTTGTCATAAATTGAAGCTCCAAGAGGCTCAGGAGCTTTGCACAGCCATTTCCCCTCTCCACACACACACCTGAGGAAAGGTCCAGTTCAGGTAGCGGTGCCTAGGACTCACCACACCTGTGGAAGGTTATCATTCTTCCCTCGTCCAGACCCTGAGGAGAGCAGACTGGACTTTGTGGCTAGAAGCAAGCCATTGATCAGAAACCAAATCCAACTCACTGCCATCGAATGGATTGTGACTCATGGCAACCCTAGAGGACAGAGTAAAGCTGTTCCCTAGGGATTCTCAGGCTGTCAGTCTTTATGGGAGAAGACTGCCTCATCTTTCTCCCTCAGAGCTGCTAGTGCGTTCACATCCTTAACATTAGTAACCTGACACTTAGCCTACTGTGCCACCAGGGTCCCTTGTATCAGAAACAGTTGGGCTAAACAGAAAACAGTGGTTTTCAAATGGATATTGTGGGGTCCTGAAGCTAATATTGCAGGATGGGTCACGGCGGGAGGCCCCAGGAACTGTCTCCCAAGGACATCCAGAACATTGCTGTCTGCTCTGGGCGCCTAGGCTCCAGATCAGGTTTTGTCTGAATGAGGTCCAGGGCTTTTAAAAATCTGAAAACAGCTAATTCACATCATCAGGGATTCTGTGATGCAGGAGGGCACAATCAAAACACAACGATAGGCAGACTGGGAGGAGAAAAATTTGGAAAATCAGGACATTCAAAAGCCTCTGTGGATATAGGGGCATTTAGAAAGCCACCTGTATGCCAGGCAAGATGTGTGCTCAAACAGCAACTGAGGAGACCCTCCATTTTCCTCTGGAGCTGGTCCCTAGGTCCAGTGCAAGTCAAGTTCTGAGGGAGGGCCCCAGCAAAGGGTCAGTCTACCAGGCAGGTAGAGGGGCTTTTTAGGTTGAACACAAGCAGAGGGACAGAAACTTAAGTAACCACACATGTTCAGGACGGTAGGCTGTGCAGAAATAGGTAAAGTCACTACCCACAGCCTTCAACAATACAAAATATAAATTCAAGCCAAAACAAATTTTAAAAACCCAACATATGAATAAAAGGAATAATCTGATTCCTACTAGTGCTCTATTAGGTGCCGTTGATACAGCTCTGACTCATAGCAACTCCATGGGCAGCAAAACAATATACTGCTTGATCCAGATTATCCTCACAATCGCTACTATGTTTGAGCGCGTTGTTCCGGCACTGTATCAATCTATCTCGTTGAGGGTCTTCCATTTTTTTTTCTGACTCTCTATTTTACCTAGCATAATGTCATTTTCTTTGTCCCTCCTGATGGCATGTCCAAAGTATGTCAGATGAAGTCTGTCCATCCTTGCTTTTAATTACCACTTTCATGATATTCAAATGTCCCATTTTCAGCAAAAACAATAATAAAAATACCTACAAGGCATAAAAAGAAAGTAATTGCTCAGCAAAAGAATAAAGTGTTAAGAGTCATCCCTAAGGAAACCCAGACAAGGGACTTAAAATTTAGTTTAAAACAGTTGTAGTAAACACAAGGAGGCTTCAAAAAGCTCATGGAGAAAAAGGAGTTGAAAAATAATGGAATGTCTCCACAAAAATTTGAAGCCCCCTTGTATGCTCAAAGAGTAAAAAGAAAACACATCTGCATGGGCACTGACTGAGCCATTGGGAGCTAGAGCTGAAAGTGAAGTAGCCAACTGGTCTAAAGTGTGGGGAGGTATGTGTGAACTCCCAAGCTTGCAGCTAGTATCCATTGAGCAAGATTGGATAGCTAGCTGACTAGAACTCGACCAGATGAAGATAAAGATGCTTGATATTGCAAGCAAGTATAAATCGCTACAACTTGATAAACTGGACCTCTGCTTACAGATGCAGTTGCTCAAAATTCCAACCTAAATGGAAGGAGTCTTCATATTGAGGATCAACTTTGTTTTCTCAATGCACTGGGTTGACAGGGACAGGCAACTTAGACATTGGCTATCAAAAATAGGAGCTATAAAGGCATGAAGTGGCTGGCTTACAAACTTTCATGAGTGTGCTTAGTTTCAGAAAAAGGGGGGAAATGTAGAACCCCTTTGAATAGTCTTCCTTTTTTCCAGATGGATCTGATGAAAGGGGATGGTGGTGATAGGATTTTACGATTCAATTGTGAGTAATTGTTACCAGGGTTAACTGTGACTGTCACAACTACAACTGTAGAAGATGTGGAACTAAAAGGGGGAGTAATTAATCTTTCATTTCAGGAACAGGATCCCAGGACTATCAAGAAGAAAGAGCATGAGTGGAGTGTGAGATCCTACCTATAAAAGAGGTGACAGCAGAGATGGTAACATAGGTGATGGCCTGGAGAGATAGAGCAGTTGCGGACTCTAGATCCTCGGATTGAGAAGGACTGTGTGCCTGCAGGCAGGAGGCTGGCTTGCAAAATGTGCCTGTTGGACATTTAAATGAATATCTATTTCTTGTTTTGCATGTGTACATAAAGTATTTTTGCTTCGTAGATTTGTGAAAAATAAGATGAAAAAGAAAAGCCACAGGAAGGAAGCATGATAATTGTTTCAGGAAGGGGACTGTAATAATTTAGTTGCAGCAAAGCATATGATTGGTTGAAGTAAAGCTGATGATATTATCTAGCAACATTCATTCCATTCACAATAAAAAGTTTTAAAAAAAGAACACACATGTTAAGACACAGTCATGAGCTTTTCAGAGTTAGAGTAGAACATTCATGAACTAGAGCTGTGAGGGTGCCTGTTGAGCCCAGATCAAGGGCTCTCCAAGCCAGAAGGACTCCCAAGGCCAGAGGGACGATGCTGGACTAGCTCAGTATGGTGCACTGAGGAAGCAGAAGGTCCAGGGGGAGGACAGAGAAATGGCAGGGAAAGGGAGCTGGACACTGGGCAGGGAGACGCCCCAAGCTGGATCCCACATGGGAAGGCCCATGTGCTTTCTGGCTCTCCTTCTTATTCTACATGTATGCCAAGATCTGGCTAGGGTCCTGTCCTCAAGCCTTTCCCAGTCAACATTCCTTGCTGCACCCATCGCCTGTTACCTGGAAATCTGGACTACCTTGGACTATCCCCCAGCCATATTTCTGCTCTCCCATCTCCTACCTACCTAGGCAGAAGACACCTCTCCCTCCTGGCAGCTCTTACCCTGTGGGTCTTGCTGTAGGTGTAGAGGAAAGCCAGCCGGTACAGGCTCTTGTAGTGCTGAGGGAAGCGGCTGAGGCACAGATGGAAGGAGGCAATGCACTGCTCCGTGAGGAATTGGCGCTGTTCCTCTGCACCAGCCGGCAGCCCCTGAGGGAAAGCTGGCTCCCCCAAGGGGTCCCCTCGCCTCCTGGCCTCCCATGTGGAAGGGGCCGATGCTACAGGCTTGGTGGGATGGCAGACAGCATGGGGGTGCTCTGCAGCAGACCTCTGGCTGCCCTGTTCAGCCTGGAAGCCCTCTACATTCTCCAGGGGCTCATCAGCTTTTCCTGCAGTTGAGAAGGAAGAGATAGATGATCATCTTGGGTCAGGCCCTGCCCTGCTGTTGCATGACACCAGCAACCACACAGCACTCAGCATCTTCACAGGACACAGTAGAGCAGTAGCAGGTATGGCCAGCACTTCATATAAGACGGCTCATCACACCTTCCACTCAGGCCCGAGTGGAAGAAGGGGCAGGCTGCAAACCAGCTCTCAGGACACCCCTCATCACTGAAGGCTAAGTGAAGGTGGAAGATCCTGGAACATAATCACTGGACATTCATTCCCTGAGCCCCCAATGTGGCCATATTCAGGGGGCACCCTGAAAAGCTAGGGGACCTAACCCGCCACCACCTTGAGCACAAGAGTCACAGGTCTTACAGCACTGACAGCTGAGAGGCTGACCTCTGCCCACTTCTGAAAGCCTCTCACCCCATCAAAGAGGGTGACTCCACAGGACAGGCTCCCTAGGGTTGGCTGTATACCTCACTCCCACCCTACCCTGCAGTGCTCACACACCTCTTCTTGGTGAGCACTGCTCTGGGGAAGGAGTTCGAGTTAGGCAGTGATAGCTTGGTCAGTCTGGTAGTTCCAGGATGAGGAGGCCCAGCTAGCAGGGAAGGCCAACCCAGGAAACTATTGGTCAGGTCCTGGTCCATGGCATGGACCCCCCATGTGGACAAATCTGCTCTGCTTCGTATAGTAACAATGTGTGTGTGGCTGAGGATGGGGGGCGCTGCAGGGGCCAGAAGTTAGGGGTGGGATGGTGGGCAGTGTTTACAGGTAAATAAGTAAACCTTCTCTGCAGCCAAAGTTAGAGTACACAATAACATGAAGCACTAACCCCGGCAGCAGTTCTGTGAGTATCTCTCCTGGGAGCCTGGGGTGTCTGGTGAGTCCAAAGGAGGGGAAGCAGGACAACAGGTGCCTGTGGGACCCTGAGTGGTACACCCACGGAAGTGCATGACCAGGCCCCACAGTGGGAGCATCCTCAGGGATCACTGTGGACCACAGTGTCAGGGTGGGCTATTACACCCTACCTAGTTTCTCCTAGCATCCAGAGCCAGTCTAGCCCATGGCTTTTCCCACCTGTTGCCTGATGCATGGACAGGAGCCTGCAACACTAGCCCTGGATAATGCAGGTGGAGCAGGTACCAGAGCAGTGAGGAAGCACAGGAAGGATACGCATTGCATCTGCTGGCACAACAATGCTACCTTTCCATAGTGAGGACAGGAGCCGCTGAACCTTAGGGGCCACAGTGGCTGGGGCTGCCACCCACTGGGAAGCCCAAGAGTGTGGCAGAGAGAGAAGAGCACCACTGGTCAAGACCAGGCACTGGCTCCTCTAAACTGCCTGCTGGGCATGGGCTTAGACGGATACTTACTGCACCTATGCAGTCCAGCCCCTTCTCCTCAAGGTAGCAGGAAGCATGGCTCCGAGGGGGACAAGTTCCCCACCAGTTTGGAATACATGGTGGGAAGAGGCAGGATTTCACTGTGTATCTGGAGTTCCAGCAAGGCTGGATAGGTCAAAGGTGGCTGCTCTTGGCTTCACAGCCCCCATTGCACATGCCCCAGCCAGTTTGAGGGTGGAGAGGCCTGTGTGGACATCATTGTCCGTGAGGCCAGACTCCCACAGGGCACCAGTGACAAGCAGTTCTAATGCCCTCAGTAAGTTTTGTGGTTTTTTTTTAAGTTTTTATTGTGAATTATGTGTTAGTTTACATGGGTGAACATTATCTTTATATTCATCCTATCATATTTCATTTCAGTAAGTCTTTGTACCTCTTTCCTCTGTGGCAGCCTGCAGGTCTTTTCCCGTGGGCCCAACCTGGGAACTGGGAGTGGGTAGCTTCTTCTCAGTGTTACTGGACTTCCGGGAGCCTTCCAGAGAGCTGGCTGGCTCATTGAAGAAATCCTGCGTTGAGCTGGAGTCTGAGAGAGCCACAGCCATGCTGTCCTGGCTACGTTCTAATAGGAAAGGAGGGACGGAGAGGGTGGAAGCATAAGCCCACAGCCCCTTGCATGTGGAGGTGCCCCCAGGGTTCATTTTCTTTCTGTGGGCTTGGACCACCTTGCAGAGCTGTTCTGACACTGCAGAGCTGACCTGGCTGGAGGCCACCAAGTCATCCATCTCCACAGTGGGTCTTCAGGGGCCCCCACATGGGGTGCTCTGCTCAGTGTTTAACAACAACTGCTCTCATTGTTGATGACTCTAGTGGCATAGATACTCCCAACATGGCCAAGTACAAGCTACCAACATAGTGTCACTGAGCTGGAACTAGAAGGAGGCACAGAGTAGCTACCATCAAGCAGCATTTCTACTGTACAGGCTAGCGGGAGAGAGGCAAGAGCATGGCAAGACTCTCCCTCAGGTGGCACAAAAGGCCAAAAGATGAAGGCAGAGCTGGGAAATCAAAGGCAAACCTTCTGAAACACCAGCTCCCAAACTAAATACATATAGTATAATTTGAATTTGAAGCCAACAATGCACTGAAGGCAGCCATGGCAACAAAACCCAATTCCATCTTAACTTTGGATCCGACTAACTCATCTTTTTATACTAACAGTCAAAAGCAGAAAAGGAAACTTTATTTCAAGCACAAAAGTTATCTTGCATCAATCCCTTCTCAACTACATATGATATCTGGTATCAAATTAAAAAATAAAAACAACTAATGAAAACAACAAAACAAGAAACACACGTGAAGAAAGAAAAAAAGTCCAATGTCAACAGAGAAATCAATCAATGGAAGCAGGTTCAGAGATGACCCAGATATTGGAACTATCTTATGGAGAACGTACAACTATGTGGCACTGTTCAAACCCACCAGCTGTTCCTCGGAAATCCTACCCAGGGTCACTATGAGTTGGAACTGACTTGATGCCACTTAACAACATAATAACTATGATTAATGTAATTAATAACTATGGTTAATACAGTAAGACTCTAGTGGAAAAGAACAACATTCAGGAAAAGATAAGAGGATTTCAGGAAAGAAGAACTATAAGCAAGGAATAAACTGGAAATGCTATAAATAATCATTTTAAAAACTGTAAAAGATGAATGCCTTTGTCAGGCTTTTCAGTAGACTTGATAGCTTTCTGAGAGGGAAAAAGAAAATCTTGAAAATATATCAATATAAATAATACAATCAGAAAGGAAAAGAGTATAAAACAAACAGATCGGAGCACCCAAGAGCACCAAATACCTAACACACTAGCTGAAATCCCAGAAAGAAATGAGAAACAGGATGGAAAAGCTATCTTAAAATACAATGACTATCAGAGGCGGGGCTTGATGGCAGATAGGGTAGAGGTGCAGTGAAGGTCTCCGTCAGCAACAACACAGAATACCAGGCAAAGTGGGATCGGGGGAGAACTCCAAAACTCTGAACCACATATATAGAAATATTTTAAAAGTTTGAAAGCTTATAGCTAGTGGAACTTATAGCAAAAGCAAGATACCTTGTACTTTCGAACCTGCTGGGCTCAGCAGCCTGGAGTCACCAACTTGGGTGAGATCAAACGGCAAGACCAAGCAGGGTATCAAGCAGACCTGCCACGGAATAACACCTGCGGGAACCTCGTAGACAAAGGTGGACAATAATTTTTGTTTTGTTCTGACTTTTTTGGTATCTGTTCATTGGCCTCTCACTGTCTGTGCACCTCCATTCTGGTGACTAAAGGGGGTGCTGGAGCAAGTGGACACCCACTCCCACCACTAGAGGGTTTTTCTACCACACATGCACACAGATCCTCTCAGCATTTAAAGGGGCAGTCCCTGCTTAAAACCAAACAGAAGCGCAAAACAGTCACAGGCGGCACTGAATTGTTCATTAATAGGGAAAAGGCCAGAACGGGTTGTGGAGTGGGAGAGAGACTAAAAAAACTCATATTAGTCTACAGACTTTGTTTTTTCTCTCTATCCTCTCTCTTTTCTGCAATTATAGACTACAGTATCCAATCTGTTATTGTTATTTTTTTGCTGTTGCTGGTTTTTTTTGTTGTTGTTGTTGTCCCCCCTTTAACCCTTAGGGGACTCTTTCTCTCCCTATATTACCCAAGAAGAGACAGCAATTGCTGCCATATAGTCAACCTATAATCAATCACACCCTATAAAACTCCACAATCCAGGCAAGAACCAATACCAACTGCCATACACCAGGGAGGCAGACACACCTGCGAAAGTTACTATGAGTTAAGCAATAAAAAGAGTGAAAATGGAAGCCCATCTCTTGATCACATCTACCTGGAGGCAATCAGAAAGCATACGAAACACCAAAGCACACACACAAGTATTAAGGCCACAGATAACCACTGAACATGTTCAAGAAGCAAAAGCAGATGACCATAACAGTACATGTCTAGAAACAAGATAAAATGTCTGACACAAATGACCTAGAAGTAGACCTAGACTCCATTCTGGAAGGAGGGCAGGCCTTGGAAATGCCTGAAAATGAATTCAGAAAAAAGATTATAAAATGTTTCAAAAACATTGAGAAAAATAAGGAGGAAGTCAGGAAAGCACTATAGGAACAATCAAATAAGATAGATACAGCATTGGAAACAATTCAAAACCTACAGAAAGAGGGCCAAAAGATTAATACTAGAATATCAGAAATAGGCAATATACTGAAAGGGCAAAGAAGTAGAATTGAAGAGATCAAAGTCAGAACTGGTAAGCTGGAAAACAAATCTCTCAAAACTACAACGATAGAAGAGCAAGCAAAAAAAGGATAAAAAAATTTGAAGAAGGTCTAAGATTTATGTTGGACAACATGAAGAGGAGTAACAAGAATTATCAGCATTCCAGAACAGAAAGAATCACACAAATCCATAGAGGAGATAGATGAAGAGCTGCTGGAAGAAAATTTTCCTAACATCCTGAAAAGCGAAAAGATAAGCATTCAAGAAGCTCAAAGAAACCAGGAAGGTTAGACTCCAAAAGAAAATCACCAAGACATATCATAATCAAGCTCTCCAAAATCATAGATAAGGAGAGAATCCTGAAAGCTGCTAGGGAAAAGAGAAGTGTTACTTACAAAGACAAGCGAATCAGATAAAGCTCGGATCCCTTAACAGAAACCATAAAGGCAAGAAGGCAATGGGGAGACATATATATAAAACCCTGAAAGAAAAAAACTGCCAACCAAGAATCCTTTATCCAGCAAAGCTGTCAATCAAATACAATGGTGTAATCAAAACATTCCTGGGTAAACAGAAGCTAAAGCATTTTGCCAAAGCCAAACCTGCGCTACAAAACATCCTAAAGGTAGTTCTGTAGACTGAGAACCAACAAGAACAGACAATAACCAGAGATTGACATACTTGGGAGAACCTCCCGGAACTCAATAGACAACTGGAAGAGTCGAGAAAAGAACAAAACTGTAAGAACAAATTCAGAGGATCTGGGAGGTCAGTCTATGATCAAAACAATTACAATGTGAAAGAAGGTAAACACA
>NW_006408824.1:1427930-1429033 GCF_000296735.1 Chrysochloris asiatica
GAATACCTAAAAGGGGTCCTAGAACTTGCTCAGTGAAATAGGCCTCTTGCAAAGACTTCGCAGAGTACAGGACCTTAGGTGGAATCCTGAGTCCCATCCAGAACCTTATGAGGTGGGACATTCCCACTAGCAAGGACAAGCAAACCAGCCTGTAATAGCTAGAGCGACAGAAGATACATCTTCAAAGAAAGATCATCAGAAAAAAAACAAAATAAAAAATGTCACCATGACTGGCTGCTACAAGAAAAAGCAAGCTATTCGCCAGGAAGCTATCAAGGCAAGCAATCAAGTTCCTTCAGGACAAACTCCCCTCTAAGCCTGAAACTCAAAGAGAACGCATGAAGAGGCATCTAAGCTTTCTGGCGAGCAAATTGGTCTACTGGTAAATGGAAGAGGGAGAAAGGCAGCAATGAAGAAATGGGCTGATTTCAACCACAGTCCATTGACTCCCGTTGACCTGGATTTGAGAGAGAGAAGAGTAAGGGCTGGTTGTTCCAAAGTGTGGTGTGACCTGGGGACACTTGAGCCCATGGATAAGGACATAGCTACACAGGGCTACAGCTGAGAGTGAAGCATCTAGCTGATATGAAGTGAAGGGAGAGTCACAAGAACACCCAAACTAGCAGACAGTACCCATTTGACCTAGCCTCAATGGCTTGATAATCAGAACTCGACTAGAGGAAGAATACAAAAAAAAAAAAACTTTTTTTTAATTTTTTTTTTGATAAAGGAAACAAGAGTAAATTGCGACAATTTGATGAACCAGACTTATACTCATGGAGGTAGTAACTCTAAGCACATCAGGTATCAATGCCCTCCCCTGCGACAGGGATGGGCAACACAGACATTGGTTACCTAAAATGAGGGGGCAATAAAGACACAAAGTGACTGGTTTACAAGGTTTCAAGAAGGAGTTTAGTTTGAGAGTGTGGGGAGGCGGGAGAAAGAGTCCCCACTGAATAGTTTTCATCTTGTCTAGATGGGTCTGGTGAAAAGAGATGGGGATAAGATTCGTATGATTCAATAGTGAATAATTGTTATCATGACTAATTGTGACTGTAACAATTGTAAAAGCAGAAGTTTTGTAGCAAAAACTGGGAGTA
>NW_006408824.1:1431603-1446447 GCF_000296735.1 Chrysochloris asiatica
GGTGAATCCCAGAATTATGAAGGTCATTAATGAAAAAATAGGGACAAATGTGAGAGTTCTAATTCAGGGCATACACAGAGTACCAAACATCTTGAAAACTACACAAACAAATGTAGACAAAATAGATGATTGGGACATGCTAAAAATTAAAAACCCTATATGTGTACCAAAAGACTTCACAAAAAGAGTAATAAGGAAACCCACAGAATGGGAAAACTCTTTTGCAACGACACATCAGACAAGGGACTAATTTCTAAAATATATAAGAAACTACAACACCAGTACAAGAAACAGACAAATAACCTCAATTAAAAAATGGGCACAGGACATGAACAGACACTTCACTAAAGAGGAGATCCAGGCAGCCAATAAACATATGAAGAAATGTTCATGATCACTAGCCATTAGAGGGATGCAAATCAAAACAACAGTGAGATATCATCTCATACCACCAATAACAGCAAAGATCAAAAAAGTAGAGGACGATAAATTCTGGGGAGGATGCAGAGAGACTGGGACACTGCTGCATTGCCGGTGGGACTGCAAAATGGTCTAACCACTCTGGAAATCAATATGGTGCTTCTCAGAAGGTTGGAAATAGAAATACCATATGATCCAGCAATTCCTCTACTACCCACAAGAAATATGAGCCATAACACGAGTAGATGCATGCACACTAATGTTCATAGCAGCACTATTATAATAGCAAAAAGATGGAGAGAGTCTAACTGCCCATCAATTGAAGAATGGCTAAACAAACTGTGGTACATACACATTATGGAATATTATGCTACCTTGAAGAATAATAAGGAAGCTGTAAGCCACCACATAACATGGATGAATCTTGAGGACATTATGTTGAGTGAAATTAGTAAGTCACAAAAGGAGAAATACTGCATATGACCACTATTGTAAAAGATTAAGAAAAAGGATGCATACTAAAAGGGGTAAAAAAACCCAAAACATTCTTTGCTGGTTATGGGGAAGTAGGGGGTTGGGTGAAGGGAAGGATGGTATGGTGAAGCACAGGGTAGGGAACAGACACAGGATAGTTTGGGTGCTGGGGAGGAGGCCAATACACAAAAGGGGGAAGATAATAGAAGAACAAGGCAGATGAGAGAACAATTAGGCAGGTTTGCATGGGCTAAGTGGGACAGAGGTAAATAAGGATGTATCCATAACCTTGGAACAACAGGGCTCTGGGATACAGGGATTGAGGCATGGTTTGAATGGGTAAAAGGGGGGAAATAATGTTAAGATGCTTGGCTGTCTTTTGAATCTTGGTTTTCCTTGCATACTATTATAAAATAGATACTTGAGGGGGAGAGAAAGGAATAGCCAAAAATATCACCATAGAAAGCTTGTAAGTCTGTCTTCTGCCTATAAGTGATTAGAATACCTAAAATGGGGCTACAGCTTGCCCAGTGAAGGAGGTTTCCTGAGGAGCCTCTGCATTGCATAAGGCCATAGGTGGAATCCTGAACCCTATCCAGAATCTTCTGGGGTGGGAAATCTCTACTTGACAGAACAAGTGACCAGCCTGGAGATACTTCTTGAAGGAAAGACCAACAGGAAAAATAAAAAACAATAACAGCAGTCCAATTGACTATTACAAGAACAAGATAGGTGCTCACCCAGGAGACATCAAGGCAAGTGGTTGGTTTCCCTCAGGGCAAACCCCCTTCCAAGACTAAGACTCAATGGGAATACATGAGCAGGCATGGGGTCTGACTGGTGACCAACGTTGGTCACCGATAAGGGGAAGTGTAGGAAAAACTGCAATGAAGCTGTGAGCTAAGTCCAACCACATTTAATAGACTCCTGTGAACCCAGGTGGAGACCTGGTTGGCCAGCAGTATGGCAAGACCTGGGTACTCCTGGGCCTAGAGACAGTGACATAGCCACAGAGGAAAAATTTTCAGCATGGAAAATGAAGCATCTAGCTGATAAGAAGCGAAGGGATATGTACAAGAACATCCACACTTGCAGATCATACCCACTTGACCTGGCTTCAACAGCTGGATGATCAGAACTCAACTAGAAGAAGAAAGAAGAGGAAAAAAAGAGTAATCTGATACAATTGATGAGCTTGACCTACACCTATGGATGCGGTAGCTCAAATGAGGAAACAAATCTTTACAGCAAGGATCATTCCCACCCCTTTGGTATACAGGGTAGACAGGGATGGGCAACTTGGACATTGGTTACCCAAAATGGGGAAGCTACAAACGCAAGAAGTGACTGGCTTACAAGCTTTCAAGAAGGAGACTATATCCAGAGGGCGTGGAGGAAGGTAGAATCTCCACTGAGTAGTATCCAATCTGTCTGGCCAGGGCTGATGAAAGGAGATGGGGCTAGCATTCATGTGGTACAATAGTGAATAACTGCTATCAGGACTGACTGTGAGGGTTAGAATGTAAAGGTAGAGGATTTGTAGCAAATGAGGGGAGTGGTTGACTCTGCAGTTCAGGAGCAAAGGTCCCTGGGACCATCAAGGGAGAAGAGCGGAGAGTGGCACCCTACCCAGAGAAGCAGGGACGCCAGAGATAGAGGCAGACACCATGATGTGGAGAGATGGAGTGGCTGGGGACTCTAGACCCAGAGAGGGAGAGGGGCTATGTGCTGATGACCAAGGGGCCAGCTTGCGGGGTATACCCTTTGGTTGTTTGATGATGCATGGAGGGGATTGTAATCATGTCAATGAAATGATATACAATAGGATGAATATAAAACAAATGTTCTTCCATGTAAACTATTACATAATTCACAATAAAAACTTAAAAAAAAAATACAATGACTGGGGAGAAAGACAATGACTGAGAGAAAGAAAAATGTAGCAAATCACTAAGAATATTATAATGAAACGTGAAAAGACTTGAAGTTAGAAAACCAAAAAGGAAGACCATTTCTCAAGCAGAAAGAACTAAAGGAAAAAAAAATCAAGCCTCAACTTGCAATACTGAAGGATCGAAGGATTCTATGGACCATGGACTGCCAGAAAAACAAACAAATCTGTGTTGGAAGAAGTACAGCCAGAATGTTCCTTGGAAGCCAGGTTGGTGAGATTTGTTTCTCATACTTCAGACATGTTATTAGGAGGGACCAGTTTTTGGAGAAGGGTTAGTACTTTTGGTAAAATGGAGGGTTAGTGAAAAACATGAAGACCCCAAAGAGATGGACTGGCACAATGGCAGCAGCAATGGGCTCAAGCAAAACAATTGTAAGGATGGCGCAGGACAGGGCAGTGTTTTGTTCTGATGTGCACAGAGTCATTAAGAGTTGGAACCAACTCATAGGAATCAATGGCACCTAACAACAAAATGGGAAAAATATTGAGTGATGTTGGAAGCATCAAAAGAATATGGACGGAATAGAGTTTCTGTACCAGAAAAAACTGGTAAACACTAAACCATTTCAGAAGGCAGTATATAATCATGAACTGATGGTAATGAAGGAAGAAGTTCAAGTTGGACTGAAGGCAATGGTGAAAAATCATGCTCCAGGAAGTAGTAGAGTACCAATTGAATTGTTTCAACAAGGTGATGCAGCACTAGAGGTGTTCACTCACCTATGCCAAGAAATCTAGAAGACAGCTACCTGGCCAACTACAAGAGATGTCCCAGACCTGTCACTGGGGCTCAATGTCATACTTTGCAACAAATACTTGATGGCTGCCATGGCTCTCCTACCTCTGACCCTGGTACACACCCAAGGTTCCCTGTGAGGGAGGGCCCTGCAGCACTCACTCTGGTCCTGACACTGACCACTAGGGAGACATAGGCCATGCACCTGCAGTTTAAGAACTTCCAGGAGGCAAGCTGCACCTGCTCTCCCAGTGACATCACCACCCATTGTCTTGAGTGCTGGCATACCACCTCCCGGCACACAAACTGCTGAGTGCCTGTCCGGAAAGAATTGCCGACTTGGTAGAATTCCAATCATGACCTTTGCACATACTCGTCCAGTGCAGTGCTCGTAGAAGGGAGAGGCTTCACTAAGGACCAGTGAGCAGGAAGGACTGTGCTCTGCACTCCTGGACACCTGACCACTAGCCAGCATGCACTGGCTGAGAAGCGATTACGTGCAACATCTTTTAAAGCAACAGTAGCAGCAGCAACAATGTGGACAAAAGGAGCAGTGTCCATGTAAGCAAGGGACTGAGCAGGGAGGGGCTGACCCCCGGGGACTCCCTGGCCATCTGGGGCCAAGCCACAAGGCCAAGCCAGGCCTCTTCCCACACTAGAAACCACAACCCAGGAGGCCTTATTATGGTGATTCTGCACAAGCCTTCCACGTGGGTATGGCCCAGGGTACCTAAGCGGCCCCAAGGAATTCACTGATCATGGGACCTTGATCCTCCTGAAGATGGGTGATGCTCCCCAGCCCCCTCCTGGACAGCTGACCAGTTCAGCACTATAGGCCTCCATCACCATACACAGGTCCTCATGCTGCTAACAAAAGGGACGTGAGAAGCCATTGCAGGGGGGTGGGATCCAGGGTTTGTTGTTCTAGCTTGGGGACACATAGCTTCCAGGCCTGGCTCCAATTCACTTCCTCTATAAAGTCACACTGGGTGTCTTGGTCCTCATCTGGGGTCCTGCAGACTCAGACGGGCTGGTGTACAGCTTTGTGTAGGATTCGTGTGCACTTGGTATCTGGGCCCCAGGGGACCCTGCAGGCACCAGCCTGTCCTAAGCACTCAAAGGACCTGGTCAGGTCAGTCTATGATGCCCAAGGCAGCACCTGCCAGCCTGTTTGAAGAGGGACAGGGCAGAGAATAAGAAGGGCAGGGTCACACTGGTCATCTGCCCTCAGCTGCCAGTATAAAGGTCCAGGGGTTGGGATTTCCCAAGGTCCCTAGGACTCAGAGTGAGGGAACCTTCTGTGCAAAAGTGCCAGTCCCAGTTGACCTCATACAGCAGTGTCCAAACTCCCGGGGACATATACACACTGGCTGGGAGCCCCAGATCACGCTGGGGGCTCCTCACCTCCAGTTCGAGTGGATACCTACATAATGATCAACAAGAAACCAAAATGGCAATGAGGGACAGAGTCCCGGTTGGCCTTGGCTCTTCCTTTTAGAATGTTCTTTTAAAACTCTGCCCACACAAAATCTGCTCATACTAATTAACACTGGTGGCAAGATTATAAATACTTCACTTTATTGCTGCAAGTCTTGGGAATACCTCAAGTTTAGGCACAGGGTCTCCTGCTCTTGGCCCCTGCCAACAGCAGCTATGGAAGCCTGTCTGCTCCAGAGGCTGCACTCTCAACCCCCAGGGGAGCCTGGACCACAGACTGGAAGGCTTCACATTGGTGAAATGAACGACCCCTTCTTCAAGCCTCTCCCTTTAGATCTGTCTGGCCTTCTCAGGCATTTCCACACCAGTGTGGCCAGAGACAGGTCCCCGGTGGATTTTGGGATACATAGGTATGCCATCAACTATAGCAACCCTGACTAGCGAACTCAGAAAGAATCACAAGAATCCTGCCAAACAAAGGACAGTGGGTCCCTAAAGTCAATCAACATAGTGAGAAGTGGAATCAACATAGTGAGAAGTCTTTCACCTGGACAATGTCAGTCCCACTGGTCTCTGCCATCACCAGAAAGAGACACAGCCAGGTGGGATCAGGGGCAGGTGATGGGTACAGACATGGAGGACACCAGAGGGAGGACACACACAGGAAGCAGCAGGTAGCTGGATGCAGGGCCATCCCCATCAGGGCCAGCTGTACATCGGGATCCCTTCTCTGCTTGTGTTCACAGGGAGGGCTAACCAAGCAGCTCCCCTACACTCACTGCTCTCACTCAGTGTTCACCACGCACACTCACTCATGTCTCACTCAGTGCATTCTCACTGCCCACACTCCACACTGTTCACTCATTGCTCACTGACCATATCACTGTTCTCACTAAGTACACTGCTCACACATATGGCTCACACTGCGCACTCATTTTAGCATACAGCTCACAATCACTGAGCACACATTACACATCCTCTGCTCACTCTCACTGCTTATACACTTACTGAGCATACTGCTCACTCACCAAGCACACTCACTGCTCACACTCTGTTCACAACGTACATGCCTACTGCTCCCCACAGTGGCATGGGCAAGGCTTTAAACGCCCTTCTCCCTGAGGGCCTCTCTCTTCAGACACAGACATGAGGGAGCAGCCGTTGTTAATGACAGGCCAGGTCCACCACTCTAGTCCCTGAGAAGCTCATCACACAGGCCATCTGGGAGAATGGACCATACTTAGAGGCAAGTGAGGATGCTGTGACCAGGTCACTCTCTCCATGTCCACAGATGGGAGAACCTCCCACTGGACCCAATTGGTATCCCAAGCTCTCCTTCCAAGTCTCCTCCACCCAATCCAGTCACCTCAGCAGTATCCATGACTTTGTTTCCACTGCCCTGCAGCTCATACACACAGCTCATACACCTTTGGAGACCACCTCCTGCAGAAGTCCTACCAGTCCACAATCCCATGCTTGCCCTCTCTGGGTACCAAGTGTGAACCCAGGGATCCTCTGAGGCAGTCTGGCTGGCAAGGACCACAACATGGCCTCCTCACAGCATCCCCTTCCATGCACTGCACACAAGCCAGTGCACAATAAATGCCATGTTCAAGCATGGCCTGGATAGGTTATGAAACATTAAGAAAAAGGGGGGGAGATGGGATGGACACGGGAGGAGCTTGGTCTGCCATAGACAGCCAGCTGCTCCCTATCCCCAGCAGCCCACCCACAACCTGGGGAACAGGGAACAGCCTGTGGGCTAGGGGTCTTTGCACTCGGGAAGGGGTCTCCCTGCAGGCATACAGCTTTCCTGCCCTGATTGGGCTCTCCCCTTAGTCCCAGGGAGGGAGACCAAGGTGGTGGGGATCACTAGGCAGTGCCACTCCACAGCCTGGACACCCACAGCTACAGACAGGTTCAGCCATTCTGCTCACTCTGCATTATCATGTGACATCTGTCCATGCAAAGAGAACTTGGTACCTTAGAGTCTATGCTGGGGTGTGCGTGCACATGGTGTGTGTGCACTTGTGTGTGCACATTGTGTGTGTGGTATATGTATGTGTGGCATATATGTGTATGTAGTGCACACAAATAGTACATGTGCTATGGTGTGTGTATGAGCTGTGTGTGCACATGCATGGTGTGTGTATGTGCACATGTGTGTGTGTATGCTTTGTGCACAAAAGAAAGAGCCAAGCAATGGACATACAGAAGTAAGACAGCTGGCAGGCAGTGGGAATTGGCTGCTTGCTGCATCAGTGGCCAGTAGAAGCCAAGCACAGCAACACACACTCTGCAGACTGCAGGTCACTGGGCTTGGAGAGACCCTTGTCCCGGGAGGCAGGGAGCTGGACTGCGGGCCGAGCATGCGTCTAGGCTGTCCCGGAAGCGAGCCGTGACAGGCCCAAGCAGGAAGACAGCCTGGAGGACAGAGTGGAGCAGGGTTAGGGGCAGCACGGGCAATACTGGTGAAGTGTGAGAGACAGGCGAGGATGAACACACACGGACGTGGCACAGTGACAAACACGATGACAGCATGACAGCAGGCAGGAGAGGATGGCCCAGGCAAGGATGAACACCACCCCATTCTAGTGTTCTTCTCTGCTGCAGATGGGTCACCAGCCCCACAGCACCAGCCATAGCTGGTTCCTCCAACACCAGCAGGTCTTCCCACCCCCATGGGAAAGCAACTCTTCTTATTTAGGTCAACCCTGGGGCTTTCCACAGGGACCAACACTGTCTAGACTAGACTGACCACATGGCAAGGCTTGCCCTCTGTGCCTCCCTGCTCCAGCAGGCTGAGACAACACAGAGTATGACAAGCAGACTGAGAGACCGCAAGCCACAACAGGATAACACAGCCCTGAGGAGGGGCACCAGAGCCTGTGGACAGGTCCCTCCCTCCTCGAGAGCAACACTGCTGGCCTTCTGGCCTAGTCCATGTCCTCCATTGACGCCTGGGGTGGAACTCTGTCTAGGAGGGATTATATGATGAGCAAGTACTTCAGGTACTGCTCAGGCCCATCCCACAAGGAAAAACAAATAAGAGGAGTCCTTAGCTTGAAGATGCCGAGCACGTCAGGGTGGAGCATGGCAGAAACTCAGAGCAGGCTCTTGGGTTCCTCAAGCTGCTTCCCCCCCTGCACCAGGGCCAGCAGGCCCACTACCCTTCCCGTGTGCAGAGGCTGGGTGAGACGAAGCATAAGTGGGCAGGGTGGACTCTTAGAGGCTACAGGCACGCCCTCTCCCACCAGCATGGACAGGCCACAGGCCAGTCTAGTAAACTCTGCTGCTTTAGGGATGGCATGTTTCCTAGGAGGCAAGGTGGGTGATGACTCTTAAAAGTGTGTGTGGCTGGCAGAGTCAGAGTTTGCATGTGGTCAGTGTGGGCTGCCTGCATCAAGACTAACATTATGCGGCTAAGGTGGCCAAGGGCTTTTGGTTGCAATGCCACTGACAGGGATCACATAGGAAAGTGGCACAATGTTGAGACCCCACAAATTACCAAGAGTAAAAGTGGTGTAGGCACCAGCCCACTGGTAGTAGGGCCAGGTATTGGCATGGCTCCACACTCTGAGAGTCTTGCCTCCCTCTCCTCTGTGCCAGGAGGGCACCCACTTTGGAAAGCTACCACTGAGTCTCTGAGGGGAGAGAGTGTGGCCCCCGAGGGTCTAAACTAGAGTCTTTAGGGCCATGGAGGGAGGGGTGCTGGTGCTCCCAGGTTAGGCGTACATGGAGACAGGTGTGTGAGTGTGCATGTGTTTACGTGTGTGTGCCAGTTAGCAGTGGCAGCAGTGTGGGGCAGGGGAGTTGGGGGGTGGGAAGGACTGAACAGCCTTATTTCCTGGAACATCAGTTCCTGCTAAATCCTCACAGGCAAGAATTCCCAGAGCTCTGTTTCAATGTGCTCACATCTGAGAGATTATGAGTGGGTTGGTATTTCTTTTTTGTTATATTTTATTTTGTTTAGGAAATGTTGGTAGAACCAATCTTACTCAGGAGGGCAAGGGTGTCCAAAGCTAGAGACTGGGGCAATAGGATAGACACCTCTAGGGAGGGTGAGGACAACAGCATACAGGTAGATCCACCCTCTCACTCACACTATAGAGCAAAGTCACAGCTGATGGGGAGTTGAGATCCTCCTCTGGACCCAGGAAAGGCCTGGGTCTGAGTCAGTCAACTCCCTCCCCAGATGAGCCAAGTTGAGACATTGGCCACACCTTCCTTCAGCTTCCCTCTAAGCCTGTTTCAGCATGCCCAGGCCAGAGACATGCTCTCAGGGGCAGTGCTCTGGGTGGGGCCTCCACTGGAACCTGGAGGGATGGGGTGACTGTCAACTCCCACCAGGTCTGAGGCCCAGGGCGTGTCCCTCAGCTCCATGCCTGAGAAGGTACAGCTCTAAAGTCACCATGAGAGGGAGAGGGCGTTGGCAGAACCAGGTCCTCAGGACAATGGGTGATTGAAGTTCAGTGTCTCCATGCATAACTACCCTCCAGGGCTGCATTCCACTGGCCCCAAGTCCCCCAGGAAGCACTGCCCCCAAACTCCCATTGAAGAAGTGAGGGGAGATGAGGAGCAAGAGGTTGGCATGCAAATCTCCTGATGTTAGTAGGGGTGTAGGTGAGTGGTCGCCACCTGCCCCCCACATGGGCAGCCTTGCGTACAAGTTGGCCACAAAGGACTTATCTGAGTCTTGCCCGCCTGTGACTGTCAGAAGGACAGCACAGTTTCCAGACACGGCGTTCTGGTGCTGACAGCCCGGCACCAGTAGCTGCTTTGTAGAGCCTCTGGGGTACTTTACACAGACACCATGTCCCCATCTCATAGGTGGCAGGTGCCTGTGGAGAGAGGACCCAGCCCGAACCCCTTCCCATATCCAGGTGGCAGCTGGCAGGTGGCGACACTGCATGTCTTGGGAGCACAGAGTCACTGTGAGTCCATGAGGTGAATGAGCCACAGCATTGCCCGTGTAGCCCGGGACCCAGCACCCGCCCTCACTAAATCAAGTGCCTGACTCGCCCGAAGCCCCCCGCCCCCCGTGGCTGGCGAGCTGCCTGGGCTGGCGGTAGGAGAACAGGGACTGTACCGTCCAACGTTGCCTGCTGATGGGGTTTTTTACATTTGACGTAATCGTGGTCAATCGGAGTGGCTGTGTAAGGTGGGGATGTCAGACCTGGGCCAGAGGAGGAGGGGAGGGAGGCTCCGGGGCCCGGCAGTGGCCCAGCTGAAGAGTAGGAGTCCTCGTCCACCAGGCAGGCCTTCTCCCTGGGGAAAGAGGGGCAATAGGGGCAGTCAGAACCTCCCATCCTCCAGGCTCTGTCTGCCCTAGGACCTGCCTAAGCCCCACCCTGGGAGTGTGAAGTCCTCTATAGATTCGGGAGATTCCATGTGCACACACTCACTTTTCAGAAGCTTTGGGTGCGTTCTTCTCCTCGCCCCTGGCAAAGGGCCCTTCTGCAGCCTCCTTCATGAAGCTGAGCAGCACCTCAGCACTGACCCCAGACTCAGGCTTGCCCAGGAGCTTCAGGATGGAGGCATGAAGCCGAAAGTATACCTAAGAGATAACATGGGCCAGCAGAGGGAGCGAGGTCACGCACATTGCTTTGTCTCATCAGCTGGGTCAAAGGTGACTCTGAAGCTGAAAATGGAGGCCAAGCATCCACACAATGTGTGAGGATGACAAGTGAGCATAGCACTCTCTCAGCTCCACTCATAGCATCTCTTCCCACCACGCTATGCCTATATCTGTAGCCAAGATGGGGAACGTCCTGATTCCATTTCAGATCAGGCTGTGCAAAGCCAGCCTCTGAGGGCTGCCCCTTGAGCCTCCATACGTGAGTTTGGCGGTTTGAACCCAAGGTTATGGAGACTGATTTATGTAGAGCGGGCAGCCTCCTCGTGCAGGTAGTGGCCGGCCTGCCGGTAATGCAGCAGGTACACAGCGGGCGGCTGCTGTTGCTTCTCAGCCACCTTGCCCAGCATGTAGTGGATGAGCCACTCCTCCTCATCACCATCACCCTCACAGCGGGCAGCTGATGTGAAACAGTGCCGAGCAGTCTCCAGCATGGGCAGTCAAGGGAAGAACCCACTTCATTTTCACAAACCCTCACCACATGCCACAATTTACAAAGGGGCCAAGGCCCCACAGCCAGGAAAGGCCAGGGTCAGGGACTTCCAAGGCCCAGCCTGTCTCCTGCTCCTGAGAGATGCTACACCACTTAAAGATGCTATATCTGACAGCTCACAAGGCACCTCCCCACATACCACCATGGTGTGGGGCAGTGCACTCCCATGCACACTGTCCGGGGAGGGCAGCTGACCTTGTTTGGCTAGGCCAGCCTCACACAGAAGGGCTCTCAAGAGGAAGTGCAAAGGTACCAGCTAGGTGGCTCAGCAATCTCAGGAAAAGCAGCCAACTGGGGGGCTGTGCCCCTCTGCTCCAGTCCACCAGCAGGTTTCCTAGTGAAACCTGCCCAGCACTAACACACACACGCCCAGGCAAAGTTCATCTGAGGGGCAGGGCTTCTGAGAGATCACTGGGTGTCATAGCAGGTTGAGTCGAGAGGATTGCTATAGAGTTACAAGAACCTTTATGAAACAAACACATCCAAATGGGGAGCTACTGTTCTCCACATGCGCTCCACCTCAGTCTCTGCAGTGTTTCCATCTCTCTAACCCTCCCTGGAAGAATTTTGCACCCTGTGGTCTACATCACATCAAAACGGCAATTTGAGCATCTTCTGTCAGGTGCCGTTGAATCGGTTCTGACTCATAGCGACCCACTGCACAACAGAACGGAACACTGCCGGGTCCTGCGTCATCCTTACACTTGTGTTTGGGCATCTTGGAGGCACAAAAATTGTGTTCCTCTGAAATGTTCTTTGAGTTTGGGGAACAAAAATTAGTCTGAAGGGGTAAGATCAGGGCTGTAGGGTGGATGGGATCAAGTTTCCCAATGAAATTCTCATAGGACAACCCTTTCTACACTTAGAAGAATGAGCAGGTGAATAGAAAAAATTCCTCAGCAAAACTTTCCTGGCTACATTCTCAACAATGTCGTTTTACATTTTTGAAACCTTCTTCCTAAAAGCCCCCCATGATTTATTGTATCCTTCAAGAAAATCAGTCTGCATAACCTTGTGAAGCACCTCAAGGGTTCAAACCGCCAACCTTTTGGTTAGAAGCCCAGTGCTTAAACCAGTGCACTGACAGGACTCCTCCACTAGAATACTAGAGGCCAAAAGTAGATGGAAAAGGCATGGAGAAGCAGCAGAGCGCATGTGTTTTCCTGAGG
The DNA here is from genome assembly GCF_000296735.1 of Chrysochloris asiatica. Classification (NCBI taxonomy): domain Eukaryota; kingdom Metazoa; phylum Chordata; class Mammalia; order Afrosoricida; family Chrysochloridae; genus Chrysochloris; species Chrysochloris asiatica. The sequence continues at coordinate 1,443,922 of NW_006408824.1, forward strand.
GCTGGGGCATTCCTGCAGCACGAGGAGCTCCATGCAGTCCTAGAACAGTGTGAGCGACAAGACTTGGGGGAAAGGTCATCAGACTTCAGACTGCTCCCAGCAGCACCTCTTCCCCAAAGTGGAGGGCAGGTCTGTTCCCCTCATGGGAATCCTGAGTGAATGTGACAGGGAAGGAGTCGAGGCCTGGGGTTGGACGACATAGCATAGGAAACTGCGTTTCCACACTTTACCATGAGCTGTAAGCACATGGGATGAAAATAGCCAGAGCAAACGACTCTGCATCAATCACTTTAAAAAGGCCGATTAAAAAAAATGAGTGTTTTTGCTAGCTCAATGGACTGAGGAGCCCCAATGGCAGAGGAGGTTGAGTGTCAGGTTACTAACTACAAGGTTGGTGGCTGGAACCTACCAACAGCTCTGTTGGAGAAAGATGTAGCAGTCTATTTCCATAAAGATTCACAGAAAGCCTGGGGAGCGGCTCTACTCAGTACTACAAGATTGCAGTGAGTCCAAACCCACTGGACAACAGTGGGTTGGGTTGGTCAGAACTCACAGGATTAGGGACTATTCGCAGGCAGAGATGAACACACGGAGGGGAAGCAAGCACTCTGAGCTACAGCACAATCTTTCAGGGCATCAGGATACTCAGTGACCTGCCATGCCTGGTGTTATACTCCAAGCCTAGGAAACATACTCAAGGGGCCATGAGAAGACCCTACCTTGAGGGTGAGAGAGATGCTACCCACCCTGCTGAGCCCTGCCATGGTAAGTATCCTGTCACACTGTACGTCACTCAGCCTTAGCTGTCTCAAGCACACCTGCCCTCCTCCTGCCTGCTGCCAAGAGGTTTTAGGGCACCGAAGGGCACCTTGTGCCAAAGGAGAGCAACAGTTCTGAGTGAGAACACAGCAGAGCCTCCCGCTCCCCTGAGAGAGAAAAGGCTACTGTCACGTGACTCCAAATGAGAGATGAGACCCTGGCATCCCTCCCGCCTGGTCAGCGCTGTGTTACCTCCAGGGCCTCCATGGCCAGCTCAGGGGGGTTGTGGTAGTGAATCTTCTTGGGATAGCGGGCAGCCTCCTCGTGCAGGTAGTGGCCAGCCTGCCGGTAATGCAGCAGGTACATGGCGGGCGGCTGCTGTTGCTTCTCAGCCACCTTGCCCAGCATGTAGTGGATGAGCCACTCCTCCTCATCACCATCACCCTCACAGCGGGCAGCTGACGTGAAACAGTGCCGAGCAGTCTCCAGCATGCTGTCCCGCCGCTCCTCCATCTGCAACATGACGGACCAGGCTGCCTCAGGCACAAGAACTGCACTGTCCCTGACAAAACCTTTGATAGCTCTGCAGTGTGTCTCCCTGGCCAGTCCTGACTCAGAGCCACTGCCAGCAGCATACAAGTCAGAACACCACCCATCCCCAAAAGGAGATGCCATGCAAATGTTCCAGCCGGACTCAGGTTTAGACAGGCCCCTGACCTGGGACAGCATCACCTACACGTTCATCCGAGGCACCAAGAAGGCATTCTCCCCAGGATACAGCAGGGCCTTGTGGCTCTCATCCCGACTCCCATGAGGGGACCATGAGTGCCAGTGTTAAGTCCTGACCCTAGACCCCCATCCCAGGCCCACTGACTCAGAGTCTATGTTGGTAGCAAAGCCCTCGTCCCTCCCACACGCGGAAGGGCAGAAAAAAGCATGGCAGAGGGCCACCTGCTAGATGCGTTCCATTTTCTTCAGAGGACCCAGCCTGGTGTGTTGCTGTAAGATAAAGCACTGGAACACAAGGTCGGCTTGAATTTCAACGTTAGCAGTTCAAGCCCACTAGTTATTCCTCAGAAACCCTATTCAGGGTTGCTATGAGTCAGAACCAACTTGATGGCACTTAACAACAACAATATCCCTCTGGAGTACACTACCCCACACAGGATGTCAGCTGCCATCCACACGTGTTCCTTGGAGTCAAAACCCCAGGGCTTCGAGCTGAGGGAAGACAGCTCAAAGGGGGGTCACAGAACTTTAACTGTGAATACATGGTTTACTATGCCGGGAATGACAAATGAAGAGGAATGGTGTTGCATTCATTGTTAAAAAAGAACATATCCAGATCAATCATGAGGTACAATGCTGTCTGTGATAGGATAATATCCATGCGTCTACAGAGAAGCCCAGTAAATACCACTATTATTCAAATTTATGCACCAACCACTAAAGCCAGTGAAGCTGAAAAAGAAGAATTCTACCAACTTCTTCAATCTGAAATTGATCAAACATGCAATCAAAATATATTGATCATTACTGGGGATTGGAATGCATAAGTTGGGAGCAAAGAGGAAGAATCAGTAGTTGGAAAATATGGCCTTGGTGATAGAAATGATGCTGGAGAATGCATGATAGATTTCTGCAAAACCAATGATTTGTTCATTTCAAATACTTTCTTTAGATAGCATGAGAGACAACTATATACATGGACCTCACCAGATGGAATACATAGAAATCAAATTGACTATATCTGCAGAAAGAGACAAT
>NW_006408824.1:1468426-1490555 GCF_000296735.1 Chrysochloris asiatica
TAGACACACCTTAGTCCTCAAACTGCTATCTATGCTCTTGAACACTTTTGAGATGTCTTTTGTAGTAGATTTGTCTAATGCAATACATTGTTTGATTTTTTTGAATGCAGCTTTCATGAGTGTTGATTGAGGATCCAAGCAAAATAAAGTCTTTCACAACTTCAATTTTTTTCTCCATTTATCATGATGTCATTTATTGGTACAGCTGTGAGAATTCTTGTTTTCTTTACATTGAGGAGCAGCCCACATGAAAGGCTGTGGTCTTTGATTTTCATCAATAAATATTTATTTAAAGTATTCTTTACTTTCAGCAAGCAAAGTTGCATCATCTGCATATTGCAGATTGCTGAAGAGTCTTCTTCCAATTCTGATGTCACACTCTTCTTCATATAACACAGCTTCTTGGATTACTTGTTCAGCATACAGATTGTATAAGTATAGTGAGAGAATACAACCCCAGTGCACACCTTTCCTGATTTTAAACAACTATGTATCCCCTTGTTCTATGTACAGCCTTCTCATGAGTACAATTAAGTGTTCTGGAATACCCTTCGTCACAATAGGTTGTCACAGCCCACACTAGTCCACATGTCTTTGAATAGTCAATAAAGCACAAGTAAACATCTTTCTGGTACTCTCTGCTTTCAGTCAAGATCCATCTGATAGTCTTCATTCCATGTCCTCTTCTGAATTCAGCTTGAATTTCTGGCAGTTCTCTGTCAGTGTCCTGCTGTAACTGTTGTTCAAGTATCTTCAGCAAATTTTACTTGCATGTGATACTTGCATGTTAAGTCATCTTTCTTTGGAATGGGCACAAATACGGATGTCTTCTATTTGGTCTTCCACATCTCTTGGTATACATGAATGTCTCCAGTGCTGCATCAGTTTGTTGAAATACTTCAATTTGTAGTCCATCAATTCCTAGAACCTTGATTTTTGCTAATGCCTTCAGTGCACCTTGGCTTTCTTCCTTAAGTGCCATGGTTCTTGATCGTATGACATCTCCTGAAATGACTATCGACCAATTCTTTTTGGTACAGTCACTCTGTATTCCTTCTGCTTTTGATGCTTTCCACATCAGTCAATATTTTACTCATGGAATCCTTCAATGTTGCCAAGTCAAGGTTTGAATTTTTTTCAGTTCTTTTTCAGCTTAGAAATGTTGAACGTATTCTTCTCTTTTGGTTTTCTAACTCCAGGTCTTTGCACATTTCATTATAATAGTTTACTTTGTCTTTTCAAGCTGCCCTTTGAAATTTTCTGTTCAGCTCTTTTACTTCCTCATTTCTTCCATTTGATGTGGCATCTCTATGCTCGAAAGCAAGTTTCAGAGTCTCTTCGGACATCCATTTTGGTCTTTTCTTTCTTTCCTGTCTTTTTAATAACCTTATGTCTTCTTCATGTATGGTATTTTTTAGTTATCCCACAGCTTTTCTGGTCTTCAGTCATTAGTGTCTAATACATCAAATCCATTCTTAAGATGGTCTTTAAATGCAAGTGAGATGTATTCAAGGTCCCTCCACTAGTATGTCAGTTTGTCATACTGTGTTGGCTTGTGTTGCTATGGTGCTGGAAGCTATGCCACCAGTATTTTAAATACCAGCAGGGTACAGCCATGGTGGGCAGGTTTCAGCGCTGCTTCCAGACTAAGACAGACGACGAAAAAGGAGAAGCAGACGACTTCTAAATCATTAGTCAAGGAAAACCTTATGAATAGTCACAGAATATAGTACCAGAAGATGAAAACAGTATGAATAGCAGCAAAACATTTTCAGATACAGTGCCAGAGATGAGCCCCTTGGTTAGAAGGCACTCAAAATATGACTAGGGAATATCACATGCAACTAAAAGCTTGCTGACGATAATTTGGAAACTGTTGTAGCAGTATATCAACAGGGAGCTGCCAGAAATTCAAGCCGGATTCAGAAGAGGATATGGAATAAGGACTATCACTGCTGACATCAGATGATCACCAGAAAAATGTTTAGTTGTGATTTATTGACTATGAAAAGGCATTTGATAGTGGGGATCATAACAAGCCACAGATGACATTTCAAAGACCGGGTACTCCAGAACACTTAATTGTGTTCATGAAGAATCTGTACATAGACCAAGAGGCAGCCTTTTAATCAGAACAAGGGGATACTGAATGGTTTAAAATCAAGAAGGTGTACATCACAGTCTCACTGATTACTACAAGAACAAGCAAGTTGCTCACCCAGGAGACATCAAGCCAAGTGGTCAGGTCCCCTCAGGGCAAAACCCATTCCAAGACTAAGACTAAGGGCAAATCTCCTTCCAAGACTAAGACTCAATGGGAATACATGCTCTGATGGGTGACCACATTCGTTACTGTAAGGGGAAGTGAGGAAAAAACAGCAATGAAGCTGCAAGCTAAGCCCTACAATGTTCAATAAACTCTTGTGAACCCAGGTGGAGACCTGGTCAGCCAGCAGTGTGGCAAGACCTGGGGACTCTTGGGCCCAGAGTTAGTGACATAGCCACAGAGGACTAGAATGGAGAGTGAAGCATCCATCCAGTTAATAAGAAGAGAGGGCATATGCATAAGAACACCCACACTTGCAGATAATACCCACTTGACCTGGATTCAATGACTGGATGATCAGAGCTCAACTAGAGGAAGAAAGAAGAGGAAAAAAAGAGTAATCTGATACAATTTGATGAACTTGACCTACACTTATGGATGCAGTAGCTAAAAAGAGGGAACAAATCTTTACAGCGAGGATCATTCCTACCTCTTGACAGGGATGGGCAACTTGGACATTGGCTACCTAAAATGGGGGGGGGGAGGGACTACAAAGGCAAGCAGTGACTGGCTTACAAGCTTTCAAGATGGAGCCTTGATCCAGAGGCGCAGAGGAAGGTAAAGTCTCCACTGAGTAGTATCCAATCTGTCTGGGAGGGGCTGATGAAAGGAGATGCGGATAGGTCTCTTGTGGTTCAACAGTGAATAATTGTTATCAGGACTGCTTGTGAAGGTTGGAAATGTAAAGGTAGACATTTTGTAGCCAAAGGAGGGGAGTAATTGACTTTGCAGTCTAGAAGTGGAGGTCCCTGGGACCATCAAGGTAGAAGAGCAGAGAGTGGGACCTTCTGAGAAGCTATGACACCAGAGATGGAGGCAGAGATGATGACATGGAAAGATGGAGCGACTGGGGACTTTAGACCCAGAGAGGGAGAGGGGCTATGTGCTGACAACTGGGGGTTAAGATTTGCAGGGTATACTCTTTGGTTGGTTGATGATGCATGAAGGGGATTGCAACCATGGCAATGAAATGATATAGAATAGGATGAATGTAAAGCTAATGTTCTCCCATGTAAACTATCACATAATTCACGATAAAACATTAAAAAAAAAAAAGGTGTACATCAGGGTTGTATCCCTTTATCATACATATTCAATCTGTATGCTGAGCAAATAATCTGAGAAACTAGACTATGCGAAGAGTGTGGCATTAGGATTGGAGGAAGACTCAGAAACAACCTGCAATATGCAGAGGATACAACCTTCTTCCTGGAACTGAAGAAGACCTAAAACACTTATTGATGAAGATCAAAGCCTTCAATATAGGCTTTGATGTAAAAACAAAATTAAAATCCTCACATGACTAATAAAGAACATCAGGATAAACACAGAAAAGGTTGAAATTGTCAAGGTTTTCATTTTACTTGGATCCACAATCAATGTTCTTAGAGGCAGCAGACAAAAAATTAAACAATATATTTAATTGGGCAAATCTGCTGCATAAGACCACTGCAAAATGTTAAAGAGCAAAGATGTCAGTTTGAAGACTAAGGTGCACCTGACATAAATCATGGTATTATCAATCATCTTATATGTATAAAAAAGTCGGACAATGAATAAGGAAGACTGTAGAAGAATCAATGCATTTGAGTTATGGTGTTGGTGAAGAATATTTAAAGTACCAAGAACTGCCAGAAGAATATACAAATCTGTCTGGGAAGTACAGTGAGAATGTGCCTTAAAAACCAGATGACAAGACTTCGTCTCTCGTACTTTGGACATGTTGTCAGAAGGGACCAGTTCCTGGAGAAGGGCATCATGCTTGGTAAAGTTGAGGGTCAGCAAAAGAGGAATACCATTAACAAGAATGACACAGTGGCAGCAGCAAGCTCAAACAAATCAACAATTGTGAGAACGGTGCAAGTCCAGGCATGCTTTGTTCTGTTGTGCATATGGTTGCTATGAATTGGAACTAACTCAATGGTACCTAACAGCAACAAGCAGCAGCCAGATGATAACAATACACTCAATGCTGCTGCTCACGATGGCCCCATACACAATAGTACAAAATGCTGCCTGGTCCTATTCCACCCCGATGATTGGTCGCAGATTGGACTGCTGTCATCCACAGGGTTTCCACTGTTAATTTTTGGAAGTAGGTTACAAGGTCTTTCTTCCTAGTATGTCTTAGTTTGGAAGCTGTGATGAAACCTGTTCAGCATCATGACAACTCACAACCCTCCACAAGACTATACATGAGGTGAATTGTCTGGAATCGAACTAGGTCTCCCATGTGGAAGGCAAGGATTCTACACTGAACCACCAAAATATGCAAGATGAAAAAAAACAACAAAAACGGATTTTACAACCTCTAAGTCTCTGGTAGCGTAGTGGTTACAAATCGGGCTGTGAACCTTAAGGTCAGCGGTTCGAAACTACCAGCCGCTCCACGGGAGAAAGATGAGGCTTTCTACTCCCGTAATGATTTACACCCTCGGAAACCCTGTACAGGGTCGCTATGGGTCGGAACCGACTCGATGGCACTTAACAACAACAACAACAAAGTTTCTAACAGGACTCCTGGTGTGGCACTGAAGGATCAACACTGGACTGGGAACCACAGGATCGGCAGTTCAAACCCACCAGCTGCTCCTTGGAAACCCTATTTGGGGTCACTATGAGTCAGATCTGACTCACAGCATTTAAACAAATTTCTAAAAACTTTAAGTCCTGGTGTGGCATTGTAGGATAAGCACTGGACTACTGACCTCAAGGTCAATAGTTTAAAGCCCCTAAGCTACTCTTTAGAAACCCTATACAGCATCACTATGAGTTGGAGCTGACTTGACAGCACTTAAAACTATAAGTTAATAAAAGGAATTATTCATATCATCCAAATTGGGAAAAACATCATTGAAAATTACCAAACCGCATTTCTCAATGATTAGTTCACATTGCCTCCTTTTGCTTTTTTCCTCATTAACTATTAACATATATTTACTGGATATTTTTCTTTTTTAACGTTTTACAGTGAATTGAGTTAAAGTTTAAAGAGTGTATCAGTTTTTCATTCAACAATTCATACACATTTTGTTTCATCTCATTGACTGCTGTCCTCACAAGGTAACATCATCCTGCTTCTCTGGGTTTCCTGTTTTATTCCTCATTCTTTCCTAATCCATCCTGCCTTCTGAATTTTGTCCTTTAAAATTTAGGGCAAATGCTGCCCTTTTAATCTCAAATGGTTTATTATTTCAAGGAATGCATACCTCCCTAGCATTCACCCATGGGCTCATTTTATCTGAAAGGAAAGCCTTCTCTCCTCCTGATGGAGTTTCATGGTTAATGAATCTGATGCTCTCTGGCCCAGGACTGGGTCTGTAGAGTTGTTTGTTGGTGAGTCTCACGCCCACTCTGCCCTTACCTGCTGGGCCGAGTGCTCCTCCAGGTACCTGGCCTTACTCTTCTTGCTGGGGAAGCCGTACAGGCAGTAGAAGCACTGCTCCAAGGCCGTCTCCAGCTCCTCCTTATAGGGGTGTGTATCTTCTGAAGTGGGCTCAGCAAGCTCCTTCTGGAGAACCCGTACCTGCAGTGGGAACAGGAAAGGCCTGAGGAGGGGTTGTGGCCATGTCCGACCATCCCGGGGAGGGAAAAACACGATGGCAGGAGCAATTCCAACGTATGCAGGAGACCATGTCTGTCAAGTCCCGGTAACTCGATAACATACATTGACCAGGGTCCTGGAAAGGATGTGTTATTTGTAACAGAGGTAGCTGCCCAGCTTGGACTGTACCCCTAGTGGACAGACCAGGCCGTCCTCCTTCAGCACAACAAGTCTCTTTCTACAGACAGCTCAAAGAAGGCATACTGTGCCCACTGGAAACTTCCTCAGTCACTCACTCAGTTTGCACCCAAATATTTGTTGAGCACCTACTCATGCTATACATAGTACAGCATAGTCCTTGCTTTTATGAAGCTCAGCCTCCCAACGAGGGTGTCGTTACTCAAATGAGTAACTGTAACATAGCCTGAGATGTAGGAATGTCTCAGACAGAACATTGTCCACCTGGGACGATGGTTGCTCAGCAGGTTCTAGAGAACTGAATGAGTGTCTCCATGCTCGCCCATTTTTTCCAGAAACACCGGCCATCACTCGGGGCCCCAGGAATGATGCAGACAGCAAGATGGAAGAGGCCCTAGTCTCAGGGATGGGCACGTGATTTACAAGCAGACAGAGCAGGCTACTCAGCGGTACGAAGGCAAAGAGAACGAGCAGGAAGGCATATCTCAGAAGTGCCTGCCCAGCTGGAACATGCACACAGGAAGGGCACAGAAGGGGTCATAGGTAGGCTAAGTCAGGGGAGGGCGACTCCACAAGGGAAAGGGTCTGCCAGTGTAGGCATATCAGAGTTCCCATCACTTGTAATGGGCAGACCCTGACATCCTAGAGCTGTGGCACCACCAAAATAGAACTGAGGCAGCAGGACCCCTTGAACGCCCTTATTCTCACTCCACGTTAGCTGCAGAGGTGCAGCCTTGGGGTGACTACTAACTGTAGAGGCTTACAGCGACATGCATGTTCTGCTTAAGTGAAGGAAGGCATGGGGGAAGGACTTGACTCTTAAAGAAGGAGGCAGATGGTGGGGTGGATACTGGGTGTCCATAGCTGGGGCTGGAATTTACCTCGGACACTAAATAGCTCTCAGGCCTGGGGCCAAGTGGGTGTGCTGGCCAGCCAGGTCTCTGTGTCCTTGGCACCAGCGCCTTGCACACCTTACAAGAGCTATGTGAACCATTTATTCAACCTGTATTTATTAAGCACAATAGGAACCTGGATCCAGTGGTGAACAGAACAAACAAAAATCCCCACTTGGGTAGGGAAGGCACAGACCATGACCTAGCAAGGCATCCTAGGAGGTGTCTTGTCCTGGGGAGGCACCACAGGGGAGCCACTGGGACACCAGGCACACAGGATAGGAGGCTGCAGAGACTGGAAAGAAGGTAGATATGCAACAGGTAAACTCTTTCCTCAGGGGCCAGGCAGGAACCACTGTAACCTTCAGGAGCAGCCAGTCAACTCTGGAGCTGCCTCAGGAAAGCACCCAGATGACACAGAAGTGAGTGGGAGTGGATGTGCTCCAAGGAAATTTCACCTGAAGATGCTAGAGACTGGGTTTCATACGACTGAGGAGCAGCCTCCCATTGAGCACAGCTGGTGTGAGTGGAGGCGTGTGTGCTCCCAGGACGTGGACTGTGGGAATGGAAGCAGTGACTATCACTCAACATCTACTGGGGAGTGGTTAATGCAGTTACTGCCTCTCCATCACAATCACATGGCCCGCCCTGTGCCTGACATGTAAGAGATGCTCAGCAAAGACTCACAGCTCCAAGTCCACCTGCTGGTCAGGGCCAGGGCTCACAAGCATCACTCTATGGTCACTATGAAGGGTCACACATTGGGGGATGCAGCGGGGAGTCAGAGAAGTCATGTGGGTTCCAGAGTAAGGGGAAGCTCCAACGAGCTCGAGGTGTCCCGCCCCACCAGGGAAGATACTCACATAGAAACGCAGCAGAGCCCCATCGGAATTGCAGCACCAGGACCGTCGGCCCAGATATTCATGGGCCGTGTTGAGCAGCATGAGGGACGATGGGAGCATGGCTGTCTCCGACATTCCTGGGGAAACATGGGCAGAGGTCAGGATGGAGACATGGGGCCTGTAGGCAAGGCTGGTGTGCAGGCACTCCTCCTGACCAAGGTGACCACTGATGTCTCTCTCGCCTTTTTTTTTTGATGGAGAGGTTTCTCTTCTAAAAAAAAAGTAAGGATTTAATTGGCTTTGTTGTTGTTGAGTGCCATTAACTCAAAGCGACCCGGTATATGGTTTCTGAGGAGCGGCTAGTGAATTTGAACCACCGACCTTATAATCCAAACTGATGTTGTGGTCCAGTGCATTATGAAAGCAGTATTTCATTATCAAAAAATAACTCACACCATATAACCCAAACACACTGCTATCAAGTTTATTCTGAATCATGAAAACCTTATAGGAAAGAGTAGAAATACTACCTAGGGTTTCCAAGACTGTAAATCTTTATAGGAGTAGCCTACTTCATCTTTCGCCTGAGGAGCAGCTGGTAGGTTTGAACCACTGACCTTAAGGTTAGCAGCCTAACACTTAACCCACTGCAGCACCAGGGCTCCTTTCATATAGAAAAGGAGAAAGAAGAACTCTTCACCCACCAAAAAAACCAGCTCTCGGCTCACCAATATTGACATCTGGCAAACATCACTCTAAGCATCTTTCTGGAAATATAAGGAACTTATACAAAGGAGCTCTGGTAGCACAGTGGTTATGAGTCAGGCTGCTAACCTCAAGGTTAAGCAGTTTGAAACTACCAGCCATTCTGCAGGGGGAAAATGAGACTTTCTACTCCCGTAAAGATTCATAGCCTCAGAAACCCTACGCAGGGCCTCTATGAGTCGGAACCGACTCCATGGCACACTACCACCACCACCATACAACAGAAGAAAAGTCATTCCTAACAATGGTACCCATACTACATATACTACTTCTGAACTTAAAATTATTAAATTTAGGATTAGTTGAACATCACAGTAGGTAAAACAAAAGAAACAAGTACCCCAGATTACAGTAAAGCATTTATTCATGCCTAGAACTATGACTAGTTTCTAAAAGATCCCTTGGTATATAATCCATTAGTGATTTGTAACTGTTGTTGTACAGTGCTGTTGAGCCAGATCCAACTCACAGTGACCCTGTATAGGGTTTCTGAGAAGCAGTGGGTTTGAACTGCTGACCTTGTAGTTCACAGTCCAGTGCTGATCTACAGTGCCACAACAGGAGTCTGATTTGTAACTAACATTTCTTAAATGGATTAGAGTAGAAAATAATAGACGGTATCAAATCCAGAAGAATAAGGATCCAGTCAAATAAGTCTGAAAACCACTGGTCAAAAAAAAAGGAAAAACAAGGGCAGAAATTTCTTAAGACGTTCATCTCATTCCAATTTTTTATGGTTATTTTAAGTTTCCATTTCCTACAGCATCAAATGACTATTATACAAGATTGGTGTTATGGACTGAATTGTGTCCCCACTGTAGTTATGATCCCATTGAGATGGATTTTCTTTGTTATGTTAGCACAACAGTATTAGTGTAGGGTGTGTTTTAAGTAAACCTCTTTTGAGATGTAAGACATTAAACAAGTAAGAGTACAGACAAGCGAGGACACTGCCACAGGAAGGTTACCAAGGAGTTGACACACAGAGAAAGGCTTACCCGAGAGCTAGCGCCCTAAATCCAGACTTCTAGCCTGCTAAACTGTGAGACAATCCATTTCTGTTTGCTATAGCCCCTAGTGATGGAATTTCTGTTTCAGCAGTAGGAGAAAATGAAGACACTTCCTTTATTTCTCTTGTTGCAAATACGATAAGGAGGATTCAAAAAGTTCATTATCGTTTCATTCAATTTTTCTACAATTTTTTTGAAGCTGCCTCATATTGTTTATAGCAATTCAAGGATTATTTATATTTACATAATTAGTCTAGTTGCTTTCTCTCAGTTCCAATTTTATTTTTTCCTTTTTTATTTATTCCTCATTACAAATCCAGGGTTTTTCTATTCTGAGATATTTCATTTGGACTCATTAATTGGATTTCATTCTCTCTTAATGTTTCTTTTTCTTTTTAGTTATTGAGAATATACAGAACATACATCTATCAACCATTTCTACATGTAAAATTCAGTAACACTAACTACATTCTTCAAGTTGTGTAACCATTTTCAACCTGATTATCCAAACAGCTACTCCCCCATAACGTGAAATCACTGCCCTATATATTTACTAGCTATTCTTTCAAGCTGCTTTTGTCAATTTGATTCCATATTGATAGAGCTTTAAAAAGCACAATGCTCAGGACAAATGCTCTTTATTAATTAAAATAAATTGGTTTAAAGAAGACTTCAAGGGATAATCTCAAGGTAATAATTTCAATAGTTCATCCAGCCTCCATAGTTCCAGAAAATGTGGATTCCATGTAAATTTGAAATTCTGTTCTGCATTTTCTCTCTTTTGACCAGTATTATTCTATAGAATCTTGGATCAAAATTTTCAATGATAGTAGCCAGGTACAGTTCTGGTCTCAACGCAAAAAAGGCAGCTATTCACAGGGGCAATTAGCCACACTTACCATTTCTTCCTGAATCCCCTTCTTCTGTTATTCCAGGCAACAGACACTAAGTGCTGTGCTTGGATGACCATCAGTAAGCTTTTAAATCCAGGCATCACACAATGAACCAGGAGGTAGAATAGAAGCACTAAACATATTATTATTCAAGTGAACTTGGATTCCACAAAACCATGACCCTAAAACTCCAAACTAAGGAACAAAATCCCAAGAGGTACCTGGTTATATGTACATTAGCAGCTGCTCTTTTGTTGTTATTCTAAATATATCAGTGCATATTTGCAAATTCAGTGTTTTACACTGGTAAGTTAGCATTTACAATTAGCATTGAGCTGCTATTTGAAAGGTCAGCAGTTCAAACCCACCAGTAGTTCCTTGGGCGAAAGATGAGACTGTCTGTTCCTGTAAAGACTGACAGCCTCAAAAACCTTAAGGGGCAATTTTCTGGCCTATATAGGGTCACCATGAGTCAGAAGAGACTCACAGCAGTGGGTTTGGGTTTTTGGTTTTATGAACAAAAGCCAAATTAGGACAATGTATAAGAAAACAACTCAAGTCCATTTATTTGGGCTCTTCTTTCCTTGAAATGTCACTGTGGGTGTTTTCATCAATAAAGCACATTTTATGCCACTGTGTCACTGACCTCTCAGGTGCCTCCTCCACTTAGGGTCTAAGACTCTCTCTAGCTTCTCAACTCATGATCACACTCATTGCTCAGCACCTACCACATACCAGGCTCCAACTTGACATAGCAACGGGCACATTTATTACTTTATCCCACCCTCTGTGGCACATACAGAAGGTAAGAAGTGGGCTGAAAGGGGAAATGGCTGCCCAAGGTCACATGACTGGAGACCTGTGAATGTCTGTACTACCCCACCTGACTGACCCAGGAGCAGTCAGGAACAGTCACTAGGTGAGAGGCTCTGGGTGTCCACCTTACAGGACTGACATGAGGATTAAAGGTGCTGATGGGCAAAGACGTTCTGGGAGCACGTGAGCATGCCTGGTATGTATCCTTCAATGAATGTGGTCATCCCTGTGTGTGCCCACATTCTGTACAGAGGGTGCCCAGCATGTACACTGCCCTGAACAGGCTGCTCCCCCACCCCCTGCCACCACCGAATCCCGGCACCTTCATCTGCTGGGCTCTGGAGCTGCTGCTGGTGGCATAGAGAGCGGAAGGTATCCTCCTCCTGCCAGATGACACGATGCAGAATGATCCAGGGCAGCACGGAGGACACATGCGGCTCCTTGGGCTCCTCCTGCACAGCCATGCTGCAGTCAATAACCTGATGGGAAAAGGGACCGACCACAGGTCACTGCAGGCAGTACTGACCCACCCTCCCAGGGGAGAGCAGAGATCTTGCATCCTGTAGCAGTGTTACGAATTGAACTGTGTCCCCTCATACATGTGTTATAAATCCAAGGCCCTGTACCTGTGAGAAGGAGCTTTAGGGTAAACATTGGGCTACTAGCCAGCCCCTCTGCAAGAGAAAGATGAGACAGTCTAATCCCCTAAAGACGGACACTCTCAGAAAGTTCTCTGTCCTACAGGATGGTTGTGTGTCAGGACTGACTCGATAGCAGGTTTGGGATTTTTGGTTTTATACCTACAGTGAGCCCTGGTGGTGCAGCAGGGAAGCACTCAGCTCTTAACTGAAAGGCCCTTAAGGAGAGAGACCTGATGGTCTGTTCTCATAAAGATCACAGCCTAGGAAACCCTGCGGGGCTGTTCTACTCTGTTCCATTGGGTTTCCATGAGCCAGAATGGACAGCAAGGTACACATCACCACACCTGGAGATGTGATCCCTCTTGAGAACAGTTTTCTTTGTCATGTTAATGAGGCCACACCAGTATGGGTTGTCACCAAGCATCAGGAAGTGTCAGAGACACACCTGTGGGGCCGGGCGGGACCAGGCAGAGTCTGAGTCACCTGGATGAGGTTGCTGGTGAGCCTGGCGAGGCCAGTGGTGGAAGAGGAGGAGGAGGAAGCAGACTCCTTCAGGATGCTGCCGCTGCCATCTGCAGAGAGCGTCTGCTCGATGCCCAGCAGCAGCTGTGTTACTGTGGCCACCCACTCCTCCTTGGCTGCAGTGTCACCTGCATTGACCATCTGCTGGACTGCTTCGTGCAGAGCTACATCAGAGCACTCGAAACACTGCCGGCGGTCCTGCAGCCGAAGCAGAGAATCCTGAGCAAAAAAAAGGGAATCAGAGTGAGGGTCAAGATGGATGAGGCCCATCAGATGCTCAGCACACGGGTGCTCAGAGGGCTCAAGGAATGAGGGCCAAGGGCACTCTGGAGAAGCAGGTGCAGGTGCCATACAGCCCAAAGGCCCCTGTAAGCATTGGGTGTACCAGGGGGCTTTCAGTTTCCTGCTTATAAAGTTAAAACACTGGGGAGAGACCCAGGAAGCCATCAATAGCCACAATAAGAGCATGGCTCAAATAGCTCCATCAGCAATTGCCAAGCACTGGGCCCTGGGCCCTGGGCATTCAAAAGTGCTCCAGGAACTACCTCGGCAGAAGGGAGAGCCTGAGCCAACTCCACTGGCTGGCAAGCAGCGTGCTGGGTTTGAGGAGACTTCAGGGTAGAATTCTCAATCAGGAGGGAGGTGAGTTCACAGAGCAATGAATGCCAAACAAACATCAACAACAAAAAGCTGTAACATACGATGAGAAAATGAGTACGCCTTTTAATGTCCAAGAGGCACTTGGATCAAGATGACCCCCATCCCAGGAGGTTGCACAAAACTGACAGACAGCAGGTGGTCATAGCCCCATGCCTGCCCAGTCCCATACTCCTCAGGCATCCAGGCAGTGGGACTATTTCCCAGAAACAGAGGAGTGGTGCTTTCCGTTCCGCAACTCACTCAGTGTTCACCCTGGGCCCCCAGTTGTCCCCCAACAAGCAGCCATGTGGGGCCACCCCAAATCTTCATAGTGGTGACATGTCATTCCCTGATCTTAGTTTGGTCCAAGCAAGCATCCCTCTTCCCTCCTCTCTCCCACCCTCCCTCTCCCTGACTGTGGCAGCAGGGTAACTCTGGAATCCCCACAGCAAGCCTCTGAGGTAAGGACAGTTTAATCTCTATTAGCAAGATGCGGAGATGAGGCACAGGATGAGGGGAGGTGACCAGTAGACGGCCAGCTCCCTCAGCATCAAGGAAGGGTTTACTTCCTGAAGAATGGAGGTAGGGGGAGGGACAACAGGGCACAGGGAACGACAAGCACAAAGCTGTTCTTTTTTAACTAGGAAACTGCATGTGGGTACTCATTTTAACTTCTCTCTGTACACAGTACAGATATATTATCCATACTAATACCCATTCAACAATTAACTTAAAAAACAATTTTTAAAAAGTGGATAGACAGGCAAATAGATGAATGGATGTTAGGTAAGTGGATGGAGGGACAGATGGACAGGTGAATGGGTGGATGGATGGATAAATGGACAGGTGAATGAACAGGTGCACGGACTGATGGACAACGGATGGGTGTGTAGATGGAAGAACGGGTAAATGGATGGATGGGGAGATGAGTGGCTGGTGGGACGGGTCGATAGACAGGTGTACAGATGATGATGGATGGACGGACAAATGGGTGGATGGAAGAACAAATGGGTATATGGCTGGATGAATAAGTTGTTACTGTCAAGTGCTATTGAGTTGGTCCCGACTCATAGAGATCCTGTATAGGGTTTCTGAGGCTTTACATTTTCATGGAAGGAGAAAGCTTCGTCTTTCTCCCATGGATTGGCTGGCAGGCTCCCACTGTAGACAAATAGGTATAAAAGTAGATAGATATGTGGATGGATGATGGATGAATGAACAAATGGGTAGATGGGTAGATGGTGGACCTGGGTTAGCCTTCCTTTCCCTCTTCATAAAGAGGCTCAGACTCACTACTAAGTGTGAGCCACACAGAATCCTAGAACCTGAACTCCTGGGCTCTAACTCTGCTCCAGCCTGGACCCCACCTTCCTAGATGCTAAATTAGTCATTTTACCTAGGAGTGCAGTGGCTCTAGAGGATAAGCACTGGACTGCAAACTACAAAGTCAACAGTTCAAGTCCACCAGTCATTCCACTGGGAGAATGATAAGGCTTTCTGCTTCTGGAAAAATTTACAGCCTCAGAAACATTATACAGGGTCGCTACGCATGGGAACCAAGTCACTGGCATTTCTCCTGGGTATGTGTTTTTGAGAGCTGCCTGATTACCTGCCAAAACTAAATACACAAAGAAGCAAGCTAAGAAGGGCAGCACATACCTGCAGTAACAACAGCTGTGCCGGCCTCTCTGGGATGGACGTCATGAACTCCAGGTGCTTGGCTCGGTCAAAATCACTGGTGCACAGGGTGGGGCGCAGCAGACGTATGACGGCTTTGTAGTCACCAGCTTCATACAGCCTCTGAATCTCCTCCAGTGACTGGCACCGCTCCAGCGACTTCAGGTTCTTATCGATCTGAGAAAGGTCCAGGAATGCTGCCAATGAATCTCCCCTGAATCGGCCATGTCTGTGCTCATCAGACCCCAAAGAAGAGGGCAGAAACTGGACTCTCCTTTACATCCAACTAACATGCAGGTTCTCAAAGGCATTTGATTTTTTAAAAACAAAACTAAGAAACACACAGAAAAACAAAAATGACTTCAGGAGCAGTGAGGCTCAAGATAAACATTTGCCAAAAAGGTTGTGCAGGGACAGAGCTCAACAGATCTAATTCATGGTGTCAGAGAATCAATTTGGTTTGCCCAAATCAGAGGCTGGCAAATACCACTGAACCACCAAGTCCCTTCAATAGTACTCAACCGCACCTGACCCTTTCCTGAGGCTGCAGACCAGTCCTGCCCCTGTGGACACACACACCTCCAGTATGGAGCCTTAGTGGGCCTGAGCTGTACAAACAGAGCTCACCACTCCCCTAATCCCAGGGTTGGACCACCACAAATCTGCAGAAGCAAGGAAGTACCACCTCTCAACTATGTGGACAAATGCCCCAACTCCACTGCCTCTGCCCACCCACTGGATGCACTTCCCTGAGGGGTACATCCCTCTAGGTGCACTGCTTAACACAGTTGGCACTGTTCCTCAGGGGCAGTCAAGCCCAATCAGATCATGGGGCATGGCCCCATACACTGGCATGCACCTCCTCTAGTGAGACAGTAGAGTCATTGTGCAGGTTGGGCAGCCGGATGACCAGGTCTCTGCACTGCACCCCTGCTGTAGTCTGGAGAGTGGCTGAGCTCTGGAGCATCTCAGTGCAAATGTCGTAGTTCTCCAGGGCCTGCTCCATGTCCCCCTGATTAGAAAAGAGACAGGTCAGGGCTGACCGAGGAAGGGACCAACAGCATACACCCAAACCCCTGCACACAGGTTACTGTACTAGTCGAGAAAGGGCCACACCATAGCCAGGATCAATGAGCAAGGGAAGCACAGATATCATCAACCCCACTTAAAAGTTGAGGACACAAAGCAGTTGGATGAGGCTGGGCCCCTTGCTCCAAGTCCTGAGCTAATAAAGGACAAAGTTAGGACTAGCGGTCAGACCTGGACTAATCCCAGAACTCATGTTTTCCACGTTCAGCAATGCTATTCGCATTTCCCTCAGACTGAACCACAACTGAAAAGACCGTGGTATTCTTTTACTCATTCTACCCAAGTTGGTACTGTTAGATGCCACTGAGTCAGTTTCTACTTATAGGGACCCCTATGAACAACGGAAGGAAACACTGCCCAGTCCTGCGCCATCCTCACAATCAGTGCTATGTTAGAACCCATGTAGCAGCCACTGTGTTGATCCAGCAGGTCCTTGATGATGTCCTTCTCCAGGGACTAGTCCCTCCTGACAATATGTGCAATGTGAGAAGAAGTCTCACCATCCTGGCCTCTAAAGAGTATTCTGGCTATACTTCTGTCAAGACAGATTTGTTAGTTCTTATGGAAATCCATGGTACTTTCAATATTCTTTGTCAACATCATAATTCAAATGCATCAATTCTTCTCCAGTCTTCCTTACTCACTTCCTTATGCATCCAATTTCACATGCACATGAGGCAATTGAAAATAACACACTTTGGGTCAGTTGCACCTTAATCCTCAAACTAACATAGTTGCTCTTTCTTGAACATTTTAAAGAGGTCAAATGTAGCAGATTTGACTATTGCAATACATCATTTGATTTCTTGACTGCTGTTTCTGTGAGTGTTGATTGTAAATCCAAACAAAATGAAGTCTTTGACAACTTCAATCTTCTCTCCATGTATCATTATACTGTTTACTGGTTCAGGGTGAGGATTTGTGTTTTCTTTACATTGAGCTGTAATTTCCACTAAAGGCTGACTTCTTTGATCCTCATCAGTGTTTCAAGTCCTCTTCACTTTTAGCAAGTAAGGTATGTCATCTGCACATTGCAGGTTGACAGTGAGCCTCCCTTCAATCATGATGCCATGTTCTTTTTCAAATAGTTTAGTCTCTCAGATTATTTGCTGAGCGTACAAAGTATAGTGAATGACCATAGTGACAAGATACAACACTGGTATCACTTTTCCTAAATCTGAATTACACAGTATCCCCTTGTTCTGTTATAATGACTACTTCTTGGTCTATGTATAAGTTCCGCATACATATATTTAAGTGTTCGAGAATTCCCATTTTTCATAATTTTATGCACAGTTGTTATGATCAACAGATGTTGGGGGTGGGGAAGCAGACAATAGACCATGGACCCAGTTTAGGGAGCTGTGGCACTGTGAATCACACTCTGAACAGCTCTCTAGGAACTCACATAGTTCCTTCTGGAAATCTCTGCATCTCCTTACTCATTTACTCCAGTTTTCTCAGGAAAGCAAGAAAGGATTAAGACACCAAGGCAACCTTGAGCCAGAGAGTCTTCAGGGGTCCAGAGATCCCCCCCAGAGTTTACGGTAGTACTAACATACTTTAAGACAACCTGGTGCCCTGTTTAACGGCTCTAGTGGAACACACCACCATTTATCTTGTCGGCTGTTGTACTGTGGTGGCTTGCATGTTATTGTGATTCTGGAAATTATGTCATGGATATTTTAAATACCAGCAGAGTCAACCATGACGTACAGGTTCCAGAAGAGCTTCCAGATGAAGATTAGGAAGGAGACAGACTACTTCCAAGTATTTAGTCACTGAAAACCATATGAATAGCAGTGGAACACTATCAGACAGCAACCGAATCTACTGACTATTAAATATTGAAACATGATGAAGAGCACCAGAATATTGTCAGATAGAGTGCCAAAAGATGAGCCTCTCACATTAGAATGCACTCAAAATACGACTGGGAAAGAGCTGCCTCCTCAAACTAGAGTTGACACTGATGATACGAATGGAATAAAGCCTTTGGGACCTTCATTTGTTGATGAGGAACAACTCAAAATGAAGAGAAACAGCTCTAAACAGCCACTGATAATCGGAACATGGAATGTATTAAGTATGAAACAGGAAAATTGGAAATTGTCCAAAATGAAATAGAGTGCATTAACATCGATATCCTAGGCATTAGTGAGCTGAAATGGACTGGTATTGGCCATTTTGAGTCTGAAAACCACATGGTTTGCTATGCTGGGAATAACAAATTGAAGAGGAAAGGTGTCGTATTCATCATTAAAAAGACTATATAATACCATTATAATTCAAATTTATGCACCAACCACTAAAGCCAACTTCTTCATTCTGAAATTAATCAAACATGCAATCAAGATGTATTGATCAATACTGGTGACTGGAATGCAAAGGTTGCAAACAAAGAGGAAGGATCAGTGGTTGGAAAATATGGCCTTGGTGATAGAAACAATCCTGGAGATCGCATGATAGAATTTTGCAAGATCAATGACTTCATTGCAAATACCTTTTTTAAACAACATAAAAGACAACTATACACATAGACTTCAACAGATGGAACACACATAATCAAACTGACTACCTCTGTGGAAAGAGATAGTGGAAAAGCTCCATATCATCAGCCAAAATAAGGCTAGGCAGACTGCAGAACAGATCATCAATGGCTCATATACAAGGTCAAGCTGAAGAAAATTAAAACGAGTCCACGAGACCCAAAATATAACCACGGTTATGCTGGTAGTGGTGGTTGTTTGCCATGGGGTCAGTTCCAACTGACAGCGACCTTGTATAGGGTTACCAAGGCTGTAAATCTTTATGGGAGCAGAAAGCTTCAGCTTTCTCTCTCGGAACGGTTGACAGTTTTGAACTACTGGCCTTGAGATTATTAGCCCAACTCGTAACCACGCTACAAGATCTCCTCGACATCCCATTTGAATTTAGAGATCATCTCAAGAACAGATTTGAAGCATTAGACACTAAAGACCGAAGACCAGAAGTGTTGTGGGATGACATCAAAAACATCATACAGGGGGCTCGATGGAGGCTAGGGTAGATGTGCAGTCAGGTTCGCCATTAGTAATACCACAGAATACCAGCAAATGGTGCAGGGCAGAGCTCCAAAACTCAGAACCACATAGATAGGAATATTAAAAAGGTTTTAAGGCTTATAGCTAGTGTAACGTGTAGCAAAAATAAGAAATCACGTACTTTTGATTCTGCCGGGCTTGGGAGCCTAGAGCCAACAACTTGGGCAAGACTAAAGGGCAAGACCAAGCAGGGGGAGCAGGCACACCATGGAAAAATGCCACAGGAACCTCGGAGCAAAGGTGGACAATACACTGTCGGTTTTGCTTTGTTCTGATTTTCTTTTTTTTATTATCTGTTCATTGGCCCCCACTGCTTACGCACTTCCATTCTGGTGACTAGAGGGAATGCCTGAGTGAGTGGACATCCCCCACCTGCACCACAGTGGGTTCTTCTGCCACACATGGGCACAGATACTCCTCAGCCCAAGAGCCGGCACTGAACTGTTTTTTTTAATACAGAAAAGCCAGAACAAGAATGTGGACAGGGAAAGAGAGTTTAAAAACAAAATAGGCCAAAAATTAAATTAAATCCTGAGGTACAACATAACAACCAATATTGACATCTTGAAATCTCTCAGGAAGCTTTGAAGGCAAGAAGCTGAAATAGGACATTAAAGTCATACTCATATTAGGCTACAGATTTTTTTTTTTTTCCCTTCTCTCCCTCGTCTCCCTTTTCTGCGATTATAGACTACAGTATCCAGTCTACTTTATTGTTGTTGTTTTGGTGTTTGTTTGTTTTTGCTGTTGCTGATTGGCTGTTTTACGCTCCCCCTTCTATCTTTGGGAGACTCTCTCCTTATATTACACAAGAAGAGACAGCAACTGCTGCCATATAGTCAAGATACAGTCACACTCTATAAAACACCAAAATCCAGGCAACAACCATACCAACTTCCATATACCAGGGAAGCAGACAACATCTGTGAAAGTTACTCTGAGTTAAGCAATAAGAAGAGTGAAAAGGGAAGCCCACATTCTGATCACATCTACCTGCAAGCCATCAGAAAGCATAAAAAATACCAAAACACATACTCAATTAAGTATTAAAGCCACAGATAAACACTAAACATGTCCTGAAAGCAAAAGCAGATGACCATATCAGCACATGTCCAGAAACAAGATAAAATGTCTGAGACAAATGACCTAGAGGTAGACCTGGATTCCTTTCTGGAAGGAGGACAGGACTTGGGAATGCCTGAGAAGGAATTCAGAAAAATGATTTTAAAATGTTTCAAAATACTTTACAATGGAGTTGAGAAAAATAAGGAAGAAGTCAGGAAAGCACTACAGCAACAATCAAATAAGATAGATACAGCATTGGAAACAATTCAAAACCTACAGAAACAGGTCCAAATGATCAACAATAGAATATCAGAAATAGACAATACACAGAAAGGGCAAAGGAGTAGAATAGAAGAGATGGAAGGCAGAACCAGTTAGCTTGAAGACAAAACTCTCAAAACCACTAAGATAGAAGAGGAAACAGAAAAAAGGAGTAAAAAAAATCAGAAGAAGGTCTAAGATTCATGTTGGGAAACATGAAGAGGAAACATGAAGAATTATCAGTATTCCAGAACAAGAAGAATCACACAAGTCCATGGCGGAAATAGTTGAAGAACTGCTGGAAGAAAATTTCTCTAATATCTTAAAAAGTGAAAAGATAAACATTCAAGAAGCTCAACGAACTCTAGGAAGGATAGACCCCAAAAGAAAATCACCGAGACATATCATCATCAAGCTATCCAAAATCAAAGATAAGGAGACACTTCGGAAAGCAGCTAGGGAAAACAGAAGTGTTCTATACAAAGGCAAGCAAGTCAGACTAAGCTCGGATCTCTCAGAAGAAACCATGCAAGCAAGAAGGAAATAGGGAGACATATGTAAAATACTGAAAGAAAAAAATTGCCAACCAAGAATCCTTTATCCAGCAAAGCTATCAATCAAATATGACATAGTAATCAAAATATTCCATTATAAACATAAAATAAGGGATTTTGCCAAAGCCAATCCTGTGCTACAAAACTTCTTATAGGGAGCTCTATGGACTGAGAATCAACAAGAACAAACAACAACAAGAGATTGACATATGTGCCAGCACCTCCCAGAACTAAATCAACAGAAGTTAAGAGTTGAGAACAGAACAAAACTGTAAGAACAAACTCAGAGAATCTGGGAGGTCTATGATCAAAACAATTACAATGTAAAAGAAGGTAAACACGTAGGAACAATGATCCAGATGGTGAGAAGGTCATGTAGATTACAGGATAAAATAGACTGCACTAAATGGAGGGAAAAGTTAATGGAATATAAGGTAAACTCAAAAATAATTAACACTTCAAAACATACCAAGAAAATGAGAATCCAAGAGGAACATGGAAACATTAAAACTATGAGGTAATTCATAAGAAAGAACACAAAAAGCATGAACTCAGCAAAGGAAGACACACAGAACAAAGAAAGCAGCAACAACACAAAAAACACACAAACATGACGGCAGCAATTAATCCACACATATCAATAATTACACTGAATGTAAACAAATTAAATGCACCAGTTAAGAGATGGAGAATGGCAGAATTCATAAGAAAACAAGACCCTTCAATATGCTGTCTGCAAGAGACACATCTAACACACAGAGACAAAAACAGATTAAAAGTCAAAGGATGGAAAAAAGTATACCAAGCTAATTGCAATAAAAAATGAACAGGAGTGGTAGTACTAATCTTTGATAAAAGTAAACTTTAAGGAAAAAACCAGCATAATAGATAAACATGGATATTATCTCATGATTAAAGGGACAACTGAACAACATGACATAACCATAATAAATATCTATGCTCCCAATAAAAGAACTCCAAAATATATAAAGCAAACTCTAATAGATTTGAAGAAAGAAATAGATAAATCTATAATAATAGTGGGTGATTTTAATACACCACTTTCAAAAATCGAAAGAACAACCAGAGAGAAACTTGACAAAGACAAAGAAGACCTAAACAACACAATCAGCCAACTGGACTTCACAGATGTGTACAGAACATTCAAATCAACAACATTTGAACATTTGAACACATGGAACATTCTCCAGAACAAACCATCTCTTAGGCCACAAAACAAATCTCCATAAATTTACAAATATCAAAATACTACAAAGCATCTTCTCAGACCACAATGCTATAAATTTAGAA
>NW_006408824.1:1498700-1499895 GCF_000296735.1 Chrysochloris asiatica
TTGTAACCATGGCAATGAAACGATATACAATAGGATGAATGTAAAGCTAATGTTTTCCCATGTAAACTATCACATAATTCTCAATTAAACATTAGAAAAAAATATATATCATACAGGAAGAAAGCAAAAGGTCATTAAGAAGAGAAGAAAGAGCCCTCTCTGTCTTCTCTGCACTTGGAGCAGCTTTCCTGCCACAGCCCCTCATCCCCTGAAAATGTTCACCTGCACCAAATTTGTCTGTGCCTCTTCCCTGATCAGGAGCACTTCTCAGCTTCTGAACTGACCATTGTCTGCAGTGGTACTGAAACAACCCCAGACACTGACAGATAAGCACTCCAGCAGCTTGACAGCCCCACGTTCCCTGACCTCACTTACTTCTAGTCGAAGTTTCCAAACCAGCACGATTTCAAGGGACATTGACACAGCAGCCAAGTTTATTGGGGCTGGGGCTGCCACAGTTGGAGTGGCTGGCTCTGGAGCTGGGATTGGGACTGTGTTTGGGAGCCTTATCATTGGTTATGCCAGGAACCCTTCTCTGAAGCAGCAGCTCTTCTCCTACACCATTCTGGGCTTTGCCCTCTCAGAGGCCATGGGGCTCTTTTGTCTGATGGTGGCCTTTCTCATCCTCTTCGCCATGTGAAGGAGTTATCTCCATTTCCCAAGTTCTTTTTTTCCCATGTCTTTTCTGCCCTACATATTCCTTTCCTTGTACCTCCCCAGGCAGCCTGGGGAAAGTAATTGGGCTCAGGGTTTGACAGAGGGAAGGTAAATAAATGCTATATAAATAAGAAAAAGAAAAAAAAAGAGAGAAGAAAGAAGGAAACTCCAAAACCTTCTGAGGTGGGACATTCCCACTAGAAAGAACAAGCAGACCAGCCAGGAAAAGCGAGAGCAACGGAAGATATTTCTTGAAAGAAAGATAAGCAGGAAAAATCCAAAACAAAAATGGCAGTATGATTGGCTACTACAAGAACAAGCAAGTTGTTCACTGGGGAGCCATCATGGCATGCAATCAAATAATTTCATGACAAACTCCCCCCTAAAACTGAAACTCAAAGGG
This sequence comes from Chrysochloris asiatica, assembly GCF_000296735.1. Taxonomy (NCBI): domain Eukaryota; kingdom Metazoa; phylum Chordata; class Mammalia; order Afrosoricida; family Chrysochloridae; genus Chrysochloris; species Chrysochloris asiatica. Next base: position 1,499,761 of record NW_006408824.1, read on the forward strand.
AACACATGAGCAGGCATGTAAGCTTGCTGGCAACCATGCTGGTCTACTGATGAGTGCAAGATGGGGAAAGGCAGCATTGGAAAAATGGGCTGAGTTCAATCATGTTCCAAAGACTCCCACTGACCTGGAGATGAG
>NW_006408824.1:1500981-1510018 GCF_000296735.1 Chrysochloris asiatica
ACAGTAGCTCAAAAGAGGGAACAAATCTTTACAGCGAGGATCATTCCCACCCCCACTCCCCCGATACACAGGGTAAATAGGGATGGCAGCAACGTGGACATTGGCTACCCAAAATGGGGGACTACAAAGGCAAGAAGTGACTGGCTTACAAGCTTTCAAGATGGAGCCTAGATCCAGAGTGTGCAGAGAAAGGTAGAATCTCCACTGAGTAGTATCCAATCTGTCTGGGCAGGACTGATGAAAGGAATTGGGGATAGCACTCATGTGGTACAATAGTAAATAATTGCTATCAGTACTGACATGAGAGTTGGAAATGTAAACGTAGATGTTTTGTAGCAAAAGGAGGGGAGCGATTAACTTCATAGTCCAGAAGCAGATATCCCTGGGACCATCAAAGGAGAAGAGTGGAGTGCGGGACCCTACACAGAGAAACAGTGCCATCAGAGATGGAGCGGTTAGGGACTCTAGACCCAGACAGGGAGAGGGGCTGTGTGCTGACAACAGGAGGCAGGCTTGCAGGGTATACCCTTTGGTTGGTTGATGATGCATGGAGGGGATTGTAACTGTGGCAGTGAAACGATACACAATAGGATGAATGCAATGCTAATGTTCTCCCATGTAAACCATTACATAATTTACAATAAAACATTAAAAAATAAACCCAAATGCACTCCCTTCCAGAAAGCTTTCCCATTTTCTTAAAAAAAAGTCGTCTTCACTGTATTAGAGTTCTTTGACAAATGAATACCTTCAAAAAGTAACTTCTCTGGAAGTAGACCTATACTCCATAATGGAAGATGGGCAGACTTTGGAAAAAGTAACTTGTGAATACAATGAACCACAAGCACTTTACCACAATCATTAACTCAGGTGATCTTATAATTTATCATCCAAACTGGGACACTTTTGAATAAAAGGGGATGTTGTTATTAAAAACAAAACAAAACAAAAATCCTATCCCCTCTGTATACAGGGTAGATAGGGACAGGCAACTTAGACATTGGTTACCTAAAATGAGGGGACAATAAAGGCACAAATGTTGATGTTCAACCATTTCAAGCGGTAGCATGTGACCAAGAACCAATGACACTGAAGGAAGAAGTCCAAGGTGCACTGAAGACATTCAGAAAGAACAAGGCACCGGAAATTGATGGAATACAAATTGAAATCTTTCAATAAAGTGATGCAGCACTGGAGGTACTCACTCAAGAAATTTTAAAGAAAACTATCTGACGTGGCACTGTGGGTTAATGCACCAGACTGCAAAGCCATTTGAACTGCGAAGTCGGCGGTTCAAGCTCACCAGCTGCTCCTCGGAAACCCTATATAGGGTCGCTATGGGTCGAACCAACTCGACGGCACTTAACAACAACCTGACCAAATGACTGGAAGAGATCTACATTTGTGCCCTTTCCAAAGATAGGTGACCCAACAGAATGCAGAAATCATTAGACAATATCATTACTATCTCACACAAATAAAATTTTGCTAAAGATAATCCAAAAGCGGCTACAAGCATACATTGACAGAGAACTGCCAGAGGTTCAAGCCTGATGCAGATGAAGGCACAGAATGAGGGATATTACTGCTGACATCAGATGGATCTTGGCGGAAAGCAGAGAATACCAGAAAGATGTTTACCTGTGCTTTAGACTACGCAAAGGCTTTTAATTGTGGGGATCATGACAAGTTATAGACAGCATTGAAGAGAATGAGTATTCTGGAACTCTTAATTGTGTTCATGAGGAACCTGTACGTAGACCAATAAGCAGTTGTTCTAACAGAACAAGGATATACTGAATGGTTTAGAATTATGAAAGGTGTGCACCAGGTTTCACCACATTATTCAATCAGTATCCTGAGCACATAACCCAAAAAGCTGGATTATATGCAGAAGAACGTGGCATTAGGATTGGAGGAAGATTCATTAACAATCTGCAATATGTAGATGATACAACCTTGCTTGCACAAAGAGAAGAGGACTTAAAATACTTACTAATGAAAATCAAAGACCACAACTTTCAGTATGAGTTGCACCTCAATGTAAAGAAAACAAAAATACTCACCACTGGACCAATAAACAACATCCATATAAATGGAAAAAAGATTAAGTTGTCAAGACTTCATTTTGCTCGGATCAACCATCAACACTCAAGGAAGCAGCAGTCAAGAAATCAAATGATGTATTGCATTGGGCAAATCTGCTACTGCACAAGACCTCTTTAAAGAGTTGAAGAGCAAAGATGTCAGTTTGAAGACTAACGTGCCCCTGACCCAAGCCATGGTATTTTCAATAACCTCATATGCATGCGAATGCTGGACAGCGAATAAGGAAGGCCGTAGAAGAATTGATGCATTTGAGTTATGGTGCTGGAGGAGAAGATTAAAAGTACCATGGACTGGCAAAAGAACAAATAGATCTGTGTTAGAAGTACAGCCAGAGTGCTCCCTGGAAGCCACGATGGCCAGACTTTGTCTTTCATTCCCCAGGCTCTGGAGAAGGATATCATGTTTGGTAAAGTGGAAGGTAGTTGAAAAAGAGGAAGACTTCCAACTAGGTAGCACAATGGCAGCAGCAGTGGGCTCAAACATAGCAATGATTGTGATGCGGGTACAGGATTGGGCAGTATTTTTTCTGTTGTGAGCAGGGTCACTATGATTTACCACCAACTCAATGGCACGACTAACAACAACAAACGGGACACAGTTCAAACTTACTATACACTCCTTGGAAACCCTATACAGGGTTGCTATGAGTCATAACTGGGACTTAACAACAAAAACAGTGGCAGAGTAAGTTATTGGACTACTAACTACGAGGTCAGAAGTTCAAACCCACCAATTGCTCCTTGGGAGAAAGATGAGGATGCCTGCTCCCATAAACATTTATAATCTTGAAAACCCTAGGGAGCAGATCTACTCTAACTTATAGGACAACTATGACTTGGAACCAAGTTAATGGCAATTGATTTTTGTGTCTGTATCTTTGGGTTTCTGAGATCCTGAACGTTCCCCACCTCTTCATTACAAACCCAGTGCCCATACAAACCCAGAGCTGCACCCCCATACACCCACTTTCCCCCAACACCCTTTCACACCAGACACATACATACCCCACACACCCACCTTCCCCTGAGCCCCCTCACACCATACACATACACATCTACTTCCCTCCACCTTTTACACCACACATATGCACACCCCCACACACGCCTTTCCTCACCCTCTGTCATACCACATACATACATACACACCACACACACCCATCTACACAAACATCCCACAAACCTCTCACACCCTCTGTGGTGCTCTTTCCTTCCCTTTCAGACACCAGCACACACACGTCAAGCAGACAACCATAGGACCAACCTGGAGAGCCAGGAACCGAGCCTTCAGCCAATATACTCGCACCACAAATTCCAGCCAGCCATCCTCAAAGAGGTCCCGCTGGGAGGAGGCAAATGACAGCTGCAGGAGGTCACCCAGAAAGTGGGTTCCTGGGAAATCAGGCCCAAACCTGCCATTCGCCACCCCAGCAGGGCAATTCCTAGGAGACACTAAAAGGGATCAAATCAAACCAGTCAGTGTTGTGTGCAGGGTCCTCTGGCCCACTCCTGTTCACTAGAGGCTGCCCGGGCTTATAACACATCTGCCCATGGAACCTCAGCAGTCAGACAAGTCAGACAGAACTTTATCCCACAGAGCCTTAGTGTGGCCTTTGGCCTTGATTCTTTGGAAAACCAGCTTCAGAGGGGTAGCCTGAGGAATTACCTTTGTCCTTATTTACTACTCCAGAGGATCTGTTACTTTTGTCCAGGTTAACTGACATTTCCTGGGTAAACTGGGAACAATTTTTGGTTTGATGCTTTTTGTCTGGCTCTGGACTGCAGTCATTCTGTGACTGGTCTTATACATTAACTTTAGGGACTATGAAAATTGAGTGATTTACAGTCCATCAAGGGAATTAATCCAAGTTCATGCTAGAAGAGCTGTGCCTTTAAATTGACCAGGAGTTTGCTTACATAAGCAGCCAATCTTACAGAGGATTTTGGAGAGGCAAAAAGAGAGAAGAAACAGAGAGAAGAGGCAAGGAACCTCCTAAAAGAGTTGCAGTGTGGGTCAGGGGCTGAAGACAGTGTGGGTTTCAGAAGGGGTCCAGCAGAAGAATGGCAGTGATGGCAGAGAACTGAGATTAAGAAAGCAGCTAAGAGAGCTGAACAAGCGGCCTACTGTGGCTCTGAGCTGGGCCAGTTAGCAGGGGAGAGTCAAGCACGGCTGAGACAGCAGTCCTGTACTGAAGAAGGGAAAGATGTGTTCTCTGCTTTGAAGAAGCCTTGTGCTTCCTAGTCCTGATCCCAAATTGTAGTCTAGTACTTCCTTAAGAAATCCCATAACCGTGAGTGGGGGCTGTGAGTTCTGTGTGGTCACTGCAACAAATTACTGGACCTAGCAGAGAAGCAGAGAGAGCTGAAGTGGGGATGGCTGGTGTCAGATATGGTGAACAACTTTGAGTGTGGAGATATGATAGACCTCACCTCACTGGAACCAGCTCCATGCAGATCCTGATTCTTATCCCTCAAGAATTTATGTGATTCCTTATGCTACAGCACAGGTGGATTATGTCACAATCTCTATCATCTGGGAAAGTGACTGGAGCCCAGGCAATTGGAAAATCAGGCACTGGCAGTCCTTGAGGACTCAGTGGCTGCTATCTGCGTTTCTTAGGGCCCTGAGTGAGAGATTCCCATCACTCTGGCTACAGGGGTTTCCAGAATGACCCTGTCACAGGGCACAGACTTTCCTACCTGCAGAACTTCTGCCTTTGGTCAGCAGCCACTGGTCCAGCTGGAGCTCCATGCAGGAAAGTGACATCAGCATCATGTCCTGTGGAACAAGTACTAAGTTTCACTGTGAGACACAGTTCTTCCTTCCACCTGCTTCCACATCACAAGTGATCCTCAGAGAACACACAGAAGTACGAGGGCTGAGGTTAGGACAAGACTTGCAGGAGGTGGGGGGGATAGGGTCCTGTCTTCAAACATGCATGGAGAGAAGCCTTGACTTCACATCCTACTTTGCAATCCTGCCCAGCACAGTGCCCATGAGAAAGCTGAGCTCAGAGACAAGTGTGCACAACTTAGGTCTTCCCATGGCACCACAATGCCCCAGGGAGCAAGGTCTAGTGATAGAGCTACCAGGACACAAGGCCAGGCTGGGCCTCAAAAACTCTGGTCAGTCCCCAGTGTCCCAAGGTCCAGGATACAAAACTGGGATGCATCTCAGGAGCTCTGACAGTCTCTGGAGCATCCTTAGCTGAGGCTGCATATAAGGAGTGCTATGCTAGCCCACGTGGCCCCAGGGACCTAAGACTCTAAGCTCCTGTCTCCTGGGTTACTACCAGCCAGAAAGACCACCCATGTACTGCCTCCCTCCTTATCATTCACCAGGAGTAGGGTATGAGCTCCAGAGTTTGCTTGAGCCTCCAAAGTTCCAGGTGGGAGGAATGTGGTGTGGTCCTCTGTGGGCAGTGGTAGGCAGATGGGCAGGTACAGCTCAGCCTCAGCTGTTTGATGTCCTAACTCCTCTCCTAAACACCTACCTAGCTCTGTACTTTAACTACCTCACCTATTAGAAAACACCAACCGGCAACACTTCCTGCATCTCACATAGCTGAATGCCTCACCTCCTGAGCCTCCTTCCCTGGCTTTCCTCCACCTCAATAAATGACCTTATCAGCCCTAGGCCCAAGGCTTGGGCCACCCCTAGAAACATCCCTCAACCCCATCTCATGCTGCGGAGACAGGGAAACAGCCTTACCTGGCACAGTCACTGCTCCCATCCTCACCTCGAGGCCCCCTCCCCTTGGCCACCAGAGATCTTCCAGACCCAGGTTCACAATGAGGTGCAACCCAGTCTGGGAGGTTTCTCTGGGCTTCAACCCATGCCACTTACCTTGATATGTCCGTTGCTACAGTCCCGCAGCAGTGGGTTGGGCAGGCTGGTGCTATGGCGCCTCCAGCTGTGGTAGATGCTGAGCACAACATCAGCTAGCCCTGGCGGCCAGCGCAGCAGGAACTTGTGGCCCATGGCCTTCAGGTAGCGCATCATCAGCTCCAAAATTCCACCATTGGTCAAGTTTCCCAGCAGGAATTCATGAACGTCCTTTCTCTCTGCCCAAGGGAGAAAGCGTGCTGTGAGTGGAAGGCCTTCCGAGCCAAGTCCTCTAGTCCATCAGAAGGTGAGAGTGGAGAGCCACACACTACCAGCTACCCTCCTGGCTGCGTAGCACAATTCTCAGCCTCATTGTAAGGTGCTCCCTGAAGCTAACCTCCCTGAGACACAATGAAATGAAGGTACATGGTACCCACACAGTAGCTGCCATCACAGACATTCAGACCTGGCCTTACACAAGAGGACTCTGGGAAATTCAACCAAGGACAAGCAGGACCTGGCCACTTGGTGGCCACAAGGGGCTGGCCATGGAACTCAAGACTAAGCCATTCAACCATACTTTAAGAAACCCTCCAAGGACTTCTGGCAAGATGGCACACTAGGCAGATGCATTACATGGACCTTCTACAACAAAGATATAAGAGACAAAATAAAACAGACACCTGAAAATTCTGGCAACCCGAACTTCAGAAGGAAGGTTAGAGAAGTAGATAGAGTGCTGTGAGGAGAGGCTAAGCAGGGGCAGTGAGAGAAACTGACTGGTGAATGGCTGGCCAGACTCAGCTCCACCATCTTGTGAGCAGCTTTGGTGGCAAAGTGAGGCCTGACACAGCAAGTTCGAGCAAATTACAGGAAAAGTGTGGTTTATTCTTTTTACCCATGCTCCCCTGATGAGCAGAAGTGTGACCAGCTCTCACCCTCATTCACTCCGTTCAGACCTTGCTCTCCAGGTGTTCAGAGCCACATAGTTGAGCCAGCGTAAGTTGGAGACCAGGTGTGCCACTCTGATGAGCCACTACAATTCACAGTGGGCTAAGCTCCAGACCTACAAAGCCCACAGAGTCACCAGACCAGCATTTAACCACATCTGTCCTGTGGTCCTGACAGACACTAAAACAAGCTCCATTATGGGTCCTCTGGAACTACTTCCAAACTGAGTGTCCTGAACATAGATATCACTGAGACCAATAGGAACTGCATCTAGGGCCAGGAACTCTGCTGTCACATCCCTTCCACAACCACCTGTGAGCTCCTTGAATTACAGGAGCCCTTCAAAGATTTCTCCCCTCCAGATTCAACAATTGCACCATTTGTTTTTAGAAATACAACAACCCCACAGTACCCCAGGGAAAACAGACAATTCTAGCTCACATTAAGAAACAAGAGAGAATGACTCAAACAAATGACCAATATGCAGAGCCAGAAGACATTTCTGAAGCAAAGGTAATGTAACTAACTGAAAAAGAATTCAAATTAGGTACCTACAAAGGATCGATAGATTGAGAAAAGCAAGGAAAACACAATAAAAACTTTAGAAGAATTCAGGAAAACACTACAAGAACAACAGAAAAAACAAATGCAAATTTAGAAATAATATAAAACCTGCAGTAAGAAATCCAGAAAATTACTACTAAGATTTCAGAAATGGACAATATCTTGAAAGGGAAAAGGAGCAGAGCTAACCAATGGGAGCCCAAATTAGGGAGCTTGAAGATAAATCTCTCAATATTAGTATGCTAGAAGAACAATCAGAAAAAGAAACAGTCTAAAGTAAGCCTAAGCGTTATGTGGGGCCCCAAGAAGAGGACAACTTACAAGTGATTGGAATTCCTGAACAAGAAGAGACAAGCACAGAGCAAACTGTCAGAGTTATTGGAAGAAAACTTCCCTCACATCATGAAAGATGAGAAGATAAGCATACAAGAAGCTGAATGAACCACAAACAAGATAGATCTCAAAAGAAAATCACCAAGATATTATCATAACCAAACTTTCCAAAATCAAAGACAAGGAAAAAGTCCTGAGAGCAGCTTAGGAAAAACAAAAAATTACCTACAAAAGAGAAACAATAAGACTAAGCCCTGATTTCTCAGCAGAAACCAGGCAGGCAAGAAGGCAATGAAATGACACATACAAAACTCTGAAAGAAAAAAAACTGTCAACCAAGAATCATATACCCAGCAAAGCTGTCCTCAAATACATCAGCAAAATTAGGACAGTCCCTGGTAAACAGAATTTAAAGGAATTTGTAATGACCAGATCAATTTTACAAACAAATACAAAAGGGGATTCTTTGGACTGAGAACCAACAACAGCAGACAAAAATCTGAAATTACCATACATGACAACACCATCCAGAACTCCATCCAAATATAGAAGTATTTAAGTAAAACATACCAACAAGACTGAAAATAGGGAACCAGAGGTATCAGTGTATAATGAAGTCAACTACAAAGCAAAAAGAGAAAATGGTGTAGATACAGAATTTTCAAATGGCAAGGAAGCCAGGTAAATTTTAAGATAAAGCAGACTATTTTAAGCAGGGAAAAAATTAATAAATTACAGGGTAACCTTAAAGAAAAATAATACACCTGCACATAAAAATTTTAAAAAAGAGGAAAATCAGAAAGATTTAGTAAATATTAATACAACAGAAATGAAAATAAAGTGAAAACCCATAAAAAAAATGAACTCAGCATAGAAAATAATATGGAACAAAGGATCCAGCAGCACCACACAAAAAACACACAGAAAAATAACAGTCAACTCATACCTATTGATAATTATACTGAATGTAAATGGATTAAATGCATCAGTCAAGAGACATAGAGAGTAAAATTGATATAAAAATAGTATCCTTCAAAATACTGTCCACAAAAAACATTATCAAAAAGATGGAAACACATCAGAAGAGTAAAAAGGGTACCAAGGAACAAACAAGATGGCAGATCCGGTGGACGTATAGCAGAGAGCTCCGCCAACAACAACACAGAATACCCGACCAAGCAGGCTCAGATGATGGTCCCAGAACTCTGAACCACATACAAAGGAATACTTAGAAGGTTGGAAGGCTCACAGCTGGGGG
>NW_006408824.1:1514358-1537493 GCF_000296735.1 Chrysochloris asiatica
CAAAAGCAAAATGACGGAGGAAGCCTAAGTGCCCATCAATAGGAAGAATGGATAAACAAACTTTGGTACATATACACAATGGAATATAATGCTACTTTGAAGAATATCAATGAAGCTGCAAATCACCAAATAACATGAGGATAAACCTGGAGGACATTATGCTGAGTGAAATAAGTCAGTCACACTAGGTCAATCATTACATAAGATCATTATTGTAAAAGCTTAAGAAAAGATACTCATACTAAAGGAAATAAAGAAAAAAATGTTGGTTACCAGGAGTAAGAGGCGGGGACAGTAGACCACATGTTAGGGGATAGTCACATAATAGCTAGCATGCTGGGGATGTCAATACACAAGGAAGGAGAGGGAAATACACAAGAAGGGGGTGGGGGACGGAAGAACAAGGTAGATAGGGGAACACTGAGGCAGGTTTGCATGGGCTAAATGGACAGAGGTAAATAGTGATGTATGCTGAATCTTAGAACAACAAGGCTCTATGATACAGGGATTGAGGCATAGTCTAAATGGGTAAAAGAGAGGAAATAATGCTAAGGTGCTTGACTGTCTGATGAATATTGGTTTCCCTTGTCTACGATCGTAAAATAGACACTTGAGTGGAATAGAAAGGAATATAGGGAAACATGATTACAGAAAGCTTGTTAAGCCCATCTTCAGCCTATTACTGATTGGAATGCCTAAAAGGGGTTCTAAAACTTGCCCAATGAAATCAGGCTTCTTGCAGAGCCTTTGTACTGTATCTGACCTTAGGTGGAATCCTGAGCCCCATCCGGAACCTTCAGAGGTGGAACATTCCCACTTGAAAGGACATGCAGACAAGCTAGGAGTGGCTAGGGAAATAGAAAATACTTCCTGAAAGAAAGATCAGAAGGAAAAAACAAAAACAGCAGTCTGTTTGGCTATTACAAAAACAAGCAAGCTGTTCACAGGGGAGCCATCAAGGCAAGTAATCAAGCCCCTTCAGGACAAAATCCCCTCCAAGACTGAAACTCAAAGGAAACACACGAGCAGACATATAAACTTGCTGGTAACTGCACTGGTCTACATGTGAGTGGAAGAGGGGGAAAGTCAGTAATGAAGATACAGGCTGAGTTCGACCACATTCCATAGACTCCTGTCGGTCTTGAAATTAGAGGGAGAAAAGGAAGAGCTGCTTGGTCTGAAGTTTGGGGAGACTTGGGAACTCCTGAGCCCATGGACAAAGACATAGAGGGCTAGAACTGAGAGTGTAGCATACAGCTGATATGAAATGGGGTGAGATGCACAAGAATGCCCAAACGTGTAGATAGCACCCATTTAACCTAGCTTCAATGGCTTGGTGATCAGAACTCAACTAGAGGAACATACAGAAATTTAATAAAGGAAGTGTAAATTGCTACAATTTACACTGTACTTATTGATGTTGTTGTTGTTGTTGTTGTTAGGTGCATCGAGTCGGTACTGACTCATAGCAACCTCATGTACAGCAGAATGAAGCACTACCCAATCCTGGGCCAACCTCACTATTGTTGCCACGCTTGAGTCCTTCGATGCTGCTACTTGCCCAATCCATCTCGTTGGGGGTCTTCCTCTTTTTCTCTGACCCTCCACCTTTCCAAACATGATATCCTTCTCTAGAGATTAGTCCCTCCTGACAATATGTCCGAAGTATGAGAGACAAAATTTGGTCATCCTGGCTTCCAAAGCTGGAAGGGGTTAGGGCCTCCAAAGAGCACTCTGGCTATACTTCTTCAACACGGATCTGTTGGTTCTTTTGGCAGCCTACGGCACTTTTGATATTCTCCTTCAACACCATAACTCAAAAGCATCAATTCTTCTATGGTCTTCCTTATTCATTGTCCAGCTTTTGCATGCATATGAGGTTACTGAAAATACCATGGCTTGGGTCAGGTGCACCTTAGTCTTCAAGCTGACATCTTTGCTCTTCAACTCTTTAAAGAGGCCTTGTACAGCAGATTTGCCTATTGCAATATGTCGTTTGATTTCTTCATTGATGCTTCCATGAGTGTTGATAGTTGATCCAAGAAGAATGAAGTCCTTGACAACTTCAATCTTTTGAGATATAAGTAGCTCAAAATACCAACTGTTATGGAAGGAGTCTTCACATCAAGAATCAAACCTATCCCCTCTGTATACAGGTTGATAAGGATGTGCAATTTAGACACTGGCTACCTAAAATGGGTGGAGGGGATTCTATAAAAGCATGAAGTGGCTGGCTTACAAGTTTTCAAGAGAAAGTTTAGTTTCAGAATGTGCAGGGGAAGGTAGAATCTCCACTGTATAGTTTTCATCTCTGTCTAGATGGGTCTGGTGAAAGGAGATGGGGATAGGATTCATTTGATTCAATAGTGAGTAATTACTATCATGACTAATTGCAATTGTCACAACTGTAAAGGTATAAGTTGTGTAACAAAAAGTTAAGAGTAGTTAATCTAATATTCCAGGAAAAGAGGACCCTAGGACCATCAAGAGAGAAGAGCATGAGCAGAGTATAGGACCCTAACCAGAGAAGCAGTGACACTAGAGATGGATACAGAGATGAGGATATGGAGAGATAGAGCAGCTAAAGACTCTAGACTCATGGAAAGAGAAAAGTTGTGTGCTGGTGGCCAGGAGGCAGGCTTGCAGATTGTACCCTCTATTTGTTTAAACTATTATATGTTCCTGCATGCTTTTGTGTACATAAAAATAAAAAGAGGGAATAGAAGCAAATACTGTTAACCGATGATACATGGAGGGGATTGTAATCATTTCAATGAAACAAAATACAAAAAGCCTTTTTTAAAAGAAAGATGGAGACAGTGACAGTGTGACAGAAGAATGGTTAAATAAACTTTGGTACATACACACAATGGAACACTAAAAAGAGTGAAGAACAATGATGAATCTGTTAAACACACCTCACAACATGGTTGAACCTGAAGAACATTATGCTGAAATTACTCAACCACAAAAGGACACTGGATGACACCACCAATGCTATAAAACATTGAAAAAAAAAAGTATTCTTGTTAAAGGAACAATCTATGATGGTTACGGTGGGGGTGGGAGGTGGGTTACTCATGGGCTCATGTTAACATGGTTGACAGAGCAGGCAATATACAGAAAGAGGGAGGTTAGCAGAGGAAAGATGAAGGTAGAGCAGAAGACACTGAGGAATGCAATAGCTTAAATGAATAGAGGTAAATGTTGTTAACTGGTGGCACCTGGATTGCAACCATGTAAGCAAAGTATATGATTTTTTGAATATGAAACTGATTATCTGCTCTGTAAACCTTCACCCAATTCACAATAAAAAGTTAAAAAAAAAAAAAGAAAAGGAACCCAAGAGCATGAGGCTGTGAGATGACAGGAGGAAGTAGTCCAAGTGAGCAAGCACCAGGGACTTCCTACCAGATTCCATGAATGTGGCCGAGTCGAAGGACAGTCTATGTGGTCCCATACTCGAACACTGCTCCGGCTTGACCTCTGACTGGACGTCATAACTGTTGAAGTGGCCATCCTCCTCCTCGGGGTCCAGTTTCCTCAGCCTGTGGGAGACAGGGCAGGTCATAAGAGCCACAGTACACACTCAGATGCCTGGAGCTGAGGACTTCCTACTGGAGCAATGAAATCCGCATGGAAAAAAAAGAGCACTGTGAGTGAGCGGTCTGAGGGTGCACTGGCCCCCTAGTGAGGGCAGTGCTGCTTGTCAGGCAACATGGCAGAACCCTAGGCAAGCTGACCAAGAATAGGTACAGAGGACACAAGTCAGAAGACCACCTACTGAGTCCAGGGCCTAAGGGGGCCCAGCCAGCAAGAAAGAAGCAGGGGAATGGGAACGAGCCACATGGCTACTTGTCAGAGGTGTTTTAGCCTCCTTCTTGGTCCCTCATCACAGATTTGCCGAAAACCACCTTGACTCCTATACATTCACTTTCCCCACAGAAAGAAAGGCTATGTGTGGTCTTAATGACAGACAGATGTACCATCCACCTAGAGCTCTCACTCCTTCTCTGCCAGGGTGGTGTTACCCCAGAAACAAACATTCACAGGACAGTTTGATGTAACAGACCTACAGCTGAGCCTTATGGGTGAGAATGCCCTCCAGCAGCAGTAAGAGATGAGAGGGTTAAACCAACCAAGACATAGGGGGAAGAGGGAGCACACCCTGCAGACAGGAACCACACCCACCAATTTCAGACGACAGAGGGCTGCCAGGCCAGTGGAAATGGAACTGCCACCCACTAATGAGGATGGGACAGGGTAAGCGGGAGACCATGGGGAACTGTGCAGTGGGGAACTGGGGGCACAGGGGAAAGGACGGTGTGGGGAACTGTGGGGAGGAGCTGGAAGAAGTGAGGGAACTATGAGACACAGAGAACTGGGGAAGTAGAAAGCGGGGGCGGGGTTGGGGAACTAGGTGGCATGGAATTGTATGGAGCAGAGGAACTAGGGGTTTGGAAACTTCAACTGGGAGAGCTGGAAGGGGTTAGGGAACTGGGGGGAGTAGAGAACTTGGAGGGGGCATGAAGAACTGTGAATGGCAGGAAATGTGGAGGTAGGAGAACTGTGGAGGGGGACTGGGGTTGAGGGAACTGGGGAGGCAAGGGACCTCTGAGGGCAGGGAACTAGAGGAGAGGTAGAGAGGGTGAGGAGAATTACGGGGCATGGAGAACTAGGAGTAGTGGGGAACTGTGGAGGGGCAGGAAAAACTATGGGGGTGGAGGAACTGGGGGCAAGGAAACTGGGAGGGGAGAACTGTGGAGCATGGAGAATTGGGGGAGTAGGGAACTGAGGAGGGGGTGGAAAAGCTATGGGGGCAGGGGAACTGTGGAGGCAAGGAAACTGGGGAGAGTGGGGAATGGGGGAGCAAGGAACTGTGGAAGGGTGGGGAAAAGTGAGGGTGGGGAATGTGAGGGTGAGGGAACTGGGGGTGCTAGGGGAAGCCTCAGTTAAGCAGACATCCTGGTTGGTTCTCTTCTCTAAGCACCGAAGCAAGTGCACATACCTGGACGGTAGGAACTTCACCAGCAACTCCTGGAAGTCTACCTTCTCCTCCTTCTTGCACTTGGTGTTGCGGACGCGGGCTGAGCGCCGCTTTGCTGTCTCCCCACTCTCCTCTGCTGTCTTCTTCCGCTTCATACCCTTCTTGGACCTGTCACTCCCAGAAGCATCACCTTCAAGGAGCACAAAGGAACAACTTACAGGGGGACAGAGGAAATGTGGTGGCTCTGTAGGATAAGCACAGAATGGCAAACCACAAGATCAACTCTACGAGACCATCAGCCACTCAATGGAAGAAAGATGAGGTTTTTTGCTCTCTCAGAAACCCTATACAGAATCACTATGCGTAGGGACCAAATGCAAAGCACATAACAACAACACGGGGTGGGAGGCTCTCTCGTTTATAACATTCACATGAGTTCTTAAGTGAAACACCTCCCTGTTACCACCGCCAACCTCAGAGCTGCCAGCTCAAGCTCAACAGCAATTAGCAGAAACTTCAACTGCTCCGACCCATCCCACTGTCTTGGAGTTCATTCCAACTCATAGTGCCCTATATAGGGTTTCCGAAACTGTGAACCTTTAGAGGAACAGCCAGCCTCAGCTTGCTCCTACGCAGTGGCTGATGGATTTGTAATGCATCCAGTGCTTATCCTACAGTGCTACCAGGGCTCAATTGCTAGACACTGCTTTTTGTAGTCATGGTAATGGTGATGTCCCATGGAGTTGATTCTGACTCACAGCAACCCTGTATCAGGTTTCTGAGACTGTAAATCTTTACAGGAGTAGAAAGCCTCATTTCCTCAGAACGACTGGTAGTTTAGAACTGCTGACCTTGTGGTTAGCAGCCCAACTCTTAACCACTACACTACCAGAGATACAGAAATCACAAAAGTAGGCCTGGGAGCTTTGGCCTAAAATTTTAGATAACTTTCAAAAAAGTCAGCAAAACCAAAAAGCATACCACATCAGATAACTTCACTGAGAATTGTTTTTGAAAGCCAAAGAACTGAGATGGGAATTTTGAAAAACCCTTTCCCTCCTTTGGGCAAGAAAGACACGGTGAGCGCCTGCTGGCATTCTGGAATGTGCTGGACTATGAGCACACTGCAGGGCCCCCAAGGGAAGCCTGCCCACTCATACCTCAGAATGGTCCAAGAAGAGACACACTGAGACTTGCATCAGGGCCCATGGGGCTGCAGCCCTTAGGCTGAGAGGCTGTGAGGATCAGTGGGCCCCTGTCCCTGGTGGGGCTGGGTGCCTCCACTCTCATTCTCCTAGGCTGCAAACAGACCCCCTATACTTATGACAAAAGGCTGCTCACCCCCAGGCAGGCTGGTCTCCAGCAGGCTGGGGCTATGGCGTGGAAAGCTGGCAGCAACCACAGGGGTGTAAGCAAGCACAGGTTCCACCACAGCACCAGCCGGGGATGTACTGACGAGGTTCGGCTGGACCATGCTGACGGGTGGCACCTCCACACAGGAGGCCAGCTGCAGGGCGGGGTCCTGGTAGTCGGACAGGTCGATCCTCTTCCCAAGGCTGGGCCGAGGGGGCTCACAGGTGGTGAGGTGGTTGTACATGGTGAGCAGGCTCTCACCAAGGCACTTCCAGCTGCAAGGTAAGGCAATGTCATGGTATGGCACGAACACAGCACTACCCTACCACCATGACCACCTTCTTCATGGGGTAGCCTGAGTCAGGGTTTGGCCGTGGTGCCCTCAACATTGGTCTTGGGTCTAAGAGTACATACAAGATGTACATACAACAAGAACACTAAACCAGTATGGCATACAGCTCAGGTCCAGTGGCCATTGAGCAGACAGGGGACATTCAGCTGTGGCTGGAGTTGAGAGAACGCAGTGGAGAGTGGCTGTAGCCAAGCCTGCAGTGCTACAGGTGCTGTGTGCTGACCCATGGAAGAGGTGCGATCTTGATGCCACAGTGAGAATCTTGCTACACAAACCCACTCTGTAAAGTCAATTCCAACTCATAGCGACCCTGTATGACAGGGTAGAACCGCTCCCTAGGGTTCCCGAGACTGCCAAAGGTGTCATCTTTCTCACATGGAACTGGTGGTAAGTTCGAACCACTGATCTAAGGCTCAGCAGTTCAATGCCTAACAGAATCACCTTTAATAACCCCGTTCCATGCTTAATGACTAAGCACCACCTCCTTTGGTCTAACCTAATTCTCTCACATTTCCGCCTGGTCTCACGCCCTGTACCTAGAGTAAATGTGAAGGCACCTCACAGCCAACGTTACCACAGCCCCTTTTCTCCTCAATAAATCCTCAACTGGTTAAGGACCCAGGTTCAGACAGGAAGTGACCCCATGCCATTATGGTAACAAGTGCAAGCACTCCCCACAAGCACTCCCCACGGTGCATGCACACATCACCACTCCTGGGTCAAGCCCGGGCAGGGCCTTCCCAGGACTCAGGACCTACGTGAAGAATGGGATGGGTTGCACTAGCTTCAGGTCTGGCACCTTCTCTCGTACAGTCAGCGCCTGCCTCCTCTTCCGCAGCCCCAGGGCCTCATCCACAATGGCCTGAGCCTCAGCCTTGCTTACAGATGCCTCATGGATTGACATGTCACTAGAAGCATGACACACAGGGAGGAATTACATTACACGCTAAAGCCACACTAGCCTCCTGTTCTGTTTATCTTGCAGGCCACTCCAGAACACTCCACACAATGTGTCTTTCTGTGCTTGTCATCTACCACCCCAGGTCTGTTCTCTCAGGACAGATGTGAACAAGAGGTATGGTCATCCAAATAAATAACCCCAGAACTCCTAATGGCAGGGAGCTCCAGGGGCTGAGGAGACACCAAGGGCAGGGAGGGCTGATTCCTTGAGGTAGGGGCGGGGGTGGGATGAGAGCCAGGAGAGCTACAGAGGTGACCCTGAGCTGACAGGGAAGAAACAATGGCAGGATTGGCAGAGACTGGAAAAGAACATCCCAGATGAGGGCACAATGAGAGCCAGGCCCAGAACCTGTAAGAAGCTTCATGTCACCCCAGGAGCTGGGAGAGAGACTGTGGGCAGTGCAAGAGGGACAATGTGAACAAGTAGGTGATGTTGGATGGGCAGAGCAGGAGGAAAATGTGGGGATTGTAGGAGAACCATGGGGGAGCCTGGGAGGACAGAGGACAGGGAATAAGGCAAGGACTGTGGGAGGGTTGGGAAGATAGAACAGGAAGACAATGAGGGAACCAGAGGGGAGCCAGGAAAGCAGAGCAGGGGACAATGGAGGACTGGCGGGGGTAGTTGGGAGGGCAGAGCAGGAGAACAATGGGATACTATGGAAGGGTCTGGGAGGCAGGGCAGGACAATGGAGGCTGGGGGAAGCTGGGAGGGCAGAGAAGAGTCAAGAGGACCAGGCTGCAGAGGCAGACTGAGCAACACATGGAAAAAGCTCAGGCGACACGGGGGCAGGACCTGGGAAAGAGAGCAGCAAGCTTCCGGGAGGTCAGGCAAGCAGTAGGCAGCAGAGGCAGCCTAGAGAGCTTGTGGAGAAGGCAGCAGTGAGCCTGCAGGGCACTGAGAAGACAGGACAGGGCCCCCAGCTGAGTGGCAAACATACAGGCTCCAAACAAGCCCACTGGATGAGTGATGCAGCAGAGGTGAGGTCCAGAACACAGGGGGACTCCACTAGCAGAGGTGAGGTCCAGAACACAGGGGGACTCAGAAATGGAGAGCTGCTCACGGCTCGGATGTTCACCAGCCACATGGGAGCCAAGAGAAGCAGGACTCCGTACCATCTGAGGAACATGCGCAGCGAGTCCTTCCGGAGACAAGGCTGCTCCTCGAAGATCTTCTCCTTGAGGACCAGCCCCTTGCTATAGCGGCAATCTTTCTCCAGGGCTTTGCAGATGAAGTACAGACACGCTGGAAGGAGACTAAGTTAGGACTCCAAGCCTGCCAAGCAGTATAGTCCCTACTAGGGATGTGCTTCCAGACCTGGCAGGGTCCAGACAATACACAGTACACAGGAGAGCAAAACCACTTTATAAGCTCTACACTGGGAACTGTGTTGGAAAGCATTAGGCCCTGAGCAGATGAGGACTGTTCAGAGCAGAGCTGAGTGCAGTCGATGGGGAGAGCTGTGCACCGTGGGGTCACACAGACACTTGGTCCCACAATCCCACTTCACTTGTGGAACCAGTGACAACTGACTAATTAGAAAATGGGCTTCAAAAAATTCTGGCAGCCACTTTGGAGCCCCACCATGGGGCTGGGATGCAGACAGTGGGCTGCACAGGCACCAGGGCATGTGCTTCCCAACCAGCAGCCTGGCTAGGGACACGACCACAGGATCTTCTCTGTGTGCACACAAGTGCTTCCTTCTCTGTTTACCTGTGTTTTCTAACTTTCCTATTTGCACTAGGGAATTTTTTTTAACCGTCCTTTCAGAAAAGTCACTGCTTTAAATTTAAGACATGCACATTATTTGGTCATTATATGGGTCGGTACAATGTTGAGCCTTTTAACTTCAATGCTCTGGGAAGCTCCCTCTGTCTTCTGCAACTATGGAGATAGTCACAGGCAAACCAAGGCACGGCACAGCTTACTTCTAAAAGGAGTGGTATGGCATGGATTCCGGGCTGAGCTAATGACACCCACAGTGGGAAGCATCTGCACCCACATGACGGCAGGGGTCACTCCAGACTCGCATTACCAAGTCTCACGCATGAGTATGGACAGTCAAGGGCATACCCGCGCTGGGTCTGTGTGTGGGGACGTGGGAGGACTGTACACATCTCTCCTCCGTCACATGCACCAGGGTCTGTTCTATGTGTGTGTGGATGTGGGAAGGGCTAGCACAAGTCTCTTACTTGCCCACTATCAAGTCTGTTCACTTTACAGCACCAGAGGTCAGGAACAAGATGGAGAAGGGAGCCAAATCAGCACAAGGTACGTAGGAGAGAGGCAGGAACAGCTCCCCAGGTGTCGTAGAAGCACGGGTCAAAGTGAGACTAGCTGTCCAGATCAGGGTGCTCAGTGCAGTCTATGAGGCATTGGCAAAACTCCAGCCCAGCCCAGCCCAGCCCAGCAAACTGCCACATAGAAGCAGCCTGGGATTCCATTTGGAATAGCCCTTTCCACCAGTTCTGAAGTCCCATGGAGGAGACTTCCAGCTGCAGTGCTTGCACTACCTTGTCAACATGGAGAATACGGCCATATATGGCCTGGCCTAGGGCAGGACAACATGGGATGGAATGAAATTAACAAAGGGGAAGTCACTCTGAGAATACGTTCCTTGTCACTAACAAGTACCTGAGAAATCTCAAGGAAGAGAGAGAGGAGAGAGACTTGACACATCACTGCCCCCCAACAGCTGACAGAAAGCCCTGTCCTCACAGAGGCTTCACACTTTCCCAAGCCATACACACCTCTAACTAGCTCCAAGACATGGGCACACAGCAGGCACCACCGAAGTCAAACTCACTTGTGTAATCACTGAGGGCATACAGGATGGTGATGAGGTTGTCCAGGCAGGGCCAGTGGTCCGCGTTGCACCTCAGTCCTTCCTCAAAAGCATGGCGGGCCAGGGGCACGCGGATGAGCCTCAAGGCCACGTGCCCAATTTTGTACCAGAGGTTGACGTCGGTGGAGTCCAACATCACAGCCTGTGAGAACACAAGAGAGGGCACACAGCCAGTGGAATCCCCACTGGGCCAGAAGCCCAACCACTCACGGCACCTGAGCTGCTCATAACTGCCTGGCCAGGCCTCCTCATCCTCCCTGGAGTCAGACCTGCTCCCAGACCCAGAGAAACTCAGCCAGACAGTGACATAAACCCACTTATTTTACTCTGAACACTGTCATAATGCTCGCTGTCAATTTGAACATTGGTAATCCTTACACAATTGGAGGGAAAGAAGTAGAAAGGGTAATATGGGAGAAACCTGGAGTCTTGTGGGGTTTTGTTGTTGTTGTCAGGTGCCATTCAGTGAGAACCAACTCATAGCGATCCCATGCACAGCATAACGAAACAATGTCCGATCCTGGGCCAATCCTACCACCGCTGCCACACTTGATGCCATCAATGATGCCACCTGGCTGATCCATCTTGTTGGGGGTCTTCCTCTTTTTCTCTGGCCCTCCATCTTACCCAGCATGACATCCTTTTCCAGCGATTGTTCTCTCCTGACAATATGTCCACAGTATGAAAGACGAAGCTTAGGGTTTTAGAAAGACTCTATTTTAACAAAGGGCCGAGTTTCAGAACCTTGCTCAGGCATGTCTTGGCAGCATGGTCCTGAGTCTCAGTTTCCTCATCCCTTTGGACACGTGATCAGGAGGGACCAGTATCTGGAGAAGGCTATCATGTTTGGTAATGCAGGTCAGCAAAAGAGAAGACAACCCCCAAGGACTGACACAGTGGCTGCACCAACATGCTCAGACACAGCAACAAGGGTGAGGATGGCGCAGGACTGAGCACTGTTTGGTTCTGTTTTACATGGGGTTGCTGAGTCAGAACCGACTTGATGGCACCTAACAAGAACACAAGGCTGAAGGCAGCTCTTTGGATACTGTAAGGATCAGAGTGTACATGCAAAGTCATTGGCAGAGTAGTAGCCACCTAACAGAAGCCCAGAGAAATGGTGACAGTGCGAGGTGAAACAATGGTAGCACTCCTGTAACAGCAATGTGCACAGGACCATGTGTCATAGGTTCTTTCGTGTGCATCAACTTTCGTATTTATTACTCCCACTCTACTGGTGTACATCCAGTGGCTCCCAGAGATTCAATACCTGACTGAGGGTCACAAGTGCCCTGCGAGATGGCAGTATTCCCACACAGTCAGCAGCCTAACTCCTCCCGTATCCCATCACCTGTTTGTATACTTTGTGACCATATCCCAGCCCCTCAGCTATGGGTGCCATGGAAGCACACCTCTAGGTAGAACTCCATGGCAGTCTCCAGGTCTTCTCGCTGGGCAGCTAGCTGGGCAAGGTTCTTATAGGTGGAGTACTTCAGAATCAGCCCGGGGTGCTTCAGACCCTCTTTCTCATCACCTGATGAAACCGCCTGTGAACAGAGTAAACAAGGGGCAGAAGGAACTGTGCAGTGGTCAGCAGGACACCTGGCTCTGGGTTGCCTCTGCCATAGGCCCTCGGGCCAGGCCACCTCTCGGGCCAGGCCACCTCCACTGGGAAGTGAAGGCACTGTCCTAGGTACTCCTAGAGGACCCCTCTAGCTCGGAGTAGCTTTCACCAATGACCTCTTGACTCCCTTCACAAGCTCCCACAGCATCTTTCAGAACACACCGTCACTAGCCTCATGAAGTGTCAGACGGCTGTGGCTGCATCCCTGAGGGCTGGTGGCTCTGAGCCAGCAGCACTTCACTGAGCCTCAGCTTATATATCTGTAAGTGGGAACACCTCCCCAGGCCCGGGTGGAACAGCTGTGAAGGGTAAGTAATGTCGGTATGATTATGGCTGGCACTTCCTGAGCACTCATATAGCCGACCCCCATGGCCAGCTTTGCTCTTTGCCTGCTCAGGCCTCACCATGGCATGGTAAGGAGGACACTTCATTACAGGGTGGAGATTGAGTACAGAGGCAAACTAACGTGCTCCAGGTTAACAAGTCAGAGAACAGAGGTCAGAGACCAGTCGCCTGGCCCGCACACCAAGCCAGTGGCCAGCACCTCACCTCCCGCAGTAGACGTGCCTCGAGAAGCTCATGGTAGGCTCTGGCTGACTCTTCAAATTGGTCATGTTTCTGCAGATCCAGGGCCTTGTGGTACAAGGCAAAGGCCTCTGCTTCCTGCAAACCAAGATGGGAGACATGTTCACACAGTACAATAAGTTTGCGCCAAAATAGCTGTGTTTAGAGTCAGCTGTACCTCTATAGGAACCCTGGTGGGGAACTAAGTGAAACACTCATAAGCCACCCCAAGGATACATGTGATACAGGCCCAGCTGAGTCTGAGAAAGAAACGAGGGCACAGGGGCCCAAGGCACAGAGTCTGAGCACAGCCAGGGAGGAACTGGGCGGGTCCATCAGGGGGAAGCCAGGAAGGTGGCCATACCACACCAGAAGAACCCAGAGAATGGAGAGCATGCAGGTCTCTGCTGCTTTTTATCCACCTCTTCATCCAAGCCAGGTCACTCCCAGGGAAGACCAGAGCCCCTTCTGAGGAAGAAGAGGCATTAAGAAGGCCAAGTGCCCTTGCAGACAGGGGACAGCTGACCAGCAGATTTCTGAGTTGTTGTTAAGTGCTGTTGCATCGGTTTCAACTCTTAGCAACCTCACATAGGGCTTCTAAGGCTTTACATCTTTAAGGGAGCAGAAAGCCTGTTCTTTCTCCTGTGGAGTGGCTATCAGACTTGAACCACGGACCTTGTGGTTCACAGTCCAGTGCTTATCGTATGGAAATTTTTGAGAGGGACACGGAAATGTCCTGGTTTATCCCACAGAGAGGGAGATATGGCTACTCAGGGACAAGAAAAGCCCCCTTATACCAGAGTAGGTCATGGGTGAGGGAAGGAGAAGCCAAGCCTTATAGCAGAGGACAGACCGGGAATCTACAGAGCCTGGGCTGAGCCTGGCTGCCCACTGTCCCGTTAGCAAGCTCCCCGACAAGGCAGCATCCTTCAAGGGCTTCACCACAGTGAAACTTAGAGAAGACAACTGAACCTCGAAGTACTGGCATTCTACCACTGCCAGAAGCACCAATTCCCAAGGTCTGCACAAAGAATGAGCTGCACCGGGGTAGAAGACCAGGGCCATGCTGGCCTCACACACCCTCGCAAAATCAATGTAGCTTCTCTTCCGTTTGTGACCATCACCCATGTGAAGATGTAGAGACAGTCTGCTTACAAAATGGGGTTTCCCCTAGAACTCCATTGGGCAGTGTTAACAATGGAATGGGAACAGTGTCAGACCTCCTAACTTCACCAGGGGAAGGAAGAGAATCCCAGTTACCATCCAGCCTAAGGCTTATTCCTATAAGGGTGGGGGTCAAACAAGCCTCCACCCTTCTAACTTTTTACCAATTCTGACACCAACTGTTCCTCCCATGGCACACTTTGCTTCTCTGCCGAGTTCAATAACCCACTGTAGCGGCCACACAAAACTCACAGACAATATTCACAGTTACAGGGTTTATTAGGGAAGCAAGCTTAAGTTACATTTCAGGATCAGAAACACTCAGAACACGGTTCTTGGATGGGAACAGCTTCCTCTCAATCATGCTCAGCGGTACAGCTCTCTCCAGCTCTCAATCTCTCAGCCACGTAGCCCCTTGACTTCTGCCCTACTCACGCAAGTGTTATAAAGGTCTTTTAACCCTGCTGATAAATGCCCACTCTGCCTGTAAGCCTCAGCCTGAAAGTACTCACCTCTAGATCTAAGCATGAATTAGCAAATTTAGTTCTTCTGATAAAGTGCCCAGAGACACAACCACTCAGCCAGTAAGCTTTCTGCCTGAAGCCACTCAGCTTTTCCACTCCATAATCCTGGATACCCACCACTCAGTCTCCTGTTGCTTCTCACTGTCTCTTGCTGTCTCTAGTGTCAGCTCTTAGTCTCCTAGATAAAGAAGGTTCAGAGCAGGAATCTCTGAGTCCAAAGGGCAGGCTCCATTCTTAGCTCTTCTGTCTTGATGAAAGTGAGATCTTCCTTTCTGTTTCTGAGATGGTTCATTTTAAGCCCAGCAGAATGACAAAACTAACCAATTACTTCATAAAGGTTATATACATCCTATTAACACTGTACCACCCCAAGGGTGCCATGTACCTTATTTATGTTCTTAGCAAGCTATCCAGTCCCCTGGGAGGCCACAAACACCTGCCATTTACATAGTCCTTCCCAGTTATCCAGAGTCATGGCATGGCACTGTGAGATAATGCATTGGACCACAAGGTAGGTTTGAACTGCAAGGTCGGCAGTTCAAATTCACCAGCTGCTCCTTGGAAACCCTATACAGGGTCACTATGAATCAGAACTGACTCGAAGGCACTTAGCAACAACCCAGTCATCTATTTACACATGAACAGAGCAAAGTTTTAGGGCCTTCATTTGCTGATGGAACAAGTTTCAAAATGAGAAGAAACAGCTGCGAACATCCAATAATAATCAGAATGTAGAAGGTAATAAAGTATGACTTCAGGAAAATTGGAAGTCATTAAAAATGAAACTGCATAAAGATGCTTACTTGTGTTATATTGACTATACAAAGGCATTCAATTATGTGGCTCACAACAAACTATTAATAACATTTCAAAGAATGGAAATTCCAGAACACTTAATTGTGCTCACGAAGAACCTGCATGTAGGCCACGACACAGTAGTTTGAACTAAATAAGGACATACTGAATGGTTTAAATTAGGAAAGGTGTACATCAGAGTTGTATCCTTTTACCAGACTTATTTAATCTGCATGCTGAGCAAATAATCCAAGAAGCTGGACTACATGAAGAAGTATGTGGCATCAGGAATGGAGGAAGGCTCACTGACAACTCGAAATATACAGACAATACAACCTTGTTTGCTGAAAGCAAAGTAGACTTGAAGCACTTGCTAATGAAGATCAAACACTACAGCCTTCAAGATAGATTACAACTCAATGTTAAGAATCAAATATCCTCACACTGGACCAAAAACATCTAACAGAGAAAAGATCAAAATTGTCAAGAACTTAATTTTACTTGGATCCACAATCAACTCTCACGGAGGCAGCAGTTAAGAAATCAAATGCCACTGAACATTGGGCAGATCTGCTGTGTAGTGCTACAGCATAATGTGCTGGACTGCAAGGTCAATGGTTCAAACCTACCAGATACTCCTTGGAAACCCTGTACAGGCTCATGTACCATAGTAAGGGAGTCCTGGTGCTATGCTGTCAGATAAACAATGGACTAATAGCCACAAGGTAAGCAGCTCAAATTTACTAGCTGTTCCTTGGAAACACTATACATGGTCACTATGAGTCAAAACCAACTCAACAGCACTTAACAAAACCACCACCATAGAAGGGGAGCAGGGTGGCTCTCTAGGATAAACACTGGACTGCAAACCACAAGGACAGCAGTTGGAGCCAACCAGTCGCTCTATGGAAGAAAGTTGAGGCTTTCTGCTCCCACAAAGATTTACAGCGTCAGAAACCCTATGTTGCTGTTGATGTTGTGTGCCGTGGAATCGGTTCCGACTCATAGTGACCCTGTATAGGGTTTCCGAGGCTGTGAATCTTTATGGGAGCAGAAAGCCTCATCTTTCTCCCATGGAACGGCTGGTAGTTTCAAACTGTGGACCTTAAGGTTCACAGCCCAATTGGTAACCACTACGTGATCAGATCTCCTTACAGAGTTGTTTTAATCCTGAAGTAAATTGAGAGCACACAACAACTTTGTAACTCCCGCCAAACAACTGAATGGGATCATGCAAATATGGTACACAGGATTCTAACACAGGGATTGGTTCATTTTGCCATTCCATTAGGTTTAAAAGTCACCATCTCAGAAGCAAACAATGCCAGAACCATCAAGAAAGAAAAGTCACAAAGCACAAGTTCCCTGCCTAGAAAAGCAGGGCAGAAGAGGCAGTGACACAGAGACAGCAGTGGGTTTCCTGGCCAAGGACTGAATAAAGTTGAGTGCCTTTGGGCAGGAGGCTAGCTTGCGGAATTAGGTGCCCTTTGGGCATTTATAGACTGGCTAAAGGAACTTTGCAACACTTGCTGAAGCAGGGCAGAGATCAAGGACTACGTGGCTGAAAAGCTAAAGATGAGAACCTGCAGTATCGCTGAGCTAAGGAGAGGTGCTCCTGACCAAAAAACTGCTGTATCCTAAGGTGTTTCAGACTCTAAATTGTACTCTGTTCATACCCTTAAGAGATCCCATAAGCATAAATATTGCCTGTAAGTTCTGTGTGGCCATTGCAACAGATTACTGAACCCAGCAGAGAAGTAGGAGGGCTTTGGGAGAGATGGTTGATGTCAGAATAGGATAAAGAAGGTTGAAGGATAGAGGCATGTCTGAATTCATTCTGGGCTGATTTTGAGTTTGATTCTCCTCCCACTAGGGCTAAGTAATGAACAAACTCCTCTCAGTAGGCTGCAGAAAAGTCATTTGTACAGGTATACTAACCAATCCCTGCAAGATGCACAAATCAGACCAATCACAGAGCATGCTGCAGCCCAAGCCCAAACTAAAAGCATCAAACCACAAGTTGTGGAGTCCTGTTTTTCCCTTCAGAGGCAGAAGGAACTCAGAGAACATCAGAGTGACCTGAGAATGCAGCCAGCACCATAAGCCTCCTTAATAAGTACAAAAGTGAGATGACCCTGGAAGAGCTGCAGAAGAGGGAGAAGAGAAGCTTAACATGGGGTCTCTGTGCTCATGCAGTTGGTCAAGAACAACAAAGTGCTCATCAACTGTTGCAACAAGATTCAGCTGGGTCACTTGACGGCCTTAAACAGGCACTGCAACATGGTGTGCAGAACATGAAGATGCTAGTAGTCTACACTACATCTCTGCAGGACCACAATGGCCCCAGAGCTGCCTTCTGCTGCCCCACGAAAACATGTGCCTATGTTTGAAATAATAAAGTCCCTATGTTTTAGCTACTGAAAAAAATCAAACACACAAATTCTGTACAGCTTACCCAGGAAACATCAATCAACCTGGAAAAAAGTAACAAACCCTCTGAGGTAGAAAACTAGGGCAAATTTTTCCCTTATGGGGAAATTTCAAGCTGTTTATCCAAAGAACCATGACAAAACATCACATAGAGGAACTCATTTCATCATGGCAATATCCTTTTTTACAGAATGATCTACATGTGATCAAACTGATAACAGCAACATGAAAGGTTGGATGGACCGAGTTAAGTTTGTGTCAGTGATGATGAAACAGTATGGAAAAGGCTGTCAAGGATGGTAGCACAATTTGCAGAATATAACCAACCTCACTGAACTGTGTATGTAGAAAATATTGAAGTGGGGTCTGTTTTCTTGTATATATTTTCAATAAAAAATAGACGATTAAGATTCCGCCTATGAAGATTAGTGATTTGGTGCTGTTGGATAAGCACTGGACTGCAATGTCAGTGGTTCAAACCCACCAGTCACTCTTGGAAACTCTATACAGCATCACTATGAGTCAGGACCAACTTGATGGCACTTAACCACATGGAGATTAGAAGCACAGTCTGCCTGCAGATGAAGAACATGAGTTACACACCTGAGCTTCCTTTGTCTGGGTTTTATGACTTTTAAAGCTTCCTTCATGATCATCCTCAACTGTAGAACTGGCATTCAAGGCTGCGATTCGAATCTAGAGGGAGAGAGGAGAGAATAAGTAATTGCTTTTGAGATGTTGCTAGTTGAGATGGCCCTGTCTTTTCAACAACCTAGAAATTGCTATAGCTCTCCTTCAGAGTATGATCTATTCTGTTTTGAAAAGCTACAACCTTTTCAGAAATTGGGAAGTGAACAAATGATCACCTAAAAGAAAACTAAAGGCCAGCACATGTCTTTGGGACCATGCTGGTTTACTGGAGGAGTATGTCCTGAGTATAGGCCAAAGGAGCAGAGGCTGTGCACAGCCTGGCAGGAGCCTGACCCAGTGAAAGAAGCTGTTAGATAAGAGATTCCATCAAAACCTGCTACCTGTCACCTCCCCAGCACCTATGGCAAGGGACAAGCACAAACAAACCACCATCCCTCAAATGTAGCCATAGTCCTCCCAACAGAAGACTGCCCACAGTGAAGGCCTTCAGAGTCCATCCCAGAAAGTGCCCCTCACCCAAGACTAAAGGAACACAAAGGAACAGTCATGCCAGCAAAACAGGCAAGCCTACATCTTACCATGTTCAGAGACTCATCACTGTCGCTTTATGTCACTTCTCATTGCTGGTGGAGGTTGTATTAGGTCACGAATCTCCTAAAGGAAGAAGGTTAAACTGAGAGAGACCCAAGGAGCTGGGAAAGTCACATGGGTAGTTAGCTGGTGAGACACTGCCTGGATGGCTGTCAGCTCTGCCCTGATATATGCTGCACCAGGGCCTGAGGGTCCAGAACAAAAGGCAGGCCAATTCCTTCCCCAAGGCTCACTGTTTAGCAGAGAAAGAGACATATAAATTTTTTTTTTTTTCTCCAAATTAAGTAAAGTGAGATCATGGGCAACATCTAAAGAAGAGCAATTCATTTAGAAGGGCATACCAAAGGGTTTGGAGTCCTAGTGTAGCATTGCAGGAAAATACACTGGACAAAAAAGTCAGTTTGAACTATAAGGTTGGTGGTTTAAACCCACCAGTTACTCCTTGGAAACCCTATACAGGGTCACTATGAGTTGGAACTGACCTGACAACACTTAACAACATCAATAAGCAAGGGTTTAAGGAAAGCTGGTGGTGCTGTGGTTTAGGCATTGGGCTGATAACTGTAAGGTTAGTGATTCAAATCCACCAGCTGCTATATGGTAGAAAGATGAAGCTGTCTGATTCTGTAAAGATATAGTCTTGAAAACCCTAGAGAGGATGCTAGTCTTCCTATAGGGGTTTGGAGTTTTTACTTGTCTTAAGGAATGTGAAGGAGCCAGCACTGGATCCTTAGGGAATGGAAAGCACCACAATGGAGGGCAGGTGAGGCAGGAGGCCAAGAGAATTCCTGGGGAAACAAGGAGGCCCAGCGCTGCTGGTCTCAGAGGGTGGAAAGGTAGGTTAAGGCCCCTTGGAGGCCCTGGGCCATGCCAGAAGAGCAGAACTTCACTCTGTAGGAAACAGGGGTATCAGGAGAGCAAAGCTTTCACCTTGCAGTTTAAATATGCAATGGAAAAAAATAATGATTAGAAACAGGCATTAGACCATGGATCATAACAAACTATGGATAATATTGAGGAGAATGAACATTCCACATAATTATGCTCACAAGGATCCTGTACATAGACCAAGAGGCAGTCACTAGAACAGAAAAGGGGGAACTGAATGGTTCAAAATCAGGAAAGGTGTGGATAAGGGTTGTATTCTTTCATCATACTTATTCAATCTGTATGCTGAACAGATAATTCAAGAAAATGGATTACATGAAGAAGAGCATGGCATCAGGACTGAGGAAGACTCATTAACAACCTAGGGTATGTAGATGGTTCAAACTCACTTGCTAGAAGTGAAGAGGACTAAAATACTGATGAAGATCAATACAGATTGCACCTCAATGAAAACAAAAGTCTTCACACCTGGACCAATAAATAATATTGTGATAAATGCAGAAAAGAATGAAGTTGTCAACAACTTCATTTTGCTTGGATTCACAATCAACACCCATAGAAGCAATAGTCAAGAAATAAAACAACATATTGTACTAGGCTAATCTGTTGCAAGGAGTCCTGGTGAGGCACTGTGGGTTAATGCAGCAGACTGCAACGCCATTTGAACTGCAAGGTCAGTGGTTCAAGCTCACCAGTCGCTCTTCGGAAACCCTGCATAGGATAACTATGGGTCGGATCCGACTCAATGGCACTTAACAACAACAACAACAATCTGCTGCAAAACACCTCTTTAAAGTGTTAAAAGGCTAAGATGTCACTTTGAGGACTAAGGTATCCTTACCCAAGGCATGGTATTTCCAATCACCTCATATGCATATGAAAGTTGGACAATGAAAAAGGAAGACCAAAGAACTGATGCATTTGAATTATGGTTTTGACAAAGAACCATGAATTGCCAGAAAAACAAACAAATCTGTCTTGGTAGAAGTACAGTCAGAATGTTCCTTAAAGCTAGGATGGCAAGACGTTGTCTCTCATACTTTGGATATGATGTCAGGAAGGACCAATCTGTGGAAAAAGACATCAATATTGGCAAAGCAGAGGATCAGCGAAAAAGAAGACCCTCAATGAGATAGAATGACACAGTGGTAACAAGAATGGACTCAAGCACAGCAAAAATTGTGAGGATGACGCACGGCCAGGCAGTGTTTCATTCTGTTGTGTATTACGGTCATTATGAGCTGAAGCAACAACAACAACAACAGAGGCAAGCAGACCAGTTTGAAAGCTGTAACTGCTGGTGGGTGCAGCTGCTGTGAAAAGTTCAGTGATTACTCAAAACAGGTTAAAAGTAGAGTCATAGGGCATAAAAGACAAAGAAAACCAAAAAAGTCTACTGCCAAAAAAACAAGAGACCTACATAAACAGAAAAACATATCACACTCACAGATACCAAGACAAAAATGCAAAAATGTCAATACTACCCAAAGGGATCGATAGATATAATACAATCCTGATCCAAATTCCAGCAACATTCTTTAATGAAATGGAAAACTTAATCACCAACTTGAAATGGAAAGGAAAGAGTCCCCAAATATTCAAAGTACTGCTAAAGGAAAACAAAGAAGGAGGCCTTATGCTCCCCAATCATAACACCATGGTAGTCAAAACAGCCTGGTACTGGTACAATAACTGACACATGGAGCAATGAATGGAACAGAATGAGAACCAAGAAGCGAATCCATCCACCAGTGAACAGCAGATCTCTGACAAACACTGAAATGCATTATATGAGGAAAAGATAGTCTCTTTAGTTAACAGTGCTAGTGTTATAGCATGACTACAGTCCTCATTTAAACTAGGCATCCGCTAAGTCCTTTCAGCCCCGTCTCACCCTGCACCCCCCACCCCGGCTACCCTATGGAAAAATAATAAGTAAACTTCTTAAGAAAAACTGCGAAGGTCAGAATGACCCAAGGACACCTGAACAAACAGGATAAAAACTTAGCCCATCCATACAAGCAAGCTAAGGGTTTATTGATGGGTTTACTCCTACTTACAGGAAAAGGGTCTGCTGGAATTTACCACCCCAGGTGACAAGACAAGTCTGTTGTTTTAACTGCTCTGTGTTTTTTTGTATAAAACCCTGTTTTCCTGCTCACTTTGGGGTCACAGTTGTTAGGGCTTTAGCTGACACTCTGGCCGCTGGCAATAAAATTTGCCTTTAAGATTTTCAAGTTTGAGTTCTTTCTGACTTGCACTGCTGCAACACTAGCAAAACTTGATGTCTGTTTTTGAAAAATGAAACCCATCCATACTTCATACTATACATAAAAATTAACTCAAAATGGATTGAAGACCTAAATATTAGATCTTACACTATAAAAAATGAAATGGAGCACATAAAAAGATTGCTATCCTAGACATCAGTGAACTGAAATGGACTGCTAATGGCCATTTTGAATATGATAATCATATGGCTTGCTATGCCAGAAATGACAGATTGAAGAGGAATGGAATCGCATTCATCACCAATAAGAACATTTCAACATCCATCTTGAAGTACATAGCTGTCTGTGACAGGATACTAGCCATATGACTACGAGGAAGACAAGTTAATATCACCACAATTCAAATTTATGCACTAACCACTAAAGATAGTGATGATGAAATTGAAGAATTTGATCAACTTCTTCAGTCTGAAACAGATAAAACATGCAATTAAGATGGACTGGTAATTACTGGTGATTGGAATGCAAAGGTTTCAAACAAAGAGGAAGGATCAATAGTTGGAAAATATGGCCTAGGTAATAGAAATGTCGTCAGAGATTGCATCATAAAATTTTGAAAAACAAATGGCTTATTCATTGCAAATACCTTTGTTAAACAACATAAACGCCACTATACACATGGACCTTACCAGATGGAATACACAGAAATCAAATTGACTAAATCTGTGGGAAGAGACAGTGAAAAAGTTCAGTATCATCAGCCAAACAAGGCCAGGGACAGACTGGAATCAATTATCAATAACTCATATGCAAGCTCAGGCTGAACATACAGTAACTTAAAACAACTACACAAGAGTCAAAACATGGCCTTGAACATATCTCAGCTGAATTAAAAAATATCACAAGAACAGATTTGATGCATTATACACTAGAGACAAAAGACCAGAAGAGTTGTGGGAAGGCATCAAAAACATTGTACAGGAAGAAAGCAAAAGGTCATTAAGAAGACAAGAAAGAGAGAAAAGAATAAAATAGATGTCAGAAAAGCCTCTCAAACTTGCTCTCCAGCATAGAGATGTTAAAGCAAATGGAAGAAATGAGGAGGTAAAAGAACTGACCAGAAAATCTAAAAGGACAGTTCAAGAAGACAAATTCAGAGAACAAACAAGATGGCGGAC
>NW_006408824.1:1540018-1544046 GCF_000296735.1 Chrysochloris asiatica
AGGGCTCTGTGATACAGGGATCTAGGCATAGTTTGAAGAGGGGAAATAATACTAAAATGCTTGAGTGTCTTATGAATATTGGTTTCCCTTGCCTACTATTGTAAAATAGACACTCGAGTGGGATAGAAAGCAATGTTGGAAAACATGATTACAGAAAACTTTTAAGCCCACCTTCAGCCTGTAACCAACTGGAATACCTAAAAGAGGTTCTAGAACTTGCCCAGTGAAATAGGTCTCTTGCTGAGGCTTTGCAGAGTATAGGACCTTAGGTGGAAACCTGAGTCCCATCCAGAACCTTATGAGGTGGGACATTCCACTAGCAAGGACAAGCAGAGCAGCCTGGAACAGCTAGAGCAACAGAATATGCATCTTCAAAGAAAGATCATCAGGAAAAACCCAAAACAAATATATCAGCATGACTGACTACTATAAGAATAAACAAGCTGTTTACCAAGGAAACCATCACAGCAAGCAATCAAGTTCCTTCAGGACAAACTCCCCTCTAAGACTGAAACTCAAAAGGAACACATAAACAGGCATCTAAGCTTGCTGGTGACCACACTGGTCTACTGGTGAGTGGAAGAGGGGAGATGGAAGCACTGAAGAAATGGGCTGAGTTCAACCACATCCATTGACTACCGTTGACCTGGAGATGAGAGAGGAGAAGAGGAAGGGCTGGTTGGTCTAAAGTGTGGTGAGACCTGAAGACACTTGAGCCCATGGACAAGGACATAGCCACAGAGGGCTACAGCTGAGTGAAGCATCCAGCTGATATGAAGTGAGGGGAGATGCACAAGAACAGAAAAAATTTTTTGATAAAGAAAACAAGGGTAAATTGCTACTATTTGATGAACCTGACCCATACTCATGGAGGTATTAACTCTAAATACCAACAGAGAGAGAAGGAGTCTTCACATCAAGTATCAATGCTATCCCCCTCTGTACACAGGGTATATAGGGACAGGCAACTTAGACATTGGCTACCTAAAATGAGGGGGCAATAAAGGCACGAAGTGACTGGCTAGCAAGGTTCAAGACGGAGTTTAGTTTAAGAGTCGAGGTGGGGAGGGAGAGTCCCCACTGAATAGTTTTCATCTTTCTAGATGGGTCTGGTGAAAAGAGATGGGGGGATAAGATTCGTATGATTCAATAGTGAATAATTGTTATCATGACTAACCGCATCTGTCAAAATTGTAAAGGTAGAAGTTTTGTAACAAAAACAGGGGAGTGGTTAATCTTACAGTCCAGAAACAGAGGACCCTAGGTCCATCAAGGGAGAAGAGCACAAGCAGAATGTGGGACCTTATATAGAGAAGCATCAACACCAGAGACGGAAGCAGAGATGGGGACATGGAGAGAGGGAGCTGCTGAGGACTCTAGATTCATGGGAAGAGAGGGACTAAGAGCTGGTAGCCACCAGGAGATAGACTTGCAGAATGTGCCCTTTGGAGGTGTAAATTATTGTATATGCCTGAGTATTTTTTGGTTTTGTTTTTTTAAAAAAGCTAAAGTAAATATAGAGAAATACTGTTAACTGATGGTACATGGAAGGGATTATAATCATTGTAATAAAACAAGGTATATGATTTGTTGAATGTAAAACCGATGATCTGTCCTGTAAACTTTCACTCAATCCACAATAAAAACCTTAAATAAAAAACAAACAAACAAAAAAACAACAACATATACAAAACTCTGAAGGAAAAACTGTCAACTAAGAATCACATACCCAGTAAAGATATCCCTCAAATATGATGGCACAATTAGGATGTTTCCTGATAAACAGAAATTAAAGGAATTTATAAGGACCAGACCAACTTTATAAAAAATGCTAAAGGGTGTTCTTTGGACTGAGAATCAACAGCAGCAGTCAATAACCTGAAATTATCATACATGACAACACCACCCATAACTCATTCCAGATATAGAAGCATTTAAAGTGAAGTAAACATACAAGAATGAAAATAGGGAACCAGAGATATCAATGCACAATGAAGTCAACTGCAAGCAAAAAGAGGAATAATGCAGATACGGAGCTTCCAAATGGCAAGGAAGTCAAGTAAATTTCAAGATTATTTTAAATAGGGTCTTTTTTTTTTTTTTTTTTTAAATTACAGGGTAACCTCAAAAAAAATTAATACATCTGTACATCCAAATAAAAAAAGGAAAATCAGAATGTTTTAGTAAACATTAACACAACAGAAATGAAAATGTAAAGAAGACCTATGAACAAAATGAACCCAATGCAGAAAATTATGTGGAACAAAGAAACCAGCAGCAACACAAAATAAAACACACAGCAAAATGACAGCAATCAATGCATACTTATTGAGAATTATACTGAATGTTATTGGATTAAGTGCACCAGTCAAGAGACACTGACAGTAATAGAATGGTTAAGAAAACAGGATCCTTTAATATGCTGTTGACAAAGGACACTTCAAAAAGATAGAGACGGCCTAAATGCCCATCAACAAAAGTATTATTAAACAAACTTTGTTACATACACACAGTGGAATATTATGTAACATTGAAGAACAACTATGAATCTGCAAAACACCTCACAACATGAATGAACCTGGAGGACATTATGCTGAGTAAAACAGTCAATCACAAAAGGACAGATATTGTTTGTGTATAATATTGGAAAAAGTTAAGAAAAGGTTTTCTTAATAAAAGAAACAATCTATGATGGGCATGAGGGGAGTGGAAATGATTCACAGGCTAGAGGGTAGACACATGTTAACATGGGTTAACAGAGGAAAGATGAAGGTAGCTGGTGACAGGGAGGAATGCAAGAGTTAAAATGAATAGTGATAACAACTGTTAACTGTTGGTACATGGAGGAGATTTGCAATCATTGCAATAAAGCAAAGTATATGATTTGTTGAATATAAAACTGATTCTCTGCTCTGTAAATCTTCATTCAAGTCACAATAAAAATTAAAAACAAAAACAAAAGACAAATTCAGGTACTATAAAGAATTGTGCAGACCTAGAGTTAGAAAATGAAAAAGGGAGAACACACTCAGCACTTCTCAAGCTTAAAGAACTAAAGGAAAGATTCAAGCCTCAACTTTCAATATTGAAGGATTCTATGAATAAAATATTGAATGATACAGAAAGCATCAAAAGAAGATGGAAGGAATATACAGAATTACTGTATCAAAAAGAAATGCTCGGTATTCAGCCATTTCAAGAAGTAGCATATGATCAAGAGTCAATGGTGCTGAAGGAGGAAGTCCAAGGTACACTAGAGGTACTCGCAAAGAACAAGGCTTCAAGAAGTGATGGGATACAAACTGAAAGGTTGGCGGTTCAATCTCACCAGTCACTCCTTGGAAACCCTATACAGGGTTAGTATGGGTTGTAACTGACTCAACGGCATTTAACAACAACAACAACCAGAGAAACAAACAAGCTATACAAGGAAAACTACATAACATGACTACTATAAGAAACCAAAAGACACCTTCAAAAATGGAAAATATACTATGTTCATGGAAAGGTAGACAACATTGTGAAAATATCAACACAATCCAAGGCAATCTAGAGATATAATGCAATGCCAATCCAGATCCCAACATAATATTTTTAAAATATGGAAAAACTAATTATTACCTTTATATGGAATAGAAAGGTACCTCGGATAAGCAAAGCATTACTAAAAAAGAAGAAGAAAGTAGGAAGCCTCTCACCTTCCAATCTTAAAACCTACTACACAGCCACAGTAGTCAAAACAGCCTGGTACTGGTACAACATCAATGGAACAGAATCCAAAAGTAAATCCATCCACCTGTGGTTAGTTGATCTTCAACAAAGGTCCAAAACACATTAAATGGGGAAGAGACAGTGTGTTCAACAAATAAATGGTACTGGCAAAACTGGAAATCCATTTGCTGAAAGCAGAGAATATCAGAAGGATGTTTACCTATGCTTTATTGACTACACGAAGGCTTTCAATTGTGTGGATCATGACAAGCTATGGATAACATTGAGAAGTATGAGTATTCAGAACACTTAATTGT
>NW_006408824.1:1544908-1554343 GCF_000296735.1 Chrysochloris asiatica
TCAAGTGTGGCGGTAGTGAGGTTGGCCCAGGATCGGACATTGTTTCGTTCTGCTGTGCATGGGGTCACTATGAGTCAGTTCCAACTCGATGGCACCTGACAACAACAATATTCAAACTAATTCAGAGCATCCAGCTGATATGAAGTAAGGGGAAATGCACAAGAACGCCCAAACTTGCACATAGTACCCATCCAACCTAGCTTCGATGGATTGATGATCAGAACTCAACTAAAGGAAAATTTAAAAAAAAAAAAATTTTTTTTTTGATAAAGGAAGTAAGTGTAAATTGCTACACTACAATTTGATGAACTTTACCTATACTTATGGATGTAGTAGCTCAAAATACCAACTGAGAGGGAAGGAATCTTCACATCAAGGATCAATCGTATCCCCTCTGTATACAGGGTTAATAGGGGCAGGCAACTGAGACATTGGCTACCTAAAATGGGGGGGAAGGTGGGGCATAAAGGCATGAAATGACTGGCTTACAAGTTTTCAAGAGAGAGTTTAGTTTCAGAGTGTGCGGGGGAAGGTAAAATCCCCACTGAATAGTTTTCATCTTGTCTAGACCAGTCTGATGAAAGGAGATGGGGACAAGATTCTTATGATTCAATAGTGAGCAATTGTTATCATGACTAATTGCCACTGTCACAACTGTAAAGATAGAAGTTTTGTTACATAAAGGGGGGAGTAGTTCATCTTACAGACCAGGAGAGGACCTTAGGATCATCAAGGGAGAAGCGCATGAGAGGTATATGGGGCCCTATCCAGAGAAGCATCGACACCAGAGATGGAGGCAGAGATGAGGGCATGGAGAGATATAGCAGCTGCAGACTCTAGACTCATGGAAAGAGAAAGGCTGTGTGCTGGCGGCCAAGAGGCAGGCTTGTAGAATGTGCCCTTTGGTTGTTTAAATGATTATATATTCCTGAGTGTTTCTGTGTACATCTCCCACCCCACCCCACCCCCAAAACCAGAGGGAATAGAAGCAAATACTGTTGAATGATGATGCACGGAGGAGACTGTAATCATTACAATGAAATGATGAGTGTAAAACCAATGTTCTCCACCATGTAAACTATCATTCAATTCATAATAAAAACTTAAAAAAAAAACACCTAATTCAATGTGGATTTAAGACCTACATGTGATACCTAGAACCATAAAAATAATTAATGGGGATAAACTTAAGGGCTCTGACACATGGTATAAATATACTCAAGCATAACTGACAACATACAATGAGCAGAAAACAAAATAGATGACAGAAATTTCCTAAAAATGAAGACATTTATGTGAATCAAAAGATTTCCCCAAAAGATTAAGAAGAGACGGGAAATTTTTTTGGCAATGACATATCAGACAAGGGACTAATCTCTAAAATTTGTAGAACAATGCAACACCTCAACAAGGAAACAACAAATAATTCAATTTAAAAATGGGCAAAGTATATGAACAGACACTTCACTAAAGAAGACATTCGGGTGGCCAACAATTATATGAAGAAATGCTCATGATCATCAGCCATGCCATCGTTGTTGTTGTTAAGTGCCATCAAGTCAGATGCAACTCATAGAAGTCCCCGTATAGGGTTTCTAAAGAGCGACTGATGAGTTTGAACCACCGACCCTGTGATTCAAACCAACCCTGTGGTCCAGTTCTTTATCACACAGTGCCACACCAGGATTCCACTAGGCATTGGTGGTGGTGGTGATGTGCCATGGAGTCAGTTCCAACTCAGAGGGGCCTTGCATAGGGTTTCAGAGACTGTAAATCTTTATGAGAGCAGAAAGCCTCATCTTTCTTCCACAGAACGGTTGGTAGTTTCAAACTACTGTCCTTGAGGTTAGCAGCCTGACTTATAACCACTATGCTAACCAGAGCTCCTTCCATTAGCCATTAGAGAGATTGCAAATCAAAACGAGGTATCATCTTACCCTAGCACTGATAACAAAGCTCAAAAAAACCCAAAAAAAACAGATGCTGGCAAGGATGTGGAGAAACTGAGACCCTCCAACACTGCTGGTAAGATTATAAAATTGTGCAACCATTGTGGAAAACAGTTTGGCGCCTCCTCAAAAAGCTGGGAATAAAAATACCATATAACCCAGTAACCCCTCTACTTGGTATATATTTTCAAGAAATGAAGGCCTTGGCACAAATAAATACATACACTCATGCTTACTGCAGCACTATGCACAATAACAAAAAGATGTAGACAATCTAAAAACAAAAAAATGGTTAAACTTTGGTACATGCATACAATGGAATACTATGCAACACTGAAGAATAATGATGAATCTGCAAAATACCTCCTAATATGGATGAACCTGGAGGACGTTGTTGTTGTTGTTGTTATGTGCTGTGGAGTAGGTTCTGACTCATAGAGACCCTGTACAGGGTTTCTGAGGCTATAAACCTTTATCAGAACAGAAAGCCTCATGCTGAGTGAAATCAGTTAATCACAAAAGGTCAAGTATTTTATGTGATCACCATTATAGAAAGTCAAGGATAAGTTTGCACACAAAAAGCAGCATTATATAATGGTCAGCAGAAGTGGGAGTCCTGGAGTAGCTTTGGGCTAGTGCACTGGACTGCAAAGTTGGTTTGAACCATAAGGTCGGTGGTTCAAGCTCACCAATCACGCCTCGAAAACCCTATACCTCAAAACCAACTTATTGACATTTAACTACAATAACAGGAGTGGGAGGGGAAGGAAGAGAGATTCAGTACCTGGATAGTTGTTTAGTGCCTGGAGTCAGTTCAGACCCATAGCAACCCTGTACAGGGGTTCAAGGAACAGCTGGTGGGTTTAAACCACTGACCTTGTGGTTAGCAGTCATGTGCTTATCCTACAGCTCTACAGTTGTTAAGTTCCTCAAGTTGTTGGTTCCAACTCATTGCAACCCTGTTTAGGGTTTTCGAGGATATGCTGGTGAGTTTGAACAGCAGGCCTTAAGGTTCAAACCGACCGTGTGGTTCAACACATTATCCTGTAGCACCACACCGGGACTCCAAGTGTTAACTATGGTGAAAAGAAAGGTAATACAGAATAGGGAGAAGTCAGCACAACATGACCAAGGTAAAGGCAGACAATGTATGCAAGAATGAAGAACAACAACGCGACATGCTCTCAAGAAGGCCCAGTCCCTGGATAAGGACATTGTGCTTGATAAGTAGAGGGTCAGCGAGAAAGGGGAAGACCCTCAAAAAGATGGACTGACGCACAGCGGCACCAATGAGCTCAATTATAACAATCGCGAGGATGGCCAGGACCAGGCAGCATTTGTTCTGTTGTGCATAGCGTCGCACCATAAATGCTATAACATACAATCTTACCAAAACAGCAAAACCCACGACCACTGAGTCGATTCCAACTCATAGCAACCCTACAGTATGGGAGAACTGCTCCATAGGGTTTCCAAGGCTGTACATCTTTACGGAAGCAGACTTGTCATGTTGTCCCAAGGAGAGGCTAGTGGGTTTGAAGCGCCGATCTTGCGGTTAGCTGCCTAACCCCACTGCACCACCAAGGCTCCTTCTCCCCTGTAACTGTCACTAATCCAACATTCATCTCAAAGGGCTGCAGAATGGTGAAGAAAAAGGGTGTAAGCTAAGTTTTGCATCGTCAAACCCCGAATTCTGGGGTCGTCGCCAGTCCTCCGTCCCTAGGATGGCGCGACTGCAGGGAGACTTGGCCCCGTCGCTCCTGTCAGCGACCTCAGTTTCCCAGACTGTGGCCAGAGACTGTTCTAGGCCCAGCGCAGGCCATCCCTCAGGGCCGCACCTCCACCCCAGACCTCCGCCCCGGGTGAGCTTAGCCCCCACTCTCTGGCCGACCCCGAACTTGCAGTCAGAGAACTCACCCAGTATCTCCACAGCAACAGCTCAGGTAGCCGACCCCCGCGCTGGGGAGCTGCGCGCCTCACAACAAAGCATGCTCCTATTGGCTCCTGCGCGAGTTCCGCTGGCCAATCAGCAAGGGTTCCGCGGTCGTCTAGTCCGGCCCCTCCGCGGGGCCTAGTATTTCTTGGTTCCGTGGTCTGGCTCTCGTGGCTCGCGTTTTTGGGGCCGCCGAGGGTTTCTACAGCTTGTACTGTTTATGAGGCGTGAAGCTCAGTGCCCAGGCCGGAGCAGTCACTAAGAGACTACGCGTTCTATGGTTACTGCCTACTCGAAAGACAGATATGCTGAGGGGACACTTAGAGGGCGCCCCGTTTTGTCATATTCTCCCTTCTGAGAAGGCTCTGAAGCCAAGAGGCACAGATTCATCATATTGTTGAAACAAATGTAATAATATGATCCGGTAAATGACTGGGGTGGATTGGGGTCCAAACTTAACTGTCGTCAACCCGATACTGTATCATAGTGACCCTATAGAGGACAGAGTAGAACTGCCCCTTAGGACTT
Source organism: Chrysochloris asiatica (assembly GCF_000296735.1). NCBI lineage: Eukaryota > Metazoa > Chordata > Mammalia > Afrosoricida > Chrysochloridae > Chrysochloris > Chrysochloris asiatica. Next base: position 1,549,319 of record NW_006408824.1, read on the forward strand.
TTGAGGCTGTAAATCTTTATAGAAGCAGACTGCCTGGTCTTCCTCCCAGCAGCTTGTGGGTTCCACTGGCAACCTTTCAGTTAGCAGTCCAACATTTAACCCACTTCACCACCAAGAATCCTTAAAACAGAGTTAAGTGCAGAAAGTGGGTTACAACTTAACAGCGACCCTCGATTTGAACCATAAAGTCGGCAGTTCAAGTTCACCAGTCGCTCCTCAGAAAACCTACACAGGGTCGCTGTGGGTCAAAACCGACTCAACGGCAATTAGCCTATAGGACAGAGTGTAACTGTACCCCTTAGGGTTTCTGAGGCTGTCAGTCTTTACAGAAGCACTCTCCCTCCGAACAGTTCAGGGTTCTAACTGCCAACTTTTAGGTTAGCAGCCTAAGTTTTAGACTTGAAAAAAATAAAAGCTTTTATCATTGAAGGATTTCTTGACAAGTCTCAGACCCAGAGGTTACTGTTAAGTGATGTCAAGTTGGTTCTGATTCAGAGACCCTGTGTAGGTTTTCCAAGTAGCTGGTGAGTTTGAATTGCTGATCTTTCAGTTAGCATTCCAGTGCTTGTCCTACAGCGCCAGATCAGGACTAATAAAGTGTTTCAGAGAAGGGTTTCACCTGTGTTTGGATTCATAGGTGTTTGAGGCCCATGATGCTGTTTTAATAGAAATGAATGGGATAGATTTCTCTTTGTTGTTATTTAAATAGTAAAATTTTCAAGAATAAAAGAGCCAGTTCAGTACAATAAAGCTTTATTGATAGACCAGGAGCTACAAAACAACTGAGCACCAACCTAGAAGGGTATAACCTTGGAGGGACATAGGGTGTGGGAACCAGGAACATAAACAGATGGTTTCAAAGGTGCATGAGTAGCTGGCAGTCTTGCATGTAGCTCCCACCCCTAAGTTATAGCTTGGGCAGGAATGAAACAGTTGGGAAAAGGTAAGAAGAGCAGTCCAAACAAGAGGGAGTGGTCATTGTGTATCCCGCAGGAGCCCTCAGTAGCACAACACAGTTGACCCTAGGACAGGGGCTCTGAATTGTGTGGGCCTACTTATCCTTGGGTTTCTTTTCCTGTTGCTATTGCAGTGAGTTCAAGGATTGTAAATATCTCCTTAAAAAGAGCATCCCTTTAAAAATGTTGTGTAACAATCATCTCTGTGTAAACAGTTCATCTCTCCATTAACTTTTCCATTGAGTTATTTATTCAAGAGTCAACTATACTATCAAAGCTCAGGCGACAGTGGAGAGCTGGAGAGATGGGAGGGGAAGTCATAAGGCAAGCAGATGACCTATCACTCTGACTCAAGTGGGGATGGCAGATTGAAGACAGGGAGCCCAGATAGGAAACTGTTGCATTATGGCTTCCGCAAGGATCAGTTCCGCATCCCATCCTTGGACACTCACCCATTCATTTACATTCAACCCACCAAAACATCCTCTCAACCCTTTCAGGAAGCAGGAGGCCCCTGAAACATGATAGTAGAAAAGAAATCGGTACAGAAACCAGTCAGAGCCAGGGAACCAGGGGTAGGAATTTCACTGTCTAAATTTTATAACAGCCCTAGTAAAAGTGTGGTCAGGTAGAAACAGGAAACACAGGCATATTTCATTGCACTTTATATTAAAACACTATATAGACTGGACTGAAGATCTTAACTCAGTATTCCACTAGTATGCTGAAGACAAGGATCAGCAGACCTTTAATTCCAGGGAGACACAGTGCCCCCCCCCCCCCAGTGTCCAGATGGTCACACATGTAAACTCAGCATCCAAAACATGGAGTTGTTGTTGTTAAGTGCCGTAGTGTCGGTTCCGACCCATAGCAACCCTGAATAGGATTTCCAAGGAGCAGCTGGTGAGCGTGAACCGCCAACCTTGCAGTTCAAACGGCTTTGCAGTCTGGCGCATTAACCTACAGTGCCACTCCAGGACTCCAAAACATGGAGAAAGCTACTCCCATCCCCAGCTCATCTGTACTCTGAAATGGGGGACTAAGAGACAGTGTTTAGATGGGAAATGGAGATCCATCCACGTTTCTAGTGGCAGACATTGCATTTCCAGGTTTAGCATCTGGGACACGGGTTTGACAAGGAGCCTCAGTACAAGTCAGGGGAGAAGGTGGTGCTCAGAGATGCCAAGGGAAAAGTCTTTGTACTCTTCTATCAGGCACAGCAGGATGTGGGGCACCACCGAGGCCACCGCAGGCTGAGGTCAGACACATCTGGTCAGCAAAGTCTACAGGAAGGCACAGGCTGGACCAGCGGCTGGTCCCTCCCCCAAGTCCTGCACAGGGTACAAGCACCAGGCATCCTCACCAAGCCTTCTACCCTTAGATTTGAGCAACTGATTTACATGAAGTACAGTCACTCTGAATACAAGAAAGATCCTACCTCCCAGGCTCCCTACAGCGCCCTCCTCATAAACCAAACCCACTGCCCAGGAAAGTCCAGGATGCTGGGGATGCAGAGGTAAAGCAGTCACACTTGAGGAGGATGATCTCTGTTCATTTATTTGATATGGGGAATAGCAATACTCATGGCATATATACATGAGAGGGTGCCAAAAGCTTGTACCCACCATACCAGGCCTTCACTTTGTTGGGAGGCTGCTCTGGAGGGCGCAGTAAGCTCACGTGCCCTGGACACCCTCCATGTCAATCATAAGAAAGTCATGACTGTCCCCTTCTTGCCAATCTGCCATGGCTCCAGGGGGAAAAAGCGGATAATTATCCTTCAGAAGACAGAAAAAAAGAAGTCATCAGCTCGTTGCCTAACACTGCATTTCCAAGACCCCTACCCAGGCACCTCCCACCATGGGCTCCCCGCCTACTAGTTTCAGCCCACCAGGCATTTTGTGTGCACACCAGCCTCACCCCAGTAATGACCTCCCCTACCCCCTGGACAGGGCAGGGCCCACGCAGGACAGACCCCCAACATGGCATCCTCTGTAGTTATTGCATGTTCTCTCATTTCTTAGGACTGCAACTCAGGGCAGCAACTTTCCCACCTCCTGACTGCATGTCCCTGGGGGCACATGCAGTACCACAGTCACCTCTGTCCTCTCAAAGCTGGGCTCAAGGTTAGGCTCAGAGTGGCCCCCACTAATGCCTATGGCATGAATGACGGTATCCATCACAGAGAGATAGGCTTTTCCTGGGGAAGAGTACCATGGCTTGGGAAAGCCTGGCAGGAAGGCAGCTGACTTGGCCTCTGTGTTCCCATCTGTGAAACTGGCATAATGGAAGTATCCTCCTCATGGGGAAGGCTTGTAATGATCAAATGATGCCACACATAAAATACCTCGCCCATGGTAAGCACTGGAAGATTACTTATTGTTTTTAGGATTATTAGAGCTTAAGAATGAGGTCTGAGCACCCAACAGGCACAGTGACTCCTAGGTGTCTTCCTGGAACAATAAAGGCTCAATTCTGGACAATTCTTTCAAGCTTCTGTTTTCTTAGTTCCTCACCCACAAACCACAGCTATCAGTGAATTCCAACTCATAGTGACTGTAGGACAGAGCAGTACTGATCTCTACGGTTTGACACTGTGAATAGTTACAGGAGCAAGCAGTCTTATCTTTCTCCCTAGGAATCTGGTGGGCTCAACCGCCAACCTTATGGTTAGCAATGCAATGCTTAACCACTGTGCGACCATGGCTCCTTTTCTTTTAAAAAAACAAAAACAAAACCCACTGCCACCAAGTCAATTCTGACTCATAGGCAAACCAACAGGACAGAACAGAACTGCTCCCTAGGTTTCCATGGGGCTGTCAATCTTTATAGGAGCAGACTGCCTCATCTTTCTCTCATAGAACAACTGGTGGGTTTGAACTTTTGACCTTTCAGTTAACAACCAAATGCCTAACTCACTGTGCCACCAGGACCAGGGTTCCCTTAGTTCCTCACCAGCATGAATTTAGTCCAGAAATATTTATCATCCAGGAAGTGAATTTCAACCCTGTCACAGCTATACAAGGACTCCTGGTGTGGCGCTGGGAGTTAATGCACTGGACTGCAAAGTCAGTTTGAACCCCAAAGTCAGCAATTCAAGCTCACCAGTTGCTACTCGAACCATATACAGGGTTCATTGTTGTTTGGAACCGACTCAGTGGCACTTAACAACAACAAACACCTATACAGGGTTGCTATGAGTACAAACCATCTTGAATGGCACACAACAAGAGTCCCAGGTTTAGGAGCTACAGGGGTTTCTTCTGGGTCATTTAATCTAGCCCCCTCTATCCTCTACAGAAGAGGAGGCTGCAAAGCCAAGATGGCTCCTATCTGAGGGCCTCCAATTGTGCCGAACCTGGAATGCAAATCTCTAGACACCCAAGCCAACGTTTTTGCCTCCACTCAGTAACCTGTGATCAATGACCCTCCCAGAAGCCTCCACCCAGGAGCTGGCTGGGCTTCAGGCACAAAGGTCACAGTCTGAGGTCATACCCAGAATTCCTCCCAAAAGCCTAACCTCCTACCCTGTTGTTGTTGTTATGTGCCGTGGAGTCGGTTCCGACTCATAGCGACCCTGTACAGGGTTTCCGAGGCTGTAAATCTTTACGGGGGCAGAAAGCCTCACCTTTCTCCCGCGGAACAGCTGGTAGTTTCGAACTGCTGACCCGAAGGTTCGCAGCCCAATTCGTAACCACTACGCTACCAAAGCTCCTTACCTCCTACCCTACCATGTGTCAAAGTGGCCACAGCACCCAGGCCACCCCACATGACCCTTACCCTTACAATTTCCCTGAAATGTGGACAAACTTTCCCAGGCACAGAGAGACTGAGCTGAGAGGCCACTGTGTCACATGGACCCCCCTGCAGAATCAGAAATGTTTTCAATTAGGCAGTCACTCTACAGGTGGACCGACCAGCACAGAGCCCCCAAGGTTGCAAGGACCACAGACCTTGGCAGGCCTGAAATGTCCAAAGTTATGGAGGGGGCGCTGAGACAGGGCCAATAGCCCCAGCGGCGCGCCTAAGAGGAGCGCTGCCTCCACCACCACCACCACCCAAAGCTGCT
>NW_006408824.1:1554443-1573380 GCF_000296735.1 Chrysochloris asiatica
ACCACCACCACCACCACCACCACCACCACCACCACCACTACGCACCGGTCCTGGTCTAGGGCCAACTCTTTGGTGAGGGCATCGAAGAAGCGGGCGCTGTGACTGCGATTCTCCTCGGCTGTGCCCACCACACCAATGGAGGACACCAACAGCTGCGCACAGGGCTCCGTAGAGCCGTTCACGGCCATGGCCAGGCCCGGCCTCACGGTCACGTTCACGCGCTGCAATTGAGGGTCACAAAAGTCCGTATCCCCTTTAGTCGGGGCGTGCAAGGGGCCCTAAGCTGGGGGACGGGCCAGCGTCCACGGAGGACACGTCGGGGTCACAGCCAAGAAGGGTGACCCAGGGCGGGAAGAGGGTGGGGGATGGGGTCCCAGGGCCGGCAGGCGAGGATACAGTGAGGGAGAGAGACATCAATGCCCCTGCCCACCGCCGCTCACCTCCACAGGTTTGCCCAGGATGGCGGCGGTAGCGGCGCAGAGCCGTTTCTCCAATCCCGCGGGCACACGGTCAGCGGGCAGGTTCGTGTCCAGCTCCACGAACGGCATGTCGCCAAGCCCGGCTGAGAAGGAATCTGCAGAACCGCTCTGAGTTCCAGAGGGTCGCGAACAGAAGGCGTGGTGGGGCGCAAAGGAAACCGGGCTCCTCATTGGCTGAGCGACACACCCCCATTGGCCATCACGTGCTCTGGCGCTGATTTCAGGAAGTCCCGTAACTCCGCCCCGCGGTCTCAACCCCACCCCCATTTCCACACACCCCACACACACCCCCATCGCGGATCTAGCAGGCTAATGTAGTCCCTAGCTTCTGGCTTTGTTGTTGTTGTTATGTGCCCTGGAGTTGGTTCCGACTCAGTGACCCTGCACAGGATTTCCGAGGCTGTTAATCTTTACGGGAGCAGAACGCCTCATCTTTCTGGCTTTGGGGCACTAATAATGTCGGGGTACTAATAATGTCCGGTTCCTATTCACCCAACACACACCTACATACTTGTATAGTCCTTTCCCATCACCACAAGGGTTTAGAATACTTTTTCATGCGAAAGTTGGACAATGAATAAGGAAGACTTGACAAGATTTGATGCATTTGAGTTACCGTGTTGGCAACGACTATTGAAAGTACCATGGACTGCCAGAATAACAAATCTGTCTTGGAGGAAGTACAGCTAGAATACCCCTTAGAAGCCAGGATAGTGAGACGTCATCTCTCATTTGGGGCATGTTTTCAGGAGGGACCTTACGCATAACAGAATGAAACACGACCTGGTCCTACACTATCCTCGGAATCTTTGTTATTCTTGAACCCATTGTTGCTGCCACTGTGCCGATCCATCTCATTGGGGGTCTTCCCCTTTCTAGCCAACCCTTCACTTTACCAAGTATGATGTCCTTCTCCAGGGACTGCAAAGTATGAGAGAAAAAGTCTGGCCATCCTGGCTTCTACGGAACATCTGACTGTACTTCTTCCAACACAGATTTGTTTGTTCTTCTGGCAGTCCATGGTACCTTGAATTCTCTTCTCGAACACCGTAACCCAAGTGCATCAACTCTTCTATGGTTTTCCTTATTCAGTGTCCAGCTTTTACATGCATATGAGGCTACTGAAAATACCACAGCTTAGGTCAGGGGCACCTGAGTCCTCAAATTGACATCTTTACTCTTGAGAGGTCTTGTGCAGCAGATTTGCCCAATGCAATATGTTATTTGACTTCTTGACTGCTGCTTCCTTGAGTGTTGATGGCGGACTCAAGCAAAATGAAGTCTTCAACAACTTCAATATTTTCTCCATTTATCATGATGATATTTACTGCTCTATTGATTAAGATTTTTGTTTTCTTTGCAGTAAGGTGCAACCCATACCTAAGGCTGTGGTCTTTGATCTTCATCAATGAGTATTTTAAGACCTCTTCGCTTTCAGCAAGCAAGGTTCTGCATATCTCAGGTTGTTAATGAGTCTTCCTGCCATCTTTATGCCACATTTTTATTCATATAATCCATCTTCTCAGATTATTTATTCAGCAAATAGATTGAATAAATATGATGAAAAAATATAACCCTGATGCACACCTTTCCTAATTTTAAACCATTCAGTGTCCCCTCATTAGCACAATTAAGTATTACAGAATACCCATTCTCCAAAATGTTGTCCATAACTTGTCATAATCCACACAATCAAAGGCCTTTGCGTAGTTAATAAAGCACAGGTAAACATCTGTCTGGTACACTCTGCTTTTAGCCAAGATCCATCTGACATCAACAATGGTATCAACTTATTCCACGTCCTCATCTGAAACTAGCTTGAACTTCTGGCAGTTTCTGTCAATGTACTGTTACAGCCAGTTTTAAATTATCTTTAGCAAAATTTTACTTGCACATGATATTAATGATATTGTCTGGTGATTTCCACATTCCATTGGGTCACCTTTCTTTGGAATGGGCAAAAATATGGATCTCTCCTTCTTCCTAGTCCGTCTTAATCTGGAAGCTCAGCTGAAACCTGTCCACCATGGGTGACCCTGCTGGTATTCAAAATATCAGTGATATGACCAGTGATCATAGCAATATGCAAGATACCATAGTACAACAAACTGACAGACAAGTAGTGGTGGTAAAGTAGAGGATCAGCGAAAAAGAAGGTCCTCAGCAGGATGGATTGATACAGTGGCAGCAACAACGGGCTCAAACATAGCAATGATTATGAGGATGGTACAGGACTGGACAGTATTTGATTCTGATATATACAGGGTTACTAGGAGTCAGAATGACTCAGCACCTAAAATCAACCACCACATTGTACTCTGTATAATTGTGCCTATACAAGGATCCTCCAAGGAAGTAGGTGGGCAAAGACGCTGTCTGTGTTCATGATACTTTCCCATTAGCACTTTATTAGGTGACTCAGATATCAGGGGGCTTGGAAAACAAGACTGGAAGCTAGTGATAGTCCTGAGGAGAGAGGGCGGGAACAGACTGAAAGTCTGGGGCCTAGAGGAGGGCCTGGAGAAGATAGTAGGTATGGTTACAAGTAGGCACAGGACAGAAAATAAGTAGCCTGGGATGTCCCTCCCCACAGGGAGCTTCTAAACCCAGTCTTTTATCCCACCTGTGGGAGGAAAGAGACCTCTGAGACCAAGGATCACTCAAAAACACGGGGAACTGGGTTAGTGGAGGCTTGTATGTTGAATAGAACTTCCAGTCTAAGACAGACTAGAGAAAAAGTCCCAGCAATCTACTTTGGGAAATCAGTCAATAAAAATTCTATGGGTCACAGGGTCTTATCCATTGTGCATGGGGTTCCCATGAAATGCAGGCAAAACTCAAGAGCAGCTAACCACAATGAGGTCACATGGAAGCTGATGTGGAGGGGTGGTGATGGGAGTGGGGAGAAAAGAAAAAACAAACTTGGAGAAAAGTGTGGACAAAAAAACAGGCAGGCGTGTCTTACTCCCAGCCAAGAAGAGCCAGGCAGCCCCATCTTTTTATTGTGACCACATGGACCCTCTACAGGTGGCCTTGCAGACCCAGTCATCACTCACTGCAACAGCACTTGTACCAGGGGTCTCAGCTTCTGCTTTATGGAAGGATCCGCAGGAGGAAGGTCCTTGGCCTTCAGAATGAGAGCGTGGGCCTCCTGGAAGAGCTCCTCCCCCACCTCAGCCTCCACACGCAGGCGCCAGGCATCCAGCTTGGGTCTGCCTTCAAAGATGCGGCAGCCAGCACTGACAGGCTGGGAGGAGAGGGAACAGAGCAGAGGGATTGGATGCAGCCACACAGACAACAGGCCAGCTTCATGGGTTCCCCCAATGAACTTTTTCCACATCTACTATGTGTGAGGGGCCGATGGTCCCCTCTTAGAGGACATTGGGGGAGCTCTTCTATGTCCTTCTGAGGTGGGTGGGGAAGTTCTATTTTACAATTAAGAACACTGAGGCTCAGAGAGGTATAGTGACTTGTGCAGGGTCCCACAGTGAGAAAATTGGGACATCAACTCCCAGCCAGGACACACCACTGCCCTGTGGATACCCACCCACAGCACTCACATGCATCAGCTCCGTAATGGCTACCAAGTCAGCCACGGAGATGTGAGGCCCAGCAAGGAAGGCCTTGTCCTGCAGAAACTTGTCCTGGAGCAACTGCAGACACCTGTCCAGCTTGGCCAGAGTGGCTGCCAGCATCTCAGGGGGCACTGGCTCACCCAGAAACACAGGGAACATCACCTGGTGGATGGGCAGACAGAGTGAGGGGTCAGGTATCTGCCCAGAGCCCAGTGGGGTTCACACCTCATCTGATCCATCAAACCAAGCCTTTGGCCATCTTTTCACACCCTCCATCTACCCCTTCCATCACAGGTCTCTTATCTACAGAGAGATATGGCAACAACTTACACCTCCCCACTGGGTACTCATGCAGCATGGCCAGTGGAATACTTTTGCAATCCCAATCTACCTGCATCCTCTCCCTGCATACAACCTCCTATAGCTCTCTACTGCTCTCTCACAACAAAGGCTTCAGTGAGAAAGCAACTATCATTCTCTGCCCACTTTGCAACAGGCTTTTCAAGCATGAACACAACGCCCCCACTGGAATCTGGTTAAAGTAGAGCTTCTCCATCAGTGAGTCTGGGTTAGGTCCGAGTCTGCATTTCCAACAAGGTTCCTGTGCTGCTGCTACAGCTGTTGCTGCTGCTACTACACTGAGAACCACACTTTGAATAGCAGGCATCCTGGGAGAACAGATGGTCAAAAGGTTGGAGGTTCAAGTCTGCCTAGAATTGTCTTAGAAAAAAGACCTGGTCATCTACTTCCAATAAACAAAACAACCAAATCCACTGCCTTCGAGTCTATTCCAACTCACTGCCACCCTCTAGGGTTTCTGAGGCTATAAATCCTTATGGACAAAGACTGTCTCATCTTTCTTCCTTAGAGTGGCTGGTGGGTTCAACCCCCTGAATGCTTAAACCACTATGCCAGAAAAATTAGCTAGAAAACTCTATGGAGACTTCCAGGGCAGAAAAGCCAAGTAAGTAAAGCCCTAGGCAGACCCTTGCAACAAAGGCATGGAAGCTAAGTAAACAGATACAGATGGTGATCTTGGAGCTCTGAGCTTCAGAAGATAGGACAAAGAGGTGGATTTAGCGCCAGCTGGAAGAGGAAGCAGAACAGGAACAGCAAGAAAGAAGGAAAGCGGGTGGACTGGGGGCTGGCGTGCAGTGGCATGGTCATCCTAAGCTCTTGCAAGTGGTTGTAGCTAAAGCAGCCTGCCAGTACAGGCCACCGCTAGAGGTTGGTGGCAAGGGAGTGTGGTTCTTCCTTATTCCCATACCCTCCTGGCAGTCAGAGGGGTGGCCAATTCCCACCCTGAACAACCCAGCAACCAGTCACACCCCCTTCCTGTGTAGCATCTGCTCTACCTAGGGTTGGGTACTGGGCACACCATCCCTGCTTCGGAAAGGCATGAACTACACTGCATAAGCAACTAACAGAGAACTGAATGACACATTTCCAGTCTCTCTCACATCAACCAGGAGACAGGTGGTGAGTGCTGGAGAACTTAACAACATACGATCATCAATTAAATATAAATAATGTTTTGGAGAAATTAGACCGAGATTTCAACATTTCAACTTACATGACCAAATAAAACAGAGTGCCTCAAACAAGTGACCAAAGTACAGATTCAGAAAATTTAATACCAGAAATGGTATCACGACAACTTGATAAGGAATGTAAAAGAATTATATTTAGGTACTGTCAACAGTGAGAAAACTGCAGATGAAATGAAAGATAACATAGACAAAATTATAGAAGAATTCAGGAAACAAACTGACAAAATAAATGAAAAATGGGAAACCATACAAAAACAGCAATTAGGAAGTCATGAGATTAATACTGTTGTTGGGTGCCATCAAGTCGGTACTGACCCATAGCGACTTTATGCACAGCAGAACGAAACACTACCCAATCCTGGGCCAACCTCACTAATGTTGCCACGCTTGAGTCCATCAATGCTGCCACTTGGCCAATCCATCTCATTGGAAGTCTTCCTCTTTTTCTCTGACCCTCCACCTTCCCAAACATGATATCCTTCCCCAGTGAAAGTCCTTCCTGACTATACATCCGAAGTATGAAAGATGAAGTTTGGCCATCTTGGCCTCCAAGGAACACTCTGGCTGTACTTCTTCCAAAACAGATCTATTGGTTCTTTTGGCAGCCCATGGTACTTTCAATATTCTCCTCCAACACCATAACTCAAAAGCATCAATCATAATTTAAAAGCATCAATTCTTCTACTGTCTTCCTTAATAGCTGTCCAGCATTCACAAGCATATGAGGTTATTGAAAATACCACGGCTTGGGTCAGGTGCACCTTAGTCCTCAAGCTGACATCTTTGCTCTTCAATACTTTAAAAAGGTTTTGTGCAGCAGATTTGACTAATGCAACTCGTCATTTGATTTCTTGACTGCTGCTTCCGTGAGTGTTGATAGTTGATCCAAGAAGAATGAAGTCCTTGACAACTTCAATCTTTTCTCCATTGATAAGAATGTTGTTTATTGGTCCAGTGGTGAGGATTTATGTTTACTTTACATTGAGATGTAATCCATACCGAAGGCTGTACTCTTTGGTCTTCATCAGTAAATGTTGTAAGCCCTCTTCACTTTCAGCAAGCAAGGTTGTATCATCTGCATATCACAAGTTGTTAATGAGCCTTCCTCCAATCCTGATGCCATGTTTTTCTTCATATAACCCAGCTTCTTGGATTATTTGCTCAGCACACAGGTTGAATAGTATGATGAAAGAATACAACCTTGTCACACACCTTTCTTAATTTTAAAACATTCAGTGTTCCCATGTTCTGTTTGAACAACTGCTTCTTGGTCCAGGTACAGAATTCTCATGAGCACAATTAAGTGTTCCGGAATACTCATACTTCACAATGTTGTCCATAGCTTGTCATTATCCACACAATTAAAAGCCTTTGCATAATCAATAAAGCACAGGTAAACATCTTTCTGATATTCTCTGCTTTCAACCAAGATCCATCGGACATCAGCAATGATATCCCTCGTTCCATGGTGTCTTCTGAATCCAGCTTGAACCTCTGGAAGTTCTCTATCAATGTATGATTGTAGCAGTTTCTGTATTACCTTTAGCAAAACTTTACTCGCATGGGATATCAAAGAAATTGTCCGATGATTTCCGCATTCCATTGGATCACCTCTCTTTGAAATGGGCACAAATACGGATCTCTTCCAATCAGTCAGCCAGATAGTTATCTTCCAAATTTCTTGGCAGAGATGAGTGAGTGCCTCCTGTGCTGCCTTACTTTCTTGAAAGATTTCAATTTTTATTCCATCAATTCCTGATGCCTTGTTCTTTGCCAATTCCTTCAATGCACCTTGAACTTCCTCCTGCAGTCAGTATCAAAGATTAATATTAAGACTTCAAAAATATATTGAAAGGGCAGAAGTAGAATTGACTCCATGGACGCCAAATGACTGATTTTGAAGATAGTCTCTCAATATGAATATGCTAGAGGAACAATTAGAAAATAATACTTTAAAAATTCAAAGAAAGCAAAAGATGTATGTGGGACACTATTAAGAAGAATATATGTGATTGGAGTTCCAGAACACGAAGAGAAAAAAACAAACAAACAAAAACTACAGAGAAAACTGTCCAACAAATGTTGGGGAAAAAAAACTACTTCCTAACATCAAGAATAAGGAGCTCTTCTAGCGTAATGGTTACGAATAGGGCTGTAAACCTTAAGGTCAGCAGTTCGAAACTACCAGCTGTTCCGCGGGAGAAGGATGAGGCTTTCTGCGCCCAGACAGATTTACAGCCTCGGAAACCCTATATAGTGTTGCTATGAGTCGGAACCGACTCCACCACCACCAACATCATAAATGATGAGAAAATAGACATTCAAGAAGCCGAATGAACTCCAAAAGAAAACCACCAAAACATTAGATAATCAAAATTATATTTTCAAAGGCAAGCTTCTTCTCCGAGAAAACACCAAATGGCTGGTGACGCTGGTGCAGCAGGAGGGCCTGGAGGCGAGAACCCACGGTGGCTTCGGCAGTTGTCAGTGCGTCATGGCCGTGGTCAGCTGCTCACGGAGGCAAAGCCAAGGACAAAGTGTGGCTCCCTGTCACCAAGCTGGGTTATCTCATCAAGGACATGAAAATCAAGTCCCTGGAGGAAATTTACCTTTTCTCCTTGCCCATCAAGGAGTCTGAAATCATTGACTTCTTTCTGGGAATGTCCCTCAAGGACGAGATTTTGAAGATCATGCCTGTGCAGAAACAGACGTGCCCTGGCCAGCTGGCCAGGTTCAAGGCATTTGTCCCCATTGGGGACTACAATGGCCATGTTGGCCTAGGCATCAAGTATTCCAAGGAGGTGGCCACAGTCATCCTCAGGGCCATCATCTTGGCCATGCTGTCCATCGTCCATGCGGCATGGCCACTACGACTCTGTCCTGGTGCATCTCATACCCACGTCCAGAGGTACTGGCATCATTTCAGCCCCTGTGTCCAAGAAGCTGCTGCTGATGGCTTATATGGATGATTGCTACACCTCAGCTAGGGGCTGCACTGCCACCATGAGCAACTTCGCCAAGGCCACGTTTGATGCCATCTCCAAGACCTACCAACTATCTCACCCCTGACCTCTGGAAAGAGACTATGTTCACAAAGTCTCCCAACTAGGAGTTCACTGATCACCTTGTAAAGTCTCCTTGCAGAGGACCGAGGTTCCAGCCGTGGCCACCACATAGTGGTTTTGATGAAAGAAAAATAAAAGTGAATTCAACCTGAACCCCCTTCCAAGACTAAGACTCAATGGGAATACACGCTGTGATTGGTGACCACGCTCGACACCGATAAGGGGAAGTGAGGGAAAAACAGCAATGAAGCGGTGAGCTAAGCCCTACAACGTTCAATAGACTTCTATGAACCCGGGTGAAGACCTGGTTGGCCAGCAGTGTGGCAAGACCTGGGGACTCTTGGGCCCAGAGTCAGTGACATAGCCACAGAGGACTAGAGTGGAGAGTGAAGCGTCCAGCTGATAAGAAGAGAGGGCATATGCATAAGAACACCCACACTTGCAGATAATACCCACTTATCCTGGCTTCAGTGACTGGATGATCAGAGCTCAACCAGAAGTAAAAAGAAGAGAGAAAGAAAAAAAAGTATTCTCATACAATTTGATGAACTTGACCTACACCTATGGAAGCAGTAGCTCAAAAGAGGGAACAAGTCCTTACAGCAAGAATCATTCCCACCCCCTCCACACACAGAGTAGACAGGGATGGGCAACTTGGACATTGGCTACCCAAAATGGGGGTGGGGGACTACAAAGGCAAGAAGTGACTGGCTTACAAGCTTTCAAGAGGGAACCTAGATCCAGAGGGCCTGGAGGAAGGTAGAATCTGCAGTAAGTAGTATTCAATCTGACTAGGCGGGGCTGATGCAATGAAATGCAGATGGGTCTCTTGTGATACAATAGTGATTAACTGTTATCAGGACTGATTGTGAGGGTCGGAAATGTAAAGGCAGACGTTTCACAGCAAGGAGAGGAGTGATTAACTTTTCAGTCTAGAAGCGGAAGTCCCTAGGACCATCAAGGGAGAAAAGCAGAGAGCAGGACCCTACCCAGAGAAGCAGTGATGTCTGAAATGGAGCCAAAGATGATGATGTGGAGCGATGGAGCAGCTGGAGACTTTAGATCCAGAGAGGGAGAGCGACTGTGTGCTGAAGACCTGGGGGTATGGGGAAGGATTGCATGGAGGGGATTATAACCATGGCAATGAGGCAATATACAATAGAATGAATGTAAAACTAATGTTCTCCCATGTAAACTATCACATAATTCACAATAAAACATTTAAGGAAAAAAAAAAAAGGGAATTCAGCCTGGAAAAAACAAACAACCAAAGGCAAGGAAAAACTCCTGAGAGCAGCTCAGGATAAACAAAAAGTTACCTACAAGGGAGAACTAATAAGACTAAGTTCTGATTTCTCAGCAGAAACCATGCAGGCAAGAAGACAATGGGATGACATATAAAACTCTGAAATAAAAAATAACTGCCAACCAAGAATTATATACTCAGCAAAAGTGTCCATCAAATATGACAGCAAAATCAGTATATTTTCAAATAAACATAGATTAAAAGAATTTGTAAACTCCAGACCAACCTTACAAAAAAATACTAAAGGGAGTTCCTTAACAGAGAACCAACTAGAGCAAACAACAACCTGAGATTAACATACATGAAAATATTGCCCAGAACTCAACCCAGATATGGAAGTATTCAAAGGAAAGCACGTCTACAAGACTGAAAATAGGAAACCAGAGCTACCAACTGCAACAACAGACAATAATAACAAAGTAAAAAGAGGGGATAACATAGTTACAGAACTTCTAAATAAAGAAGAAATCAAGTAGATTTCAAGAAAAATTTAAATAAATTAAAATAAACCTAGCTGTAACCCTAAAACTAGACCAAGCCTTTCTCCTATTTCTAGCCCAATCTCTACTCCTAACATTAACCCTAGTTCTAACCATAACCATAACACAAAACGCCTAGTCTAGACCTACCCATAGTCCTAACCTAACTCCTTACTCCTACTTCTGCACGCGCGCGCGCGCGCGCACACACACACACACACACACACACACACACACACCCTCCGTGGAGCATACTTCTAATCTAAAAAACGAAGTTTTTTTTATCTCCCTCAAAACACAGTAATCCTAGACAGCCTGGATTGTGCAAAAGGATTAATTACCCACAGTCAAGAATCACCTTGGGGCAGTGCCTCCCCTCTGGATAAACAAGGTGGCAATCTTGGCACTCTAAGGTTTGGTGGTTCTAAGATCTCATGTGTGATGGATAGTTTTCTAGAGATAGTTTTCAAGTTGTTCCCTAGCCTCACCTTCTGCCACAGGGCACGGGTACAGCTGTACCGCAGGGCTGTGTGCTGCCACGCCAGGTACTCATCCACACGGGCACGGGTCTGCAGGTCCTGGGGATACCAGTGGTCTGGGGTCTGGTACTTGCGACTCAGATACAGCAGGATGGCCACACTGGAGGATATGGCAAGCAATGAGGCCTAATCTTTCTCATGCAGAACAGCTGGCAGATTTGAATTGCTGACCTTTTGGTAAGCAGTCCAATGCCAAGCCCACAGTGCTAACCAGCACTCCTTCTCAACTCTCCAAGAGGATCAAAAATCACAACTGCCCCACAGGACTGGCAGGAACGGCAGTAGATCTAAAGCACCTGTTTTACAACCAAAACCCAAACCAGTTAACGTCAAGGCCTTTCTCCTGAGGGGTCTCTGAATGGACTTGAACCTCCAACCTTTTGGTTGGCAGCTTCACAATCACCACTTGACCACCCCAGTACTCCTGGTCCTGCCACTACTGTTACTTAGGGCTCCCCTTCCAGGCCTGGAGGCAGGCTGGGCCCTGTGATTGTGTTCAAGTCCCTGCCCCTCTCTGGGCCTCAGTTTCCCCAGGAATATACAGCAGGAATGTCCTGCCAACCTTGGGCACCTTTGCCCGCTCCCCACCTATGGCACAGGTGGTTGGGCATACCAGCCTTAATCCAAGCTGTCAACAGGAGACAGATGACCACTGGCCCACCAAACCAGGCAACAGCCCAGAGCCCTGGTTACCTCTCAGCCAAGGTAAAGTCCCCGTCCTTCAAGGCTGGCACCTGTCTCATGGGGTTCACCTGGGCGAAGGCATCGCTGTGGTGCTGGCCTGTGAGGAAGCCCAGTAAGGTGTGTGGGAGGAGAGCCCTGAGACCTCTGTGGCCTCTGACCAACTCCAACCAACACCCAAGCACCCACTTTCTGAGGGGCCTGTCCAGGTAGGTTATCAAGGAAGAGAAGGTAACTGTACAGGATCAAAATGTGATTGCACCAGAGGCCTACCCTTCTAAATCCCATGCACTCGGAGCTAGGCCAGGCAGGATTGCAATGCAGGACTGGCCTTTTCATCCCAGAAAGCTCTCTTAAGAGTGTGTGTGTGTGTGTGTGTGTGTGTGTGTGTGTGTGTGTGTGTGTGAGGGGTGGTGTCATACATAGTTAAAGGCTTCAGGAGCTCCGAGGTTGCAGTTGGGGAAGTACGGGGGTGGGGGGTGGGGGGGCGGAAGGAGGTAGTGGATGTTCTGTCCAATCCCAGGCACCTCTGCGGAAAGGATTAGCTGGGTGGAGGAGGCAGGACCCTATGCCATTCCATGTGTGTCAGACACCTTCCTTGGCCTCTAGGCTTGTCCTCTCCAGTCCATCAGCCATCCCAGGCCCTCCTGATCAGCCTGGGGGACTAGCCCACTACCCCACAACTCCAACCACACCTGCTGTCCACCCCTCTCCATTAGCAACCAGCAGCCATCCTTCCTGTGCCAAACGCTCAAGGCTTCTCCCAGAGGCCCTGACCTAGCCAACCCAAGGGAGGGTCCCTGGCCTGACTCACCTCTGCATAGCCCCAGTGCAGGTCAGGGATACACTACATGTCCCAGTTAATGTGTGTGAAGTCAGAACACCCAGCGGTCTCACTAAGGACAGGCTCTGCCCAGCCCCTGCCCCACCAAGGGCTGGGAAGGTCAGAGCAAGTAGCCTGGACTGGAACATCAGCGGTGAAAGGGCTCCACAAGCTGGATTTTCTCTGGATTTCCTGACCAATTACAGCCCTTCCCTCCTCCCGTTGTGTCTCCAGGCCAACCAGGCCAGTCACTCAGAGTGCCTGGCCCCACTGCCCCAACCAGGGGCTTCCAGAGGCCTCAGGGCCCTCAGCCTCCAGGGAGCCAGCAGCCCTTCCAACTGATAGGCTCCTCTGTGATCAACATGAAGCCAGAAACAAGGAAAAGAACAGCAAAAGAAAGACAGGCAAGAAGAAAAAATGTAAAGGGCCTAGACAGATAGGATCAAAGAGGAGGACATCCTCCCTCACCCCCCAGAAGGATGGTGATAAGGGGGCCCTTGTGTGCTTGGAACAACCCTCTCTTGCCCAGAGGTGGAGACACTAAAGACATGGGGCTCATATGCCAACAGGGAAATGAGGAGTCAACTTCATTCACTGCTGTCTCCATGTCGGAGTGTTGAGGGTACCCCAACCATAATCTCATTGCTTCCCTCCTGGCCTCCCACCCACTTGCTGCCTTCAACCTGCTGTGCTCCCTCTTAACCTGTATATATACACTTATTTTTTAAACTTTTTATTGTGAGTTGAGTGAAAGTTTACAGAGCAGATAAGTTTTCTATTCAACAATTCTGATCCATTTTGTTTCATGTCACACTGACTTCCATCCTCACAATGTGATCGTTTAGCCCACTTTCTCCCATTTCCCATTTCTCCTTCTTTCCTACACCTCCCTACCTTCTTTACTTTGTTCATGGGCAAATGCTGCCAAATGGTTGATGATTCTAAGGCGTGCCGTCGAGCCGGTTCCGACCCATAGCGACCCTGTATAGGGTTTTCCGAGAAGCCACTGTGAGATTGAACCACCGACCTTTAGGTTCAAACCGATTTTTCAGTCAAGCGGATTAACCCACAGCGCTACACCAGGACTCCAGGCAAGGGTTGATAAGTACCGAAGAGTCGGAAACGACTCATAGTGACCCTGCACAGGGTTTCCGAGGCTGCAAATCTTTACAGAAGTAGATAGCCTCATCCTTCTCCCGCGGAACAGCTGGGAGTTTCGAACTGCCGATCTTAAAGTTAGCAGCCCGATTCGTAACCACTATGCTACCAGAGCTCCTTGGCCCTTTTAAAATAACCACTGAAGAGCGGAAGCGGTCCGCTTGCACACGCGGGCCCACCTTTGAGCAGCTCCACTGTGCGCAGCTCGAAGGGGATACGGTTCCTCTTGGCGAAGATGTAAACGGCGCGACAGGGTTGGGACAGCAGGTCCAGAAAGAGCTCCAGACCCATGGCGGGCGTCGGAGGGTGACCACCGTTTAGCCGAAACAGCGGAGACACGAACTGCGCAGGAACTGCAACTCCACGGAACCACACCCACCCTCCCACCCCCGCGCACAGTTCTCCGCCCTGCTCTGGGCACGTTCCCCCCAGCCCATTGGCCGGTCCCCAGTACTTTGGGCCAATCGCAGCACTCACGACCCGCCTTGCCACTCCGGGGGCTGGGCTAGGGGGTCGCGGCCAGACCTGGGGGATCAGGGAGACCTGGACTCTATGATCTCAATACCAAGTCCTGACTCTTCTCCAGACTTCCGTGTCACCTCGGTCACATAGGGCAGAGGTCATGGTCATGGGTGTTAGGGTTATACCCCTTAACCAAGTATAGGAGTTCTGGTGTGGCACTGCAGGATAATGCGCTGGACTGCAGTCAGTTTGAACCACAAGGTCGGGGGTTCAAACTCACCAGCTGCTCCTCAGAAACACTATACAGGTCGCTATGAGTCGGAACCGACTCGACGGCAGTTAACAACAACAACCAGGTATAAATACACCTTAGACTGTGAGCACAGCAAGATGCTGCTGCTATGGTATGTTGGTATTCTTTTTCTCTTTTATACTATAATATTACTTATTATAGTATATAATATTATAGTACTACATACTATAGTATTACACCTGGTGTGGCGCTGTGGGTTGATGCGCCAGACTGTAAAGCCGTTTGAACTGAACTGCAAGGTTGGTGGTTCAAGCTCAGGAGCTGCTCCTCGGAAACCCTATACAGGGTCGCTATGGGTCGGTGTCGACTCAACGGCACTTAACAACGACAGCAATTACATATTATATACTATGACTTTCTAGTCTTCTGTAGCCCTACCCAATATCAGTGGGGAACAGTGCTGTGAGGTCGCTAAAAGCACCTCCAGAACAGATCTTCGAAGAACAAGGAGCTGCCTACCTTCTGCCTCAGTCAGTTCCCAACCAGAGAGGAAGGGTTTCAGGTTGCTCAGGGAAAACAAAGGGAGGAGGAGGCCCGCCAATGGAGGCGGGGAAGGGTGTCTGTGCATCCTCAGAGGTAACGCCCACAGCTTGGCAGGAGTGCACTGCCTCACCCCCATCCTTAGGATCATATTCCCTACACCCAGCTAATCACTCCCAAGAACCATACTAAAGCCTCGTGGGCCCAACAGGTGTGCTTGGGACTGGAGTCCTGGTGTGGCACTGTGGGTTAATGCACTGGACTGCAAGGTCGGCGGTTCAAACTCACCAGATGCTCCTCAGAAACCCTATATAGGGTCGCTATGAGTCGGAAGCGACTCTATGGCACTTAACAATAACAATGGCAATGCCCTTCACCAGGGCCAAATCCCCATAAATGCTATAGTGCTCCCACTCCCTAAGACAGCTTTCTGGAGTAAGAAGATCCTGTTCCCAAACCAAAGATTCAGAGGCAGCTACTTGACCAAATTGTTTACTGAGAAAGGTGAAACCAGCTTTGCAACCCTCACTTCCTGCATGCTTCTCACTTAAGGCTTAGTCTCCATTTCTTCAGTGGTCTTTGTCCAAATGTCTGCAATATCAAACCTCCCTTCCTCTTTGGATGCCCTCCCAGCCAACCTTGGCTAGCAGCCAAGACATTATTTCAAAAATGCAACCTAAGCATACCATCACTGCTTCCAGCTTCCAACCAGGAGCATTCAAGGCCTTGCATGACAAGAGACCAAATCCTTAGCACACATGCTGAACTCTTGAGTGAGGAGAGTCCTTCATGCCAAAGAGCCATGTCCTGGAGGCCAGCTCAGCCAACTGATGACCACCGCACTTACAGCTTACCCTATGGATGCCGGCAAACTCCAGTGTGGCTGATAGGTCACTTTTACCAAATGACTAAAAGGCCATGTTCACTCGAGGCTATCTTCAGGGGAAAGTCAACCCACAGTGCCTAAGGAAAGGATGTGCCTTTTGAATAGAGACCAAGACCTGGGACCAGGCAGGAAGACCATCAAATAAATTACACAATGGAGTGAGACAGTCACAAACTCAGGTTTATTACCAGAACTTACAGAGCAGTAATGAAAGGAGCTGGGCTCTAGCTATGTGTTGTGGCTTCTTTTTTTAAGCAGCAGTGGGAGAGGTGGGGGTGGGGGAGCACCCAGGTAAGAAGCCAGGTGCTCACTGGAAGTGTTGCACCAATGGCTAAGAGCTGAGCTCACTGGATCATGCTCAGTACCCTAGGCATCAGCTTCTGCTTTGAGGTGGGGTCCGCAGGTGGTGTGTCCTTGACCTTCAGGATGACTTCATGGGCCTCATTAAAGAGATCCTCCCCCACCGCTGCCTCTATACGTTGGCGCCACGCAGCCAGCCTGGGTCGGCCTTCGAAGACCTGGTAGCCAGTGCCCACAGGCTGTAGGGAGAGGGGTGGTAGAAGAGGCCATGGGCAGCCAGCATCTGCCTGGCCTTGGGAATACAGAGTTCTAGAAGGGGTCTCCATGCAACAGTACAATCCTACAGCAGGCAGGGGAAGCAAGAGCAAGCCTTCAGTGATCATCTTGGATCTCCACTCTGCCCACAGCACTCACATGCATCAGCTCTGTGATGGCCATCAGGTCAGCCAGGGAGATGTGGGGCCCAGTGAGGAAGGGCTTGTCCTGCAAGAACTTGTCCTCGAGCAGCTGCAGGGTTACCTCCAACTCAGCCAGTGTGGCCGCCAGTGTCTCAGGGGGCACCGGCTCACTCAAGAAGATAGGGATCATCACCTAGCGGGTGGGCAGACAAAGAAGGAATTGGTGAGCCAGCCCAGCCTTGGAGGCAGGAAGGTAAGACCCCTTAAAAGCTACTCCTAGTTCCATGCACCTGTCTTCCAACACTTAAGAATCAACACTCAATCCCAAAGGGTGGTCACAACAACAAAGAAATTGTTTGATTTTTGTTCTCTACTACCGCTTTTTCACATTAAAAAAAAAAAAAAAAAGGCAAGATGGCAGATTAGGCAAACACACTTCACTAACTTTTTAGTTTACAACAAAGATATGAGAGACTAAGTGAAACTGACTGATGAAAATCCTGAAACCATGAACTTCAGAGGAAAAGTTAGAGAAGTGGATTGAGTGCTTGCTGGGAGGAGAATCTGAGCAGAACAGACAGAGGAGACTGACTGGTGAACACCCAATCAGACGTGGAACATCTTGAAGTTTGTGAGCAGTTTTGGTGACAGAAGATGGCCTGGTAGAGCAGATTCACACAGGTGATAGAAAAGGTGTGATCCCTTCTTTTTTCCCATGCTCCCCTGGTGACCAGAGTTGTGGCCAGCTCCCATACTCATCCACCCACAATATCAGCCCTGCTCTCCAGGAGTTGGAAGCCACATGGTTGGGAGCCATATCAGTGTGAAGCAGGGGCCTTCTATGCCACTTTGGTACTTGGATTCAGGCAGGCTCAGCTCCAAACCTACAGAACTCACAAAGTTACCAGATCAGCATTTTTTTTTCAGGTGCCATCGAGTCGGAACCGACTCATAGTGACCCCATGCACAGCAAAACGAAACAATGTCCAATCCTGGGCCAACCTCACTACCGCTGCCACACTTGAGTCCATCAATGCTGCCACCTGGCCAATCCATCTCCTTGGGGGTCTTCCTCTTTTTCTCTGACTCTGCATCTTACCAAGCACGATATCCTTCTTCAGCGACTGTTCCTTCCTGACAATATGTCCAAAGTATGAGAGATGAAGTTTAGCATCTTGGCCTCCAAGGAGCACTCTGGCTGCACTTTTTCCAAAACAGATCTATTGGTTCTTTTGGCAGTCCATGGCACTTTTAGTATTCTCTTCCAACACCACAATACAAAGGCATCAATTCTTCTACGATCTTCCTTATTCACTGTCCAGCTTTTGCATCCATATGAGGTTATTGAAAATACCATGGCTTGGGTCAGGCGTACCTTAGTCCTCAAGCTGACATCTTTGCTCTTCAACACTTAAAAAGTTCCTGGGCAGCAGATTTGCATAATGCAATACGTTGTCTGATCTTTTGACTGCTGCTTCAGTTTTTATTCCAACAATTCCTGGTGCCTTGTTCTTTGCCAGTTCCTTTCCTCCCTGAGTATCATTGGCTCTTCATATGCTACCTCTTGAAATGGTTGAACATCAACCATTTCCTTTTGGTACAGTGACTCTGCACATTCCTTCCATCTTCTCTTGATGCATTCTGCATCATTCAATAATTTGCCCAGAGAATCTTTCAATAACAAAAGTTAAGGCTTGAATTTTTTCTTCAGTTCCCCCAGCTTGAGAAATGCTGACTGTGTTCTTCCTTTTTGGTTTTCTAAGTCCAAATCATTGCATGTTTTATTATAGTTTTTGGCTTTATCTTCTCGAGCTGATCTTTGAAATTTTCTGTTCAGCTCTTGGACCTCCTCATTTCTTCCATTTGCTTTAGCATCTCTACGCTGGAGAGCAAGTTTCAGAGTCTCTTCTGACATCCATTTTGACCTTTTCCTTTCTTGTCTTATTAATGACTTTTTGCTCTCTTCACATATGATGTTCTTTTTTTTTTTTTTTTTTGGTTCTTTAAGAAAATTTATTTGTACCTCTAGAGCAGAAATAGGTAAGTCTGTGCAAACAATACTTTAGTGAAATGCATCCTCGTACCACACCCTTTTCAATATAGGCTTGTGGTTGCAACATTACTCCCGGATTTTCAAACTGCAGGCACTCTGGATACTTCTGCTACTCTGCTTTGGCCTTCATTGCTGCTTCCTCTCTCAGACGAGCTTTCTTTTCTAAATTCATGCTTGTTAACGACTCATTTCTTCTGACAGCCTTCTTTCTCTCAATCACCATGAAAATGCATCCTGCCACTGTCAGGGCGATCATTAGATAGCTGATCTTCACCCGGATCTTGTTCTTTGCAGCGGTGGGCAGACAAAGAAGGAATTGGTGAGCCAGCCCAGCCTTGGAGGCAGGAAGGTAAGACCCCTTAAAAGCTACTCCTAGTTCCATGCACCTGT
>NW_006408824.1:1574297-1591858 GCF_000296735.1 Chrysochloris asiatica
TCATGACTGATCTGGATACCTTCTTTTTGATGATGAATGTAACACCATTCCTTTTCAATTTGTCATTCCTTACTGCATAGTAAACCATGTGGTTGTCAGATTCAAAATGGCCAATACCAGTCCATTTCAGCTCACTAATGCCTAAGATACCGATGTTGATGCATTTCATTTCATTTTTGACCACTTCCAATTTTCCCAGATTCATACTTCGTACATTCCACGTTCCGATTTTCAGTGGATGTTTACAGCTATTTCTCTTCATTTTGAGTTGTGGCCCATCAGCAAATGAAGGTTCTGTGGGCTTTTCTCCCACGAGCTTAACTCTATTCACGTCATCATGGTCAACTCTACTTTGAGGAGGCATCTCTTCCCCAGTCGCATTTTGAGTGCCTTCCAACCTGAGGGGCTCATTTTCTGTCCCTGTATCTGACAGTGTTTCTCTTCTATTCATAAGGTTTTCAATGACTAGCGATTCGGAAGTAGTTTGTCACTCTTTCTTCAGCATTAGTCTAGCAGAAACCCTCACAATCAGCCACCCAACCCCCAGCTGCCCTGTGTCCTAATAGACAGAGAAACCAGCTCCAACAAGGGCCTCCTGAAGATATAGACAACTTCATCTAAGGGCCAGGAACTCCTCTGTCATATCCCTCCTGCACTCACCTTGTAAGCTCCTTGACTGGCAGGAGCCCCACTACCACCACCACCGCCCCCTGAGTTTTCGCCTGTCTGGGTCTAACAGCTGCACTGTTTTTTTTTGTTTTCCTTTCACTGTTTCATTGGTTTTGTTTATTCTTTTCCTCTTTTCATTCCCTTGAATTTTATCCCATCTCTGCTTTCATTCTTCCTTCTTTTCTTCTGTTCCTCATTTCCCCTCTCCATTTTTTTCCCTTTTGTGGCACTGTAGGATAAACACTGAACTGCTAACCACAAAGTTGGTGGTTTAAACCTACCAGCTACTCCCTGGATACCCTACACAGAGTTGCTATGAGTTGGAACTGACGTCACTGCACTTAACAACAACTCTTTTCATCTTCCCTCTCCCGGGTTTTTCTGAGTGCTGTTTGTTTGTTTTCTTCCTTTTGATTTCTCTCTTATTTTTCTCTTCTATAGGTCTATTTTCCTGTCCCTCTTTTCTCTTTTTGCTTATTATATTCTTGTTTGTTTGTTTGTTTCCCTCTAGTTTTTCTTTTTTTTTTTCTCCTTCATTAATTTCTCTTTCATTGTTGATTGCTTTGCTTGTTTGTTTTGTTTTGTTTTGTTTTGTTTTGTGTGAGAGTGAGTAAGTGGGTGGGAAGGTGGTTTCTCCTCTTTCCCAACTGATAGGAGATAACAACTGTGCCCATACAGCCCAAGCACAACTGTACCTCCTGCAGCTCCACAGGAGTCAATACCAGTTCCTATACCTCATGATCTACGATAGGCAGCAGCCAACACCAGCCAAATCACCATAAACTGAGGTGCATGAATAATGAACAGAAATTAGTGCACATATTTCCATTCTAACTAACATGAAGAAACAAATGACCAAGAAGGTAGAGCCAGAAAACATTTCTGAGGAAGTAAAGGTAATGAAACTCACTGAAACAGAATTCAAAGAATGATATTTGGATACATTCTCAGCAGGTTGACAGAAAGACTGAGGAAAGCAAGAAGAACACAGAAAAAAACTTCAGAAGAATTCAAGAATACTATAAGAACAAATAGACAAAATAAATACAAATTTTGAAACAATATAAAACCTGTAATTAGAAATCCAAATATTAATAATAAGATTTCAGAAATGGACAATACATTGCAAGGGCAAACAAGTATAAGCAGGACCCTGTTTGGAAAAGGGAGTTTTCTTTTGCTATGTTAGTGAAGTTACACCAGGGTGAGGGGTGGGTCCTAAACCTAATCACTTCTGAATTCTCAAAAGAGCAGAATAGACACAGATTCACACACAAGGAGGAAACAGACACCAAAGAACTCCAGGAACACCAAAAAAGGCTAAGGATTGCTGGCAGAAACTAGGGCAAAGGTTTACAAAGAAATTAAAATGAACAAGACCCTGATTTGAACTTTTAGTCTCCTAAACAAAAATAAATTTCAGCTCTTTTAAAACACCTACTTTAGAGTAGTTGTTATCATTACCAATTGCAATAGTCACATCTGTGAAGGTAGAAGTTTTGTAACAAAAAGGAGGGAGTAGTAATCTTACATTCCAGGAACAGAGGACCCTAGGACCATCAGGGGAGAAGAGCATGAGCGGAATGTGGGACCCTATCCAGAGGAGCAGTGACACCAGAGATGGAGGCAGAGATGAGGACATGGAGAGATAGAGCAGCTGAGGCCTCTAGACTCATGGAAAGAGAAAGAATGTGTGCTGGCAGCCAGGAGGCAGGCTTGCAGAATGTGCCCTTTATTTAAATGATTATATATTCCTGAGAGTTTTGGTGTACATCCCCCCCCAACCTAAAAACAAACAAACAAACAAAAAAACAACTCAGAGGGAATAGAAGCAAATACTTTGAACGATGATGCACTAGGAGGATTGTAGTCACTGAAATGAAATAATGAGTATTAAACCGATATTCCCCCAAGTAAACTATCACTCAATTCACAATAAAAACTTTAAAACATCCACTTAGAAATAATAATTATAATAATAAAACATCCCACTTGTGGTATTTTTGTTATAGCAGTACAATATAACTAAGACACACATTAAAATATACATTTTAATGTGTTGGGTTAAACACATTATATTCATTTTACCTGTTACTTTTAATTCTTTTAATGTGCCTACTAGGAAATTTCTGGAGCACAGTGACTCTGTAGGATAAGCACTGGACTGCTAACCATATGGAGTTTTGAGCCCACCAGCTGCTTCAAGGGAGAAAGATAAGGCTTTCTGTTCCCATAAAGATTTACAGCCTTGGAAACCCTATACAGGGTCACTATGAGGCAGAACCAACTAAAGAGCACTTAACAACAACTTGGAAATTTAGGAGGCTGGATGCTGCAAACGTTTTGTGATCAGTTGCTAACCTAAAGATTGGTGATTCGAATCTATCCAGTGGTTCCATGAAAGGAAGGCCTGACTAGCTACTTCTGTAAAGATTACAGCCAAAGAACAACCCTATGTAGCGGTTCTACTCTGTACCAGATGAGGTCACCATGAGTCTGTGCCAACTGCACCACAGCTAACAACAACTAGAAAATTTTAAATTAAGTATGTGGCTCGATTTATATTTCTATTGGACAATGCTAAGCTAGTTAGAGAGTCATGAACCCCAAACTCACTGCCATCAAGTCAATTCTGACTCATAGTGACCTGAAAGCACAAAGTAGAACTGTTCTTTAGGGTTTCCAAGGCTGTCAATCTTAACAGAAGTAACAATCTCATTTTTCTCTCAAGGTGCAGTGCAGCTGGTGAGTTTGAACCGATGACCTTATAGTTAGTGGTCCAGTGCTTAACCAACAGTGCCACCAGGACCCTGCTGCTGCTGTTGTTGTCACTGTGAGCCACCTAGTAGGTTCCAACTCAGAGTGACCCTGTATAGTGTTTTTGAGGAGACACACCAGGGCTCATGTATAGTGATCTATTGTTGTTGAGTGTTGTCAAGTCGGTTCCGATTCATAACGATGCCGTACAGGGTTTTCAAGGAGCAGCTGGTGGGTTTGAACTGCCGACTTTGTGGTTAGCAGTCCAGCACTTGTCCCACAGTGTACCCCAGGGCTCATGTAAAGCAATGCTATTGTTGTTAAATACTGTCGAGTCTATTCTGACTCATAGTGACCCTATATAGTGTTTCTGAGGAGCAGCTGGTAAGTTTGAACCACGAACCTTGCGGTTAGCAGTCCATTGCTTATCCTACAGCGCCACACCAGGGCTCATATATAGCAATGCTATTGTTGTTATTAAGTGCCATTGAGTAATCCAGACTCATCGCAACCCTGTATAGGGTCTCCAAGGGGCAGCTGGTGGCTTTGAACCACTAACCATTTGGTTAGCAGTCCAGTGATTATCCTACAGTGCCACACCAGGGCTCATGTATAGTGATGCTACAGCCCTTCTTAAATAAGCCACTTTCATCCCTGGGGCCTGGCAAGCAGAGGGGTAAGCTTGTCATAAGCAAAAAACTTTCCTGACTAAGCAGCAATGTAGAGAATTGGGGACAGGCTGAAAATTAATTCTTATAGTCTTTATTTGGTGCTTAGGTTTCAAAGTCCTGTAGAATGAGCTCCCTGATCCCATCTTTAAGATGTTGGAAACCAGAGATGATATGAAATAAGGAATGAACTGTAATTAACTAAAGTAACAACCCAGCCCAGCTCCTGATTAGCTAGAAATGATTAGCTTCTCACCCAGGCTGTGAGGTAGAGGAAAATGCAAGCCCTTTCTGAGGGTATTTATCATCTACTTCAATCTCTATTCTTCTAACAATGCTCAGCATACAATCATAAATTATTGAACATAATTACACAAAAAGGTGAGAAAATGTGACCAGCTATCAAGAGGGAAAAAAAACACTCAATAGACACAGACCCACAGAGAACCTAGGTATTTAAATTGGCCGAAAAACGACTTCCAAATTATAACTGCATTGTAGGATAAGCTCTGGACCTTAAAGTTGGTTTGAACCCCACAGTAGGTGGTTAAAAATCCAATAGCTGTTCCTCAGAAACGTTATACAAGGTCTCTATGAGTCAGAACTGACTTGATGACACTTAAGAACAATAACAACATCATAACTGTGTCAAAGAATTTAGAAGACAAGATGGGCAAAATGGGTAGAGAGATGGAGCATTTTAGTAGAGAAATGAAACCCTAAAAATTAATCAAATAGAAATTCTAGAACTAAAAAATGCACATCTGGAATAAGGAATTCACAAACTGGGCACAACAGAAGAAACAAGTGAGCTAAAAGAAAGATGAATAAAGATTGTACAAACTGAGAACGGTGCCAGAGCATCCTAGGGTGATACTCTTTGCCTTCCTCCACCTCCCCTGGGGCCTCCTCACCTTATGCCACAGCGTCCGGAGACAGTTTCTCCGAAGGGTTGTGTGCTGCCATGCCAGGTACTCATCCACACGGGCACAGGCCTGCAGGTCCTGAGGATACCAGTGATCAGAGACCTTATATTTGCGGGTCAGGTATAGCAGGATGGCCACACTGAGAGGGAGATATGATGCATTGGGAAAGCCACTGTGCTAAGTATTTACACAGAGCACTTTCTGCAATCTTGCTGACAGTCTGCCAGGTTATTATCCCCATGTTTCTGACAAAGGCACACAGCCCTTAAATGGCAAAGCTGAGCATTTTTAATAGCTAATACCCAGGTTTGTGCCAACACCAGGCAACAAATCTCATAGCATGGTATTCTGTCAAATGTCCAGAGAGAGTTCCTGATCAGACTACAAGCAAAAGCTTTTCAGAGGAGATGACATCAAAGTCAAGCCATAATGCTTGATTGTCTTACGGTTATTAGTTTTTCTGCCTACTGGTGTGGTGCTGTGGGCTAATGTGTCATACTGCAAAGTCGTCTGAACTGCAAGTTCGGTGGTTCAAGCTCACCAGCTGCTCCTTGGAAACCCTATACAGGGTCGCTATGGGTCGGAATCTACTCAACGGCACTTAACAACAACATTGTAAAATAGACATTTAAGTGTGAGAGAAATTACTATTGGGAATTATGATTACAGAAAACTTATAAACCCACCTTCCACCAATAATGGACTGGATTAGCTAAAAGAGGAATTAGAATTTGTCCAGGGAAATAGGCTTCTTGTTAAGTCTTTGTGGAGTATGGGGCTTTAGGCGGAATCATGAGCCCCTCCCAGAACCTTCCACTTGAAAAGACACCAAGACCAACCCAGAACAGCTGGGAGAACAGAAAATTCTTATTGAACGAAAGACCAGCGGATAAAAGCAGACTGATTGGCTATTAGAATATCAAGCAAGCTGTTTGCTTTGGATGTATCAAGGCAACAAAACTCAGCCCAACAAGGAAAACTCCCTTCTAAGACTGAACTCAAAGAGAACCCATGAGCAGTCTACTATGCTCACTAGCAACTACCCTGGTCTTCTTGTTTGTGAAAGTGGGGGAAATGCATCAATGAAGACATGGGCTGAGTTTGGCCATATTCCATTGATACCCATTGACCTTGAGATGAGTGAAAGAAGAGGAAGGGCTGGCTGGTCTGAAATTTAGGGAGGTGAACTCCTGAGACCATCCATGGTACTGACCTAGCCCCTGGGGGCTATGGCTGAAAGTGAAGTGGCCAAATGGTCTGAAGTGTGGGGAGGCATGTGTGAACTCCCAAACTTGCAGCTAGTACCCATTAACCTGGCTTGGTTGGCTAGCTGACCAGAACTCAACCAGATAAAGCTAAAGATGCTTAATACTGTTGTTGTTAGGTGCCACTGAGTCAGTACCAATTCATAGCAACCATATATGTACAACAGAACGGAACACTGCCTGATCCTGGGCCAGCCTCATAATCATCGCTACATTGTGAGCCCACTGATGCTGCCACTGTGCCAGTCCATCTCGTTAGGGGTCTTCCTCTTTTTCTCTGACCCTCTACCTTACCAAACATGATATCCTTCTCCAGTGACTGGTCACTTCTGACAATGTGTCTGAAGTATGAAAGATGAAGTCTGGCCATCCTGGTTTCTAAGAAGCACTCTGGCTGTACTTCTTCCATCACAGAGCTATTGGTTC
The DNA here is from genome assembly GCF_000296735.1 of Chrysochloris asiatica. Taxonomy (NCBI): domain Eukaryota; kingdom Metazoa; phylum Chordata; class Mammalia; order Afrosoricida; family Chrysochloridae; genus Chrysochloris; species Chrysochloris asiatica. The sequence goes on from NW_006408824.1 coordinate 1,581,009, forward strand.
TTTTGGCAGTCCATGGCACCTTCAGTATTCTTCTCCAACACCATAACTCAAATGCATCAATTCTTCTATTCTACTTTTGCATGAGGTTATTGAAAAAACCATGGCTTGGGTCAGGTACACCTTAGTCCTCAAACTGACATTTTTGCTCTTCAAGAATAAAGAGGTCTTGTGCAGTAGATTTGCCAAATGCAATACATTTGATTTCTTGACTGCTGCTTCCATGAGTGTTGATGAAGTCATTTTGATACTGTGGGCAAGTATAAATTACTACAACTTGATGAACAAGACCTTTGCTTATGGATGCAGTTGCTCAAAATTCCAACCAAAATGCAAGGCTTCTTCATATCAAACACCAAGCTTGTTTTCTCAGTGCACTGGGTTGATAGGGATGGTCAATTTAGACACTGGCTATCAAAAATGCAGAGTACTGGTGTGGCACTGTGGGTTAATGTGCAAGCCGTTTTGCAAGGTCAGTGGTTCAAGCTTACAAGCTGCTCCTCGGAAACCCTATGCAGGGTTGCTATGGGTCGGAACCAACCAACTCGACGGCACTTAACAACAGCAACAATAAAAAATGGGAAGCTATAAAGGCACGAAATAGCTGGCTTACAAGTTTCATGAGTGTGCTTAGTTTCAGAAAAAAAGGAGTAATGTAGAATCCCCACTGAATTGTTTTGCTCTTTTCCAGATGATCTGGTGAAAGAGGATAGGGAATGATGGTGATAGGATTTTATGATTCAATTGTGAGTAACTGTTAGCAGGATTAATTGCTATTGTCGCAACTGTGATTGTAAATGATGTGGAACTAAAAGGGAGGAGTAGTTCATCTTTCATTTCAAGAACAGACGATCCCAGTACCATCAAGAAGGAAGAGCATGAGTGGAGCGTGAGAACCTACCTCGAAAAGAGGCCACAGCAGAGACAGTGGCAGAGGTGATGGGCATGGAGAGGTAGAGCAGTTGTGGACTCTAGGCCCATGGACTGAGAAAGGCTATGTGCCTGCAAGCAAAAGGCTGGCTTGCAAATGTGTCCTTTAGATATTTAAATGAATATATATTCTTCGTTTTGTATGTGTACAACAAATATTTCTGCTTTGTTGATTTGTGAAAAATAAGATGTAAAAGGGAAGTCACAGGGTTAGAAGCAGGCTAACTGTTGTTGCGGGGGAGGGGGGATTATAATTATTTAGAAGAAACAAAACATATAATTGGGTGAAAGTAAAGCTGATGATCTTGTCTGTTAAAAAAAAACAAAACAAAACAAAGTTGAGCCATAAAGAAGTCAAATTCTTTCCATCTTGCATCCAATCCCATTATCTGGCATTCAACTTCAAATGGCCTGATGTTTTCATTAAGACTTCTAGTCAGGCTTTTGTTCTATCTGTCATTTTTTCTTCCAGGAAGAGTATCTTGCTAACCCAGATGGGATTGTTCAGCTTTCTAAAGCATGTTTCAGGATACACTGGGTGATGCAGGATAGTACAGTAGCAGCAAAGACAGGACCCTTGATTATGAAGGTGGAAAGTTGTGTTGGGAAGGGATGGTCCTGGAAAACACTGGAGAGGTGTGAATTTAGAACCATTGGAAAGCTTTTGGGAATTTAAACATACAGAACTGGGTATCCAAGTCTAAAGAGTAGGAAGCTTCTGCATCTACTGCTGGCCCACATCCCCCCCTACAAATCCTCCACTCAGCTCTTCCTTAATGTCTTAGTCATCTTTGCAGGATGCCCTGGAGTGCCATTTTGGTCCTAGCAAATTATTGAAGCCCCCCACAGTGAGGGCCGAAGGCTCCTGTGAACCACAGAGCTCCCAAGGATGGGTGAGCAAATATAGAGATTGCATGCCATCCCCATGGGTGTTGGTCATGGACATAGCACAAGGTCATGGGGTATGTGGGCACCAGGAGGAAGCATGGAGCTGGTAGTGTGTCAGAGGAATTCATTGAGGGTGCATCTACTTTTTTAGAGCATAAAGTCCAAGTTCTCCTTGTAGGTGGCAAGAGGCAGAACCAGGAAACAATATGACCCTCTTGAAGATGACCTGCTGTGATGTGAAACATCCACATGTCTGATGGTTCTCTTACTGGAAAACTCTCCTATATGCCATCCATTTGGCTGCTGGGGTATGTCTGTGGAGCATGTCTCTTTACCCACCCACCCTGAGTGCTGGGAACCCAACCCTGTCTCTTCCTTTAAGCTCTTCTAAAGCTGGGACAGTTGAATTTCTTACCTTACCCACAGCTTGAAAGGCTTCACCAGAGGATGTCATACCCAGAGACAGACTCAAGCTTGGTGGGGGATGAAGCTACCACCCGCCTGTCCTGCCCAGTGCCCTATAACCTGGGGATACTTTCACCAACAACCAAAGGATTGATGCAGAAGTAAAGCTTGCTTTTCTGGCCATCCCAGTGAGTGGGAGCAATGGGCAGGCAGGGCCTGGGTTCTAATCCTTACTGTCAGGGGGACATTGAGCAAAGAACCTGCTGTCCCCAAGGACTTCAGTTTTCCATGGAATAGAGGGTTAGAACAGAGTACTTCCTAAAAGATCTGACAGTGGCCTTGGGGACTCCGTTACCTCTCAGTCAAGATGAAGTCCCCGTCCTTCAAGGCTGGCACTTTATTCATGGAGTTCACTTGGGTAAAGGCATCACTGAGGTGCTGACCTGTAGGGGAGACCAGTATGGAGGACACTGAGTCCTCCATGGCCTGGTCCCACTTCTTGTTATACCCAGGCCCCAATTCTGTGGCTCTTCTCCAAGCTCTGAGCTGCTCCCCACATGGCAAAGGCTGAGTGGGGCCACAGAGGAAGGAGGGGGAGGCTGTTCTTCCAGCTGATTGGAAATTGGCTCTCCTCCCTGACCCCCATTGCTGAGTCCACCTGGGCACAGCCTCCTCCTGCCCTTCTTCCACTGCCATCTCCTCTCCAAGGAGTCCAGTGTGCAGAACCAGCTGGAGCCTGTTCCTGCCCTGGCCTTCCTTGTACCATCCTCCTTTCCAGCAGTGCCAGCTTCACAAGCTCTCATTTAGGGTACTCAAGCTGTTGGGACAGGGTGGCTGGTCACTCAAATCAGGACTTCCCTTTACCTCTAGAGAATGGTTACTAGTCACAAGAAGTGGCCTTTTCCAGCTATCCATTGACTTGTGAAACTTTAGTGGCACAGTGGGCTAAGCATTGACTTGCTAACTAAAAGGTCTCGGTCCCTCCGAGAGAGAAAGATGTGGCCATCTGCTCCCTATGAAAGCTTAGGCAGTAGTTAAGCTCTATCCTATAGGGTCACTCTGAGTGGAAATCAATTCTATGGCAGTGGGTTTAGCATCTCCATGCCTTATTTACAGCCCTTCCTATTCACCAGAGCTCTCTCTTCATGTTCCGCTTCCTTTTACTCCGCCTCCATGACGTCTTTCCATGGGAATGAAACTTTGTTTTTGTTGTTGTTGTTGGTTTTTTGTGTGTTTTTTTTTTTTGGGGGGGGGGTGCGGCGCTCTCTCCATGATGGCTCACTCCTAGGCCTGGTTGGCACCAGTTAGGAGATGGTTCTCCTAAGGAAGATCTGGCACCCACTAAAGGAGGTCTAGCCTCTCCAAACTCCACCACCACCACAAGGGAGGTCTGGCCTCTCCAAGCCCCCAACAAGGGAGTTCTGACCTACCTTTGAGCAGCTCCACAATTCGGAGCTCAAAAGGGATACCATTCTTCCTGGCGAAGATGTAGATAGCGCGGCAGGGTTGCGACAGCAGGTCCAGGTAGAGCTCCAGGCCCATGGTGAAACAGCGACACAAACTCAAAACCGTCTTAGGCTCAGGGCAGAGCTGGGACACAGTCCGGGGCAGGCCATTGCGGCCACTCCCCCAGCCCGGCCCCAAGGGGCGGCTCTAATCATCAAGCACTTTGTGCAATTGTCTGTGCTGCCCGTAGGGCGGATCCGGATCCGTGGAGCTGAGTGACCTGACCGGGGCTGCGGGTGTGCGGACACTGAGCATGTGCTGAGGGTCCCAGCCTACCGCCTAAGGGCGCATATGGCCAGCAGATTGTGAGTGCTGGGGGTTGCCCAGGCGTTGCTGCAAGTGGGTGGAGCAGCGGTGATGTCCCTCCTCCTAACCCCAATTTGCTTGGGTCAGAGGGACTGGGACTGGGGACTCTGAGGCCCGGAGGGGAGGGTGAAGGAACATACCGGGCAGCTATGAGCTGACACCCCACCCCAAGAACTGGCTCCCATTCACCAACTAGGAGCCTCTTAGCCCACAGCCACTGAACGTTTTTGAGCTGAACAATTAATATCAATTATCTCCTCTAATTCTCTTGTTGCTGCACAAAGTTCCGTGCTAAGTGCTTGTCGAAGGCTAGTCTAGAGAAGCAGAGAAACAGATAGTAAAGGGAGTTCTGGTTTAGCCCTGTGGGTTAATGCGCCAGACTGCAAAGCCGTTTGAACTGCAAGATAGGCGGTTCAAGCTCACCAGCTGCTCCTTGGAAATCCTATACAGGGTCACTATGGGTTAGAACCGACTGGACGGCACTTCACAATAACAGCATGTATATAAAGAGAAGTTTATTATCAAGAAATTGCAGAGTCCAAGGTCCCCAGCAGAAGAGAGAGACAGAGACTTTCCCAAGTGTCCATTATATTGGGAGCAGGCCACACCCCCAAGGAACCATCACTTCAGTTGACTACCTGCTTATACAATAGTCAGTTTGAATCACAAGGTCAGTGGTTCAAGCTCACCAGTCGCTCCTCGGAACCCTATGAACAGCACTGAACAACAGCAACAACAACTATGGGAATAAGCACATTCCAGCTGCTAAACCTCTGGAAATCCTGGCCTAGTCAAGTTGACACAAAACCCTAAGTATTACAGTCCACCCTACTTGAAACCTGAAACTATATGCATAATCTCTAAATAAAGAAAATTATCAAATCATACTTGTGCCTAACATACCTAAAACAAATAACTGAAGATACACTGGCCCCATTTTCATTTTACATGTCACAAATTAAGAAAGCAAAAATACTTGATGCATACACACAAAACAAAAAATAGGTAATATGTTCATTTAAGTGTCCAAATGGCACTTTCTGCAAGCCAGCTTCCTGCCTAAGTAAAACACACAGCTTAACTTAGTCCGTGGGCCTAGAGTCCACAGCTGCTGTCTCTCCATGCCACTGCCTCTGTTGTCGCGGCTTTTCTAGGAAGGGATCTCACACTCCACTCATACTCTTCCTTCTTGATGGTCCTGGGATCATCTGTTCCTGAAATGAAAGATAACTACGCCCTCTTTTAGTTACACATCTTCTACAATTAGTTTTTTAAGTTTATTTTTCCCGGGCAAATTCTAACTCCCCTTTTAGCAAATCCACTCAGGTGGTCACCAGTTAGTGTATGGCTCACTGTTCCCTTTAAATTTTTGTCTTAGAAGGGGGTTTTCTCTGATAGGCTGACTTTCCTTGCTTTGATAACCTGAAACTCAAAATGCCAACCCTGTCTGCTTTTTCCCCTCTGCTTTCTTTCAGTTATGAATCTCCTGTTCTCTCAGCAGTTCTAGGTTGGTCCTACCAAACTAGTACACTTAAGAGATATGAAGAGTCCTTGATATGAAGACTCTTCCATTCTGGTTGCAATTTTTAGCAACTGTATCCACAAGCAAAAGTCCAGGTCAACAAATTGTATGAATTTACACTTGTTCACAGTATCAAACATCTTTAACGTCATCTGGTCTGATTCTAGACAGCTCAGCCTTAGCCATCCAAGCTAGGTCCAATGGGTTGTTGTTGTTGTTACGTGCCGTGGAGTAGGTTCTGACTCTGTACAGGGTTTCTGAGGCTGTAAATCTTTACCGGAGCAGAAAGCCTCATCTTTCTCCCACGGAACAGCTGGTAGTTTCAAACTGCTGACCTTGCGGTTCGCTACCAGAGGTCCAATGGGTACCAGCTGCAATTTTGGAATTTCACACTCACCTCCCTAAACTTCAGACGAGTTAGACTTCCCTATTATCTCAAGGTCAACGGGTGCCAATCTCAGAAGAAACCAATATCCATAAGGCAGTCAAATGCATAAACCTTTTAAAAACACTTAAGTTCAATCTTTTCCTCTACCTTGGCCTAAACCCTTTCATATGAATATGGCCTTAGGTCTCTGGCAGGGTAGATTCCAGTAGGCCCTGGCCACAGATCAGATCGGCTATCTTTTTAATCCAGCATGACATTGGCTCCAGGCAACTACAGATGCTGCTCTCCCCTCAGCTGAAACATTTTATTCCATGCCCCTTCATTCCTTCTCTTATAAAACCTCATGCTTCATGAGTCTAGAGCTGTTGAAATGAATCCTGCTCCTAATGCCGACTGCAAAAACCATTGTGTGGGCCATGTCTGACTTCCTCTGACTCCACAAGGGAAAAAGAGGCCCAAACTCAAAACCAGCCCAAGGCTGACCACCCAAGTTGAGGTCAGACCCTTTATCAATACCTTTAAAATTAGTCAGACTTGAGAACTAATCTAGAAAATGCATCCTTATGGTTTTCTTTCTCTAGAACCTCACATGTTTTAGGCTGGGTTTTCTAGAGAAGCAAAACCAGTGAGACATATATATGTATTAAGAGAATTTTATTATCAAGGAAATGACTTATAATGGCAGAGTCCCAGGGGAAGAGAGAGAGAGACTTTACTACATATCCACTATATTGGGAGCAGGCCACACCTCCAAGGAAGCATCCCTTCGATTGATTGGTTGTTCATAACTAATCATCATAGAGTTAACTATGCCTGTATTAGGTTTCATCACCATGGGACTAAACACATCTCATCTGCTAAACCTCTGGAAATCCTGGCTTAGTCAAGTTGACACACAACCCATACTATTACAGTGGTAGTATCCAAGGTCCTTGCCTTAGCCCAGTGTGGTATTTTGCCTCCCCAAGTGAAGAGACAGAAGTTTTTAATGGATAGGGTTTCAGCATTCCAATGTATCTGGCTAACCACAGTTTATATATGTTTTGTAAAAGCTAACAGCCACATTTGCACATTCCATTTTCAAGGATAGTGGTGTTTTGATCTCATGAAAGAAAACCTGTTCAACTCTAGCTAAAAATTTGATCTAACAAGGTATCTTCAGCAGCTTCAAACTTTACCTTGAGAGAAAGGAGGAGGTGCCAGCTACAGGCAAGTCCTGTTTTTCCTCAGCTGACATTTTTAGAATCAGGTATTCTGTTTCTGGGCCTGGGAATTTTCTTATAATAATTTTTTATATATTGAGTCATCATTTGCTCTTCCTGACATTCCACACATCCACCTGGAGGGTAGGAAGCACCAACAGATGCTGTAATTGTGCAGACCACAGCAAATATTGTAATTATTGTAATTAATGCCTAATATTAAATATCAGAGTCCTCCTGGAAAGAGAGGGACTGAGTGCTGGCAGCCAGGAGGCATGCTTGCTGACTGTGCCCTTTGGTTGTTTAAATGATTATATATTCCTGAGTGTTTTTGTGTACATCTCCCCAGCTTCCCCCCACAAAAAAAGAAAGAAAAACAGAGGGAATAGAAGCAAATACTGTTGAATGATGATGCACGAAGGAGATTACAATCACTGCAGTGAAACAAAGGTGTGAAGTCGATGTTTTCCCATGTAAACCATCTCTCAGTTCACAATAAAAAAATAAATCAATGAAAAATCAGAGTCCTGGTGTGGTGCTGTGGGTTAATGCACTGAACTTCAAAATCTGTTTGAACTGCAAGGTCAATGGTTCAAGCTCACCAGCCACTCCTTGGAAACCCTATACAAGGTCTTTATGAGTCAGAACCGACTTGATGGCACTTAACAACAATATTAAATACTAGTGGTGTGCCATCGAGTTGGTTCCGACTCATAGTCACCACGTATAGGTTTCTAAGACAGTGAATCTTTACAGGAGTAGAATGCCTCATCTTTCTCCGAAGGAGCAGTTGGTAGATTCAAACTGCTGACCTTGCAGTTAGCAGCCCAACACATAACCACTATGCTACCAGGACGCCTGGTGTGGCACTACAGGATAATGTGCTGGACCGCAAGGTTAATTTGAGCCACAAAGTTGGCAGTTCAAACCCACCAGCTGCTCCTCAGAAACCCTATACAGGCTTGCTATGAGTCGGAACTGACTGGACAGCACTTAACAACAACAACAATGTTTAACATCATTAATCGTTTGTGGTAGATTTCACTTTCAACTCATGGCAACTCCATGTTTGTCAGAGTAGAACTACGCTCCATAGGATTTTCAATGGTTTTTCAGAAGTAGATCACCAGGCCTTTCTTCTAAAGAGTCTCTGGGTGGATTTGAACCTCCAACGTTTCCGTGAGCAGCCAAACTCACTAGCCATTTGTACCACCTAGAAGTCTTGGTGTGGCACTGTGGGATAAACGCTGGACTGCAAGTCGATTTGAACTGCAAGGTCGGCGGTTCAAACTCACCAACTGCTCCTTGGAAACCCTATACAGGGTCGTTATGAGTCAGAAGCAACTCAATGGTACTTAACAACAGGGATTCCATACAAAAAATAAAAGAAAACAAACCATTGCCTTCCAGTCAAATCCAGCTCCTAGTGACCCTATGTGTGACAGAATAGGACTACTCCATAGAGTTTTCTTGGCTACAATTTTTTTTAATGTTTTATTGTGAATTATGTGATCGTTTACATGGGAGAACATTAGTTTTATATTCATCCTATCGTATATAGTTTCATTGCCATGGTTACAATCCCCTCCATGCATCATCAACCAATCAAAGGGTATACACTGCAAGCCTGCACCCGGGTTGTCAGCACACAGCCCCTCTCCCTCTCTGTGTCTAGAGTCCCCAACTGCTCCATCTCTCCATGTCATCGTCTCTGCCTCCATCTCAGGCATCCCTGCTTCTCTGGGTAGGATCCTGCTCTCCACTCTTCTCTCTTGATGGTCCCAGGGACCTCCGTTCCTAGACTGAAAAGTTAATCACTCCCCTCCTTGCTACAAAACATCTACCTTTACATTTCCAACCCTCACAATCAGTCCTGATAACAATTATTCACTATTGTATCAAAAGAGACCTAGATCTATCCACATCTTCTTTTATCAACCCCTCCTAGACAGATTGGATACTACTCAGTGGAGATTCTACCTTCCTCCATGCCCTCTGGATCTAGGTTCCCTCTTGAAAGCTTGTAAGCCAGTCACTTCTTGCCTTTGTAGCTCCCCAATTTTGGGTATTGGCTGTAATCTTTATGGAAATAGATTGCCAGGCTTTTCTTTTCCAGAACCACTGGGTGTACTGGAAGCCCTACCTTTAGGTTAGCAGCCAATCATGAACCTCTTGCACCGCCCAAAAAAGCCTCACTGCCATCAGGTCCATTATGACTCACAGGGACCCTATACACCAGAGTAGAACTGCTCCCTAGGCTTTCTAAGGCTATGAATCTTTACAGAAGCAGATTGCTTCATCTTTCTCCCAAGAAGCAGTTGCTGTATTTAATTCAACATTAACCCACTGCACAATCAGGGCTCCTTTTTTTTAAATCATGAATTGAGCAGTAGTTTACATGGGAGAACATCGGTTTTACACTCATCATTTCATTGCAATGAATCCTCCGTGTATCATCATTCAACAGTATTTGGCTTCTAGTCCCTCTGTGTTTTGCTGTTGTTGTTGTTGTTTTTTTTTGGGGGGGGGGTGTATGTACACGAAAACACTCAGGAATATATAATCATTAAACAACCAAAAGGCACATTCTGGAAGTCTGCCGCCTGGCTGCCAGCACACAGCTTTTCTCTTTCCATGGGTATAGAGTCCTCAGCTGCTCTATCTTTCCATTGGCCTCATCTCTGTTTCCATCTCTGGTGTCACTGATTCTTCCGATAGGCTCCCACATTCCACTCGCTTGTGTTCTTCTCCCTTGATGGTCCTAGGATCCTCTGTTCCTGGACTGTAAGATTAAATACTCCCCCCTTTTTGTTACAAAACTTTTAACTTTATAGTTGTGACAGTCGCAATTAGTCATGATAACAATTACTCACTATTGAATCATGAGAATCTTATCTCTGCCTCCTTTCACAAGACCTGTCTAGACAAGATGAAAACTATTCAGTGAGAATTCTACCTTCCCCACACACTCTGAAACTAAACCCCCTCTTGAAAACTTCTAAGCCAGTCACTTCATGAATTGCCCATCCCTACAACCCTGTCTACTCCCGTAAAGATTTACACCCTCGGAAACCCTGTACAGGGTCGCTATGGGTCGCAACCGACTCGACAGCACTTAACAACAACAACAACAACAACCCTGTATACAGAGGGGATAGGATTGATACTTGATGTGAAGACTTCTTCCCTCTCAGTTGGTATTTTGAGCTAGTACATCCATAAGTATAGGTCAAGTTAATCAAATCATAGCAATTTACACTTGTTTCCTATATCAAAAAAAAATTTTTTTTTAAATTTTCCTCTAGTCAAGTTCTTATCATCAAGCGATTGAAGCTAGGTTGAATGGGTACTATCTACAAGTTTGGGCATTCTTGTGCATCTCCCTTCACTTCATATCAGCTAGATGCTTTGCTCTCAGCTCTATTCAGGGCTCCTTCTTATTGTTAAGTGCCATTGATTCAACTCATAGTGACACTGTATAGGGTTTTTGAGAAGCAGCTGAGTTTGAACTGCTGACCTTGCAGTTAGCAGCCCAGTGTTTATCTTATGATGGCACACCATTGTAAACCATTTTAAAATGTAGGAAAAGTCAGCACTGGAGGTGGAGTCAGGACCACCTGAAGTGTAGTCCCCAAGGAAGTGTGTAGGACGCAGAATGAAAGGCAAGGAAACCAGGTGAATGTCCCTCTTTCATTTTTTTTTTTTT
>NW_006408824.1:1591958-1608863 GCF_000296735.1 Chrysochloris asiatica
TTTTTCCATTAACTTTTTATTTTCATGTTTTATTGTGAATTATATGATATTTTACATGAGAGAACTTTAGTTTTACTTTCATTCCATTGTATATCGTCTCATTGCCATGGTTCCAATCCCCTCCATGCATCATCAACCTACCAAAGAGTATACCCTATAAATCCACTCCCTACACTCCCCCCCCCCATTTTTCAGCCCATAGTCCCTTTTCCTCTCTGGATTCAAAGTCCCCCACGTTGTCTTCTCTGTCTCCATCTCAGGCATCTCTGTTTCTCTGGGTAAGGTCCCGCTCTCGGCTCTTCTCCATTGTCTCCGTTGGTGATCCCAGAGACCTCCGCTCCTAAACTGGAGAATTAATCACTCCCTTCCTTGTTACAAAATGTCTACCTTTGCATTTCCAACCCTTATAATCCATCCTGATAAGCATTATTCACTACAGTCTCACGAGTTACCCATCTGTATTTCCTTTCATCAGCTCCGCCCAGACAGATTGCATAGTACCCACTGGAGATTCTGCCTTCCTTCATGCTCCCTAGCACTAGGTTCCCTCTTGAAAGCTTGTAAGCCAGTCACTTCTTGCCTTTGTAGTCCCTCCCCCCTCCCCATTTGAGTATCCAATGACCAAGTTGTCCATCTCTGTCCACTCTGTGTGTGGAGGGGGTGGCTCTTTCATTCTTGATTTTAGTAATTTGAGTCTTCTCTCTTTTTTTTAATTGGTCAGCCTAGGTTTGCCAATTTTGTTAATTTTTTCAAAGAATCAACTTTTGGTGTTGTTGCTTTTCTCTATTTTTTTTTTTTGACTCTCTATTTTATTTATTTCTGTTATAATATTAAAGATCCCTGTTGGCTGCCAACAAGCATTTCTAATCTAGCAGCCACTTTGTAGGAGAAAGTTGTGGCAATCTGCTTCCATAAAGACTACAACCTCGGAAACCCTAGAGGGCAGTTCTCTTCTGTCTTATAACATCGCTATGGATCCGAATTGCTCGACAGCAAACAACACCATCATAATATCTAGCATTCCTTTCTTTTTGCTTGTTTTGGGTTTACTTTGCTCTTCTTTTACTGGTTTCATAAGGTAGAGATAGTTGTTATTAGATGCCCTCAAATTGGTTCTGACTCACAGAGAACTTATACACAAAGCCCGAGACATTGCCCAGTCATGCACCATCCTCACAATTATTGATAAGCTTGAGTCCGTTACTGCTGTCACTCTGCCAATCCATCTACTTGGGGTCTTCCTCTTTTTTGCTGACCCTCCACTTTACCACTTCTCTAGGGACTGTTCCTTCCTGACAATATGTTTGAAGTATGAGAGATGAAGACCTGTATCTTGGCTTCTAAGGAGCATTCTGGCTGTACTTCTTCCAACACAGATTTGTTTGTTCTTTTGGCAGTCCATCGTACTTTCAATATTCTCCTCCAACACCATAACTCAAATACATTAATTCTTCTACAGTCTTCCTTATTCATTGTCGAACTTTCACATGCCTCTGAAGCTACTGAAAATATCATGGTTTAGGTCAGGTGCACCTTAGTCCTCAAACTGACATCTTTACACTTAATACTATAAAGATGTCTTGTGCAGCAGATTTGCCTAATGCAATACATCATTTGGTTTCTTGACAATTGCTTCAATGAGTGTTGATAATGGATTCAAACAAAATAAAGTATTTGACAACTTCAATCTTTTCTTCATTTATCATGATGTTATTTATTGGTCCAGTAACGAGAATTTTTGGTTTTCATTGTGTGCCTTATATTATTTCTGGCATTTAAAATATATTGAGACTCTTTTTTAATGGTGTAGCATATGCCCATTCTGGAGGATATTCCATGTACTCTGGAGACGAATGCATATTTAGCTGTTATTGGCACGTTCTGTTTATTGTGTGTAGTTGCTTTGCAGTCTTCCAATTGCAGTCTTCCAATTCCTTTCTGATCTTCTGTCTGGTTATTTTGTCCATTATTGAAGGCAGGGTACTAAAATATCTAATTATTGTTATTCACAAATTAATCATATTTAACCTTAAATTTTTAAATTCCTTTCACAAGCTGGGAGGACAAACAACCACCGTCTCTTTCCAACCCAGACCTTGCTCCACATTGGGCATTATGCTTATGCCTCTAGGCCCAGCTCAGTAGTCATGGTGGTCACGGAAGCTCTTTATTAGGCAAAGAATGGGATGGGTTTTAGTACCTCCCCTAAGAAGGGGCCCAGAAGGGATGAGCCAGCCATACTCGGCAGGATGGGCTGCCTCTGGGATCATTTGTACTTCTGCAGAAACTCACAGATCCTTTCTTTGACCCCCGGATCCAATGTTGAACAGTCCCAATCTGCCAATTTCACCAGACGGTCATGGGCCTCCCAGAATAGGCCAGAGCCAAGAGTCAACTCCACTCGCATGCGCCACTCAGCCAGCTTTGGGCTGCTGAGGAAGACGTTATAGTTGCCTCCCATGGGCTGTGGACAAACGAGGAAGGGAGGTCAGCCTGGGAACAGCTCCACCTGGGTCTCCTCCTACAGCCTCAGGAGACCTCCCCATCTACCTCCACAAACAGTTCCCCTCCTGATCCCTAAGGGCTGGAAACTGGGTCAAGAGCAATGTAATAGATGTGGGAGGAGGTTGGAGGATCTGGAGCCCTCCATACTCTTGATTACTGGTCTTCCTCCAATCCCCTGATCCCTTCTCTGAGGTGGTCACTAGCCTAGATGTCTCCCACTACTCCAGCCTGAAAGCTTCCATGGGTTTTGCCCTCATTCAGGGAAATTTCTTGTCCCCTGTGAAGAGGGGAGGAATTCAGATTCCCATGCCCCTGATTGAAACTCCCTCTGAGATCAATCATAGGGGTTGGACCTGGAGATGCAGCAGAAGCCTGCCCATCTCATTAAGAAACAGCTCAGCCATCTCATTAAGAAATATACCCCCAAGATATTCTAGAAGTCAGGAGGAGATGGGGAGGGTTAGTAAAGTGTAAGGGCTGCTCTACTTTCACAGGCTGGAGAGTTTTCCTGGTGCTGGTACACATTGCACACTGACCAGAGGCCAAAAGTGCCCTGTTACATAGTGCCCAGAGACCATATGGACCTCAAAAGACACTAACGTGGGTCTAAACACTAGCTAGGTAACTTTCCCTTACAGGTAGAGGGCAGGTCAATGACTCACACCCAGGTATGCCCCCAGGGTGCCCAGTCCGTGCTCCTCCAGGAGACCTGCCTCGCACTGCCTTCTGTCTGAAAGGAAGACAAGACCAGAAAGACATATTCCAGAGAGTCTGAAGGGAGAGGAAGTGTCCTGAAATCCTGGCAGAGTGACCAAGACCTATAGGTGCTTGTCTCCCTGTCCCAGGCTCACTTCCAGTTCCTCTGCACACTGAAGAACCTTTGTCAAGTATGGAGAATCATGACCTTTCCTGGTTCCAAACCTCAGTGTTTCCATTGTCCCTGGTTGACTCCAGGCACACAGACTTGGTTCCCCCAGCCCCCACAATGGCCCTCTCTGCCTCTCCTTCATTACCAGCCCACCCTCAGGTGATCACTTCTGCCCAGGCTCTGTCCCCATCACCCCACACCTGCATCATCTCCACCAGGGCCACCAGGTCGGCCAGGGAGACGTGGTCTCCTGTGATGAACATTCTGTCCTGAAGAAACTTCTCCTCAAAGAGCTGAAGATTGATCTTCACTTCTTCCAGGATCTTCTCTGTCTTCTCAGCGGATACCTCTTCTCCCGTGATCATTGGGATCAGCAACTGGCCAGGGTAAGGGGAAGAAGGGAAGAGGAGGGTGCACCCCAAGTCCTCTGACCCCCTCAAGCCTCAGTATCCTTGTCTTCCAGATGGATGTTGGGTAGTAACCAGGATGTAAAGTAGTTTCATCTCTTTTAGCAATTCTTATTCATAGAAGTTGCCTGGAACTATGTGTTCAGAAGGATTTTAGGCCCATTACCACCCCCATATACAGGATAGAATTCTGTGATTGATTAGTGCTGTCTGCCACAAACATAAGATAAGTAGTAATGCATGTATTCTATTTGCCATATTCAAATTTGGTGGTCTCCATGGTACTTAACAACAACAACAACAATGGGCCTTTTGGACTCCTGGTGTGGCATTGTAGGATCAGCACTGGACTGTGAACCACAAGGTCAGCAGTTCAAACCCACAAGCAACAACATGGGCCTCTTGGTATCCCTGGTGGCATAGCGGGTTACATGCTGGACTGTTAATCACAGGGTCAGTAGTTTAAATTCTCTGGCCATTCCATGAGAGTACATTGAGGTTTTCTGTTCCCATAGAGATTTTACGGCCTCGAAAACCCTATACAGGGCCACTATGAGTCAGAACCAACTTGATAACACACAACGCCGGCCTTTTAAAGGAGTCCTGTGGAGTCAATTCTGACTCATAACGACCCTGTATAGGGTTTCCGAGGATCGGCCAGTAAGCAGTTCAAACCACCTTGTGGTCCAGCGCATTACCCACAGCCTCACACCAGGACTCCATTGAGTCATTGTTGCTGTTGTTAAGTGCCTTCGAGTCAGTTCTGAACCTTAGTGACCCTGTATAGGGTTTCCAAGAAGGGGCAAGTGAGATTGAGCTGCCCATCCTGCAATTTAAACCAACCTTGCTGTTAATTAATCCACAGCGCCACACCAGGACTCATTGGGAATGTTTAAAAGCTCCCAACACCCTTGTGGGACAGAGGATGGGAGGTGATGGAGAGAGGTTCCTGATGGAGGGAGACCTTCTCAAATTCATGGGTGGTCAATAGGACCAGGCCTGGACTCCAGGTTTCCAGACTCCCTTCTCCCTGAGCCCCAGTCTCACGCAGGCCCCTGCCCCAGGCCCCTCCTCACCTTGATCCAGAGTATCTTGTTCATGGGCAGCTGGATGGCTGTGTGTTGCCAGGCCATGAATTCATCTACACGGGCACGCGTGTGCAGGTCTGGCGGGTACCAGTGTGAGGGTGCACTGTACTTTCGGCACAGGTAAGAGAGGATGGCTACACTACGGAAAGGGCAGGGCAGCGAACCATCAGCCCCAAGGTTTCTGGGGAAGGTCTCACCCAGGGCAGGCTGTCCATCAGTAGGGAAGGAGACCTGAGGTGGGGCAGGAGTTGGTGGTCCAGGCTAGGGAGCAGAGTGTGTTCAAACATGATACAGGGGAGGTCACAGCAATGTGAGGAAAGGAAAATAGTTGAGTGTGACTGGAAAGAGAGCAGAATGGAGGAGAGAAGGTAAGGTGCTCTGAGAGGCCCCATTAAGGAAGCCCTTGGAGGGAGAAAGATTGACAGCCTTGGAAACCCTAGGAAGCAGTTCTACTCTGTCCTGTAGAGTTGCTGTGAATCAGAATGGACTCAGTAGACAGCTGTGGGTTTTAAGGAGGCCTGGTAGTGAAGTAGGTTAAGTGTTGGCTGCTAACTGGAGGAGAAAGGTGAGGCAGTGTGCTTCTGCAACGATGAAAGTGATGGGGCTGGGGTAAATGGGAGGGAGGAAAGAGAACTGGAAACCCTGTGAGATGGTTCTACCTGTCCAATAGGGTCCCTTTGAGTTGGAATCAACTCATTGCCCGTGGGTGGATGGGTGGCTAACTGAAAGGTCAGCTATTGGAATCCACCAGCAGCTCGGTGGGAGAAAGCTCTGGTGATCTGCTCCTGTAGAGATTACAGCCTAGGAAGCCCTAGAGGTGGTTCTACTCTGACACAATGTGAGTTGGAATGGACTTGACAGCAACAGGTATACTGTGCTGGGCATGATACAGGTTGTCTGCATTGTTGTTTACAAATGCACTTACACTTTATAGCATTGTGAGATTCATGAAGATAAGAATCATGACCTTGTCTTGCTTGTTCCTTTGTTGGTTGCATTAAGAATGTGTCTTCAGGTTGTAAGGGGCCCTGGTGATGCAATGGGTTAAATGTTGTGCTGATAACTGAAAGGTGAGTGGTTCAAACCCACCAGTAATTTTGCAGTAGAAAGATGAGATTGTCTTGTTCCTACAAAAGTGTACAGCCTTGGGAACACTAAGGAACAGTTCTATTCTGTCCTATAGGAACACTGTGAGTTGGAATTGACTGAATGGCAGTGGGTTTGGAAGTTAGGGAGTGTCCCAGGGTAATGCCAATTGTTAACACTCTCAGTCGCTAACCAAAAGGATAGTAGTTTGAGTTCACCCAGAAGAAAGGCCTGGCTATCTACATCTGAAAAATCAGGCACTGAAAACCCTATGGTGCACAGTTCTACTCTAACACAAGAGTCAAACTGCTGGCAATGGGTGGGCATTGGAGGTTGTAGGGATGAGCATGGACTTCATCTCCAAGGTTATTGGTTCTCTAAGTAAGGGAATGACAAGCTCCACCTTGATCTTTAGAAAGATCCCTCTGGTACTGGACTGAGGGAGACCAAGACGTCAGCTGCCATGATGCCCAAGCTAGTGGTGTTAATGTCTCATGTGGGAAGGGGACAGAAGGGAGACATGCTTCACAGGGGACATCCAGATGGCTGGTGGGGGGAGTGAGGGGAGGAGTGGAATTGGGGAAGTTGTGGAACTCAGGGTGAAAGGGCATCTAATGAAGACAAGTATTGGGCTCCAAGATAGTCCTAAGGCTGAGTCTGATATCACAACACTAAAGTCAGAGGGCAGGCTGCAAGCCTGGGTAGAGCTGGCAGGCAAGAAGGAAGGAGCAGAAATGGGAGGAGGGAGAGCACAGGAAAAGGAGGATCAGTAGCCCAAGAGGAGGAGGAAGGATACAGGATCCTGAAAACATCTCTTTAAGACAAGGAGAACCAGGGCTGGTAACCAGGGGTGAGGGAGGAACCCTAACATCCATCTGCATGGGGCCACCTCATCTGATCATGTAAAAGTCCTGCCAAGTGGGTACAGGTGCCTGGAATTAATGTTTGAGGAAACTTAGACTCAGATAAATAGAGGAAGACCCCCAACGAGATGGCTTGGCCAAGTGGCAGCATCGATGGACTCAAGTGTGGCAACAGTAGTGAAGTTGGCCCAGGATTGGGCAGTGTTTCATTCTGCTGTGCATAAGGTCGCTATGAGTCAGTACCCACTCAATGGCACCTAACAACAACAGATTCAGATAAAGTAACTTGCAGAGGACATACTATCCCAGGGGTCAGGACTTGGGTTTAGCCAGCAGCCTGGCTGATCTTAGCCCCATTTTGGATCTAAACAGTGGGGACAGCTGGGCACCTTGGCCAAGAAGGTAGGAAGTGATGGGGCTGGGGTAAATGGAAGGGAGGAAAGAGAACTGGCAGCAGAGGAGGTAAGTCTCATCAAGCCTCTTCAGGAAATGGAGGGTCAAAGAAACACATCTTTTGAGGAACCATTAGCAAAATTCAGACTATGGGGAAAGCATAGGACAAAAGGCCTGCCTTTGCCAGCAACAAGATACAAAGAAAAAAGATGTGAAACAGCAACCAGCTATGATACTTGGAATTTATTTGGACCCTGATTTGAGCAAACAAACTACAAAGAAAATATTTATGAGACTTAAACACAAACTGGATGCTTGATGAAATCAAGGAATGATTGTTCATTTTATGAGCACTCATAATGATGTGAGGGGGCTGCTTTTTGTTAGAGTCCTCGTCTCTTAGAGGTACATTCCTAACATGTATGAATGAATGCTGGGGCATCTGGGAGGCAAAGGAACTCAGTGGTGGTACCCAAACACCAAAACCAAACCTGTTGTCAATTCTGACTCATGACGACCCTATATGGGCAGAGTACAACTGTTCCACAGGGCTTTCAAAGCAGATTGCCGGGTCTCTGAGTCGGTTAAAATAGGCAACCTTCCAGTTTGTTGTTGAGTTATTTACTGTTGGTATCACCCAGGGACTCCTCAGTGGGGTACAGATTGATATAAAATAGGCATGGGTCCTGAGTTGACCACTGTTGAGAATGATGCTGTTGTTGTTGTTGCTAAGTGCCACTAGTTGTTGCTAAGTCACTTCCAACTCATAGCAACCCTGTATAGGAAGGATTTACAAGGACTGGCTGGTAGGTTTGAACTACTGACATTGCAGTTAGCAGTCCAGTGCTTACCCTACAGCACCCACCAGGACTCTGTTGAGAATAGGTGGTGGATATGTGGAGTTCCTTAGATTACTTGTGAGCTGTTATTCGTTCTACTTTAGTGTGTGTATATGTGTGTAGGATTTTCCATAATAATATAGAAAATAAAGTAGTGCCTGAGGTTAGCTCCAGTTAACACTGAAGTAGAGTTGATGGTCGAGGGTCTGGGGAAAATGTTACCTTTCAGATAAGATAAATTTTCCATCTTTGAGGCTGGGCAGCTTCCTCAGGGGATTTATCTCGATGTACTCCTTGCTGTGGTGGTGACCTGAAAGGGCAGGAAAGGTCTGATGCTTCTAGGACCCCAGGGAAGAGAGCTCAAAATGGGAACAGTGAGGCCCAGGGAATGCTGTGGCTGCCCAGGTCAGCGGGCAGGCCAATGGCAGAGCAGGACTAGGGTCAAACTCCTGTCACAGACAGCCATACCCCATGGCCTCCTGCCTCTCTCCAGAACCAGGACAACCCTTTGGCTCACAGAAGCAGGGGCCTTCAGTCTCCATTCCCAACTTGGAAGCTGCAATCCCAGCCTGCGATTCAACCGCAGCCCTGGGGCCAGGAATTTCACCCCACTCCAGCCACCTCTCACTGCATCTCCCTTCGACAAGGAAGCCTGGTCTCAAAGCCAGCATGCTGCTGGAAAGCCCAGAAGAAGGAATCCAATTTAGGGGCAGGAGGTCTTTCTAGGTCAGCTGCCTCCAGGTAAAACCACTTATAGGGTCTCATCATGGCCCGTGCTCCTGTGTTACCCTCTGTACTCTTTCAAAGGCACTCTGTGCTTATATCAAGTTTAGTAATGGACTTCCTGGATCTTACCCAGGGTCTGCGTAACCTGCATAGATTTTGAAGATGAGGGGATGAAGGACATGGACCGAGGCAGCATCTGAACTCTCAGATGTAAAACAACCACACACATCTTCTACCTTTGCCAACCAAACTGGCAAGTACCGAAACGACGAGCTGCCCAACACCCCCAGGAGAAGGGAAAGGTGCCAGATGGTGCCTGAGAACTGTCAGTAGCCATTCCTTCCACTCCACAAAATCCCAATTGTCATGGTATCCGGAGAAGAAGAATCAGCAGCAGCTAGCTAAGGGAAGCTAGACACAGACAAGGCCTACAAATACCCTGGAGCCATGTCCTACTTGGTGGATCCTTGGGGCAGGGGAATCTTCTCAGTTTCTGTCCCCACTTCTCATAAATGCTGACCTTTCAACAGATCCACAAACTGGAAGTCAAAGGGAATGCTGTTCTTCCGTGCAAAGATGTAAACGGCACGGCAGGGCGCCGACAGCAGGTCCATGTACAGCTCGAGACCCATGCTGTGGCTGACGCTGGGTGGGGTGACTAGAAGCCAGGCCTGTGTTCAGCCTGCTGAGCCTCTGGCCCTGTGCCCACCAGCCCCAGGCTTGCTGTGTCTCCCACAAGGGCCCAGGGACCCACATTCTGGAACTTCTTGTTCAGTTGATGAGAAACATGGAATTCTCAGGGCAGCAAGGATTCTAAAGGAGACCAGGAGTCTACACATGTAGTCCATGGTGGCCAAGCCTCGTGGATTCCGTGTGTGAGAAGGGCTCTGAATTCTCAGGGCCAAACCTTCACTGTGAGACATACGACCAAGGGCTTTGCAGGGTCCAGAATAAGAAGGGGGCAGGGCAGTGAGGACCAGCCTGAAGGGCGCAGAGGGCAGGTTAGGGCTGTCATCAGGGACATCTAGTTGAGCTGTGGCTAGGAAAAGACTAGAAAAGAAAACATAGCTCTGAGAACTGGCTAAGGATTCTGGGAACAACACCACAGGGCAGTTGGGCAGCCACTACCGTGTAGAAGAGCCCAGAAACTGCCCATCTTAGTGGGGACTGACAGGTCACCTGACTGTACACTGGGACCAAGGAAGGTGACAGGATGGTACACTACATGACTTCCTGCCCCTTCTAAGGTCACCAATGGAGGGATCTGAGTGATGCAAGACAAGGTGCTGTGAGGGCACACAGTGTGTTTATTGTGGGCAGCAGGGCACCGGGGGGTGGGGGGTGGAGAGACACCCTCTCACTGGAACCTCTCCCACAGCCGCTCAGACAGCTCCGGAGCCAGCTTGGGGCCCCGCCTGGCCTCTTGGGGTTCCTGAAGTTGAAGCATGAGCGGGTGAGCCCTCCTGGATGAGTTTGAGGACTGAGGCAGCACCCATGCAGGGCTGCCAGGCAGACAGATGAGGAAACAGGGCAGCTGGATCCAGGACCCAGTCCAGAGCCCCTGAAGCCCTGGGATGGGGGGAGCAGGAGGGCAGGACTTACCTGCAGCTCCGTGAGTGCCCCCAGGAGACCAGTTGGGTGGCCAGGAAGGAGCTAGCCTGCAGGACTTCCTAGTCCAGGTGTTGCAGGGTGGTTGCTAGTCTCCCCTACAGGTTGGCCAGCTGTACCACATCCACAGGTTGACCTGAGAAGTGGAAAAGATCTACGTGTTCTGGATCTGTCCTCCACGTCTTTTTCTCCCTGCCCACATCCATTAGTGATGCAGCCTGGAGCTCTGTTCAGAAGGATTCTAAGGCCTAGTCCAGGTTCATAGTGCAGTGGGCTGTGAAAGATTAGCAATGTCTGTCTGAGGCAAGGAAGAGTATGCTGGAGTGGGCTAGAAAAGTCTGTCTGGAGCAGAAGAGAATTTGCTGGAGTGGGTTAGCAATGTCTGCCTAGAGCAGGGAAGAGTGTGCTACAATGGGTTAGTAATGTCTGCCTGGGGCAGAGGAAAATGTGCTAGGATGGATTAGCAATGTCTGTCTGGGGCAGGGGAGTGTATGCTGGGATGGATTAGCAATGTCAACCTGAGGCAGAGGAGAATGTATTGGGAATGTTTGCCTGGGTGGAGCAGGAGAAGGTAATGGTGGTATGAGCCACTGGTCCCTTCCAGCTCTAGGGGTTCTGACTGCAAGGCAGGGCGCAAGAGACTCACCATGCACTGGTAGATGTTGGTGGCGGGCAGCTGGATGTCATGGGTGGAAGCCTGCAGCTCAGATGGGTACCAGTGCCCTGTAGGCTGGCACTTTCAGCTCAGGTACAAGAGGATAGCCACATTGAGGGTGGGTGGCCAGGGCTGTCAGAAAGCCTACACATCAGAGCTATTGTCCAGCCCAGGTGGGGTGGCTCCATCCCTCACTCCTAGAGGGACCCAACAATGGGATTCTCTCAAGTTCATCTTCAGGGAAAGACCTACTCCTACACACACCCCTCCATGCAACATCTACCCCCGCAAACTGCTCCATTGGCTTAGGACCCTTTACCTCTTTTAAGCAAAAACTAATTGCGTCTGGTTGACCCTGAGTCTTGTTGACTCCCTGAGTGTCAGTCTAAAACTGCTCCAGAGGGTTTCCAATGACTGATTTTGGGAAAGTATACCACCAGGGCTTTGTTCTGAGGCACCTCGGTGCCGAGAGCCAGCCCCGGCATACTTATTTCAGGGTTTTTTTCCTAAGGCGGGTGCGGACGTCGAAGATAAGGATTACACGGAGTCATGGGTCATGATAAATTCAAAATCTTCTTATTACATGCTTTATTCTTCTCATTTCTATACTACTCTACTAGTCTACTTCTCTCATTCTTTACTGTCCTGCTCATTCTTTACTCCCCTGCTCTCCTGCTCATCTCTTCTGTTTCTTTTCTCCCTTCCTCTCCTTCCATTTCTTTACTGTCTCCTTCTCTACATTACTCTTATTCTTTTTCTTTCTACACTACTCCTCCTAATTATCTACATTACTACTTTCACTACTCCACACCCTCCATTCTTGTCCTGTCTCCTCTCCAACTCATATTCCTTCTTCTCTCCCTACTTCTTTCTGCTTCTACTTACTTCTCTCACTCCTGTTTTCTACTCCTTTCTTCTACCTCTTCCCTTCCTCTTTGTTCTATCTTACAACCCCCTTATATACCATTACAGAAAACATTGCATTCATAGTAATCAATGACATCAAAATACAATCTATCTTGGGGCACATTCCTCATGGTTTACAATTCTTAAATTTACAACAGGGATGAGAGGTTACAGCAAAGACATTATCTCAAGGCTTAGGAGACATTCAGGTGCCTTGAAATCTTTTAGTTAAACATTTGTTCCTACATAAATCTATTCTTTTTTCTGAGAAGCAAGTTAACCTTCACATATTTCTTAACCTTTGTCTGTTAAGTCTTGTTAATTTTAGTTGTTGTGTGCAATTAACTCTCCATTAACTTCTTCCATACACTATCTGTTTATAGCCTACAAAAACATCACTTATCAAGGAAACTGAGGCTATGAAAAACAACTTCTCTAATTTACTGATCATTAATTTAAGAACGTCTAAGTCAGACTTTTTATTTAGTATCTGTATATACCCATAGCCTTTATCTATAGTCTAATTGTTTTTAGAAATTCTTGTACCCACAGCCCTTATTTATGGCTGTGGGATTCTTTATTGCCTTAAACTAAGGCTACAAGGAAGAATGTTTACAATCACTAAACCTAAGCTGGCAGTAATTCAATTGACAAATCCTGTCTCCTAGCAGTCTTAAGAATATTGTTAATGTAAGTATTAAAACTACCTATGATTACAAGTAGAATAAAATGAAGCTAATGTGTGGCTTCTAAATTTTAATGAAAATATACTAAAGTGTAGGAGAGTCAAAAATCTAAAGTAAAAGGGATACTAATAAAATCATGAATAAATCAGAGAATAATTCAACAAGAGAAAAATTTAACTAGGGGTCTGTGCATAAAAAATAATAAAACAACTCTTTGTGGCTCTGCCATCCAAAGAGAAAGAGAAAAGAAAAGAAAAGAAAATAGTTCATTGTTGCTTTGCAAAAACAATGAATTCTTCATGTGCAGGTTCCCCCGTGTTTCATTTATTTAATTCCTCAATTAATATATCTCAATTTCTTCATTTTAATTCCTTAATTAATTATGGCTGTTGCCACCTCGGGGTGGACGCAAACCACCAACCTTTCTGTTAGCAGCTGAGCTTGGTCACTGCACACCCCCAGGGGCTTCCTCCCCGTTTAGGTTCCTCCCTTTCCAACCCCACTGCTTCATGGCCCATGCTACACCCTCCTCTCAGCCACTACCCACACCCTGCTTCTGCCACAAGCCCAGCTCTCTGGCATCAGGGGGCCCACTTGGCAAGGGAGGCTGCCCATGGAAACCCCTCTAAAGGGACTTATCTTCCTGGACCACCTCTCCCGAGTGCCTAGAGTCAGGGGGAGGGTCTACATAAAATCCCCCTTGCCGAGGTCCCCGGCTCCCAGCAAGAAGTGCTCATTTCCATCCTCAACCAAGACATCTGCCATTTTAAAGGAGAATCATCCAAAGTTCACAGCTAGTAAGAGGGGAGCAGTCCTCACAGTTGCCTGACCTGGCTGAGTGACTTATGTCCCCTCCCAAGCCCAGAAGCTCTAACTCCCCGCCCCAGCACCCCCATCAGCTCTCTGGTCCAGTCCATCTCAGACTCTGAGCTGGGCAGCTTCAAGGAGGAAAGATCCCTGAGCCTGGGGGTGTTAGTTTTCTTCCCTCCCTTCCCCAGCACAGAGCCCCTGATCCCCTCCTGATTCCACTGTCAGGTACTGTTACCTCTCAGCCAGCAGGGAGTCTCCATCTCTGAGGCAGCCACCTTCCTCAGGGGGTTCACCTTCAAGAGCTCCTGTTCTAGGTGTTCCCCTGGATAGACAGAGCAGGACTGACTCCAAGCTCCTGCACCATGGCGCCCTCTCCCCAGCAGCTGGATCCAGTGCCGTCACCTCACACCAGGTCCACAGTGCACAGCTCAAAGGGAATGCCACTCCTCCTGGCGAAGATGTAGATGGCTCCACAGAGCAAAACAGCTCAAGCCCCATTGCTGCCTGTTCCTATTGCTCTTTCCCAATCACCACACCTGCCCTTCAGGGTTGCTCAACCCTCAGATCAGCACCACCTTCTCACCCCCAATCCTGAGTCCACCTCTCCCACAACTGGTGGAGCTGCCTGCCAAGCTACCACCCCTGGCCTCCACTGTGTCCCTGTTGGTGACTTCCTAGAACAGGGTCCTCCTCCTCCTCCACAGAGGATTGTTAGGCGCTGGACATCCCCACTGCCCTTCCCTTGTGGTCTCCAGGCCAAGCACACTCCCTCCTGGGCCCACAGCCCTGTGTTTGCTTCTCTGCCCAGCTTCCTCAACCCTCCAGATGCGGACACATCTCATGTCATCAGACCATCCTTGTTTTCTCTTCCACTGTGCCATACTCACACATACACACTTACACACATGGAGAAACTGTCATAGACACACACAAGCAAACATGTGTGTGTACACAGTCACATACATGGTCATACCCTATCATGCACATGCACACTATCTCTCAAACTCAGACATGCATGCACATATATGTTCACACATCACATGCATGCCCTCACACCCAATTATACATTCACACACAAGTGCACATTCAAACACTGTGTTACACTCACATATGCATGTAAACCACATGTACATATTTACATATGGTCACACCATGCAGGCATGCTCA
Source organism: Chrysochloris asiatica (assembly GCF_000296735.1). Lineage (NCBI taxonomy): Eukaryota > Metazoa > Chordata > Mammalia > Afrosoricida > Chrysochloridae > Chrysochloris > Chrysochloris asiatica. The sequence goes on from NW_006408824.1 coordinate 1,606,566, forward strand.
CACTCACATACTCAAACATACAATCACACCCACTTGTGCAGCCATACACATGCTCACACTCATGCTTAAATTCACACAATCACATGCTCACTCACACACACAAACACAATGCATTCATATGATCACTCATGCACACTCACATGCTCACACTCACATGCAATCACATGCTCTTGCACTGTGACATGCACTGCACACAATACACTCACAGTCACGTATGCACTCACACTCATAAGCTCATGTACTCACCTGCTCACTCATTCATACACTCACATGTGAGCACATGCATGCACACTCACATGCTTACAACAATTGCAGTTATGTACCATCACACATACACTCACATGCACACACACATGCATACACAAACTCACACATACATTCATGCATGTACACACATGCACCCACCACTCCTCTATCAGGTTGTCGTACTCTGGTGGCTTGCATGCTGCTATGATTCTGGCAGCTATGCCATGGGTATTTTAAATACCAGCAAGGTCACCCATGGTGAGCAGCTTCCAGACAAAGACAGACTAGGAAGGAGAGATGGAATACTTCCAAATATTTAGTCACTGAAAACCTTATGAATAACAACAGAACACTGTCAGCACCAGAATATTTTCAGATATAATGCTAGAAGATGAAACCCTCAGGTTGGAAGTCACTCAAAATGTGACTGGGGAAGAGCTGCCTCCTCAAGGTAGAGGTGACTGTGAGGACACAAATGGAGTAATACCTTCAGGGCTTTAATTTGCTAATGGGGCACAACTCAAAATGAAGAGATACAGCTGTAAACATCTACTAATAATCAGAACATAAAATGTATGAAGTGCGAGTCAAGGAAAATTGGAAACTGTAAAAACTGCAAAGGAACACATAAACATCAATATACCAGGCATCAGTGAGCAGAAATAGATTGGTATTGGCTATTTTGAATCTGACAATAACATGGTTTACTATGCTGGGAATGACAAATTGAAGAGGAATGGTGTCACATTCATCATCAAAAGAACATATCAAGATCTGTCTTGAAATACAACACTGTATGGTCTGTGATAGGATAATATCCATATGCCTATAAGGAAGACCAGTTAACACCATTATTATTCAAATTTATGCACCAACCACTACAGCTAGTGATGATGACACTGAAGAATTCTACCAGCTTCTTCAGTATGAAATTGATCAAACATGCAATCAAGATGTATTGATAATTACTGACGACTGAAATGCAAATGTTAGAAACAAAGAGGAAGTATCAGTAGTTGGAAAATGTGGCCCTGGTGATAAAGATGCTGGAGATCACATAATAGAATTTTGAAAAACCAATGACTTCTTCATTGCAAATGCCTTTTCTAAACAACATAAAAGACAATTATCCACATTCAAAAGGTAGCATATGATCAATAGCCAATGACCCTGAAGGAAGATGTCCAAGGTGCATTGAAGGTATTGGCAAAGAACAAGGCACTGGGAATCGCTGGAATATAAATTGAAATCTTTCAACAAATTGATGAGGCACTGAAGATACTCACTCATCTATGCCAAGAAATTTTGAAGTATGCCAACTACCTGGCCTACTGACTGGAAGAGATCCACATTTGTGCCGATTCCAAAGAGAAGTGACCCAATGGAATGTGGAAATCATCAGACAATATCATTGATATCCTATGCAAGTAAAGTTTTACTAAAGGTAATACAAAAGTGGCTGCAACCATACACTGATGGAGAGCTTCCAGAGAAGTTCAAGCTGGATTCAGAAGAGGATATAAAATGAGGGATATCATTGCTTATGTCAGATGGATCTTGGCTGAAAGCAAAGAACACCAGAAATATGTTTACCTGTGCTTTATTGATTATGCAAAGGCTTTCAATTATGTAGATCATGACAAACTATGGACAGTATTGCAGAGAATGAGAATTCTGGAACACTTAATTGAGCTCATGAGGAAACTGTACATAAACCATGAGGCAATTACTCGAACAGAACAAGGGAACATTGAATGATTTAAAATTAGGAAAGGTGTATGCCAAGGTTGTGTTCTTTCACCATACTTATTAAATCTATATGCTGAGCAAGTAATTCAAAAAGCTGGCTTATATGAAGAAAAACATGGCATCAAGATTAACATTAAGTGTTATGATGCTTGGCTGTCTTTTGAATCTTGGATTCCCTTATATACCATTATAAAATAGATAATTGATGGGGAGAGAAAAGAATAGCCAGAAATGTCACCATAGAAATCTTGTAAATCCATCTTCTGCCTATAACTGATTGGAATACCTAAAATGGGGCTACAA
>NW_006408824.1:1610338-1611943 GCF_000296735.1 Chrysochloris asiatica
AGAGAAAGGAATAGCCAGAAATAACACCATAGAAAGTTTGTGAGTCCATCTTCTGCCTATAACTGATTGGAATATCTAAAATGGGGCTACAACGTGCCCAGTGAAGGAGGCTTCCTGCGGAATCTCTACATTATATAAGACCATAGGTGGAATATTGAACCCCATCCAGAATCTTCTGAGGTGGGAAATTTCCACTGGAAAGGACAAGCAGATCAGCCTGAAGTGACTAGGGGAACAGAAGATACTTCTTAAAAGAAAGACCGACAGGAAAAATACAAAACAATAACAGCAGTCCGACTAACTACAATGAGAACAAGCAAGTTGTTCGCCCAGGAGACATCAAGACAAGTGGTCAGGTCCCCTCAGGGCAAATTCCCTTCTAGAACTAAGACTCAATGGGAATACATGAGCAGACATGTGCTCTGACCGGTGACCACATTGGTCACTGATAAAGGGAAAAACAGCAATGAAGCTGCGAGCTAAGTCCAACCATGTTCAATACACTCCTGTGAACCTGGTTGGCCAGCAGTTTTGCAAGACCTGGGGATTCCTGGGCCCAGAGTCAATGACATAGCCACAGAGCATTAGAGTGGAGAATGAAGCATCCAGCTGATAAGAAGAGAGGGCATATGTACAAGAACACCCACACTTGCAGATAATACCCAATTGACCTGGCTTCAATGGCTGGATGATCAGAGCTCAACTAGACGAAGAAAGAAGAGAATAAAAAAGGTGACGTGGAGAGGTGACCCGGCTGGGAACTCTAGACTCTGAGAGGGAGAGGGGCTGTGTGCTGATGACCAGGGAGCCGGCTTACAGGGTGTACTCTTTGGCTGGTTTATGATGCATGGAGGGGATTGTAACATGGCAATGTAATGATATATGATAGGATGAATGTAAAGCTAATGTTCTCCTATGTAAACTATCATATAATTCACCATAAAACAGTTTTTTGGTTTTTGTTTTTTTTTTTAAAGATTAACATTAAGAATCAATGATAAACAATCATGCCCCTTCAGGGCAAACCCCCTTCCAAGATTGAAAATCAAAGGGACTACACGAGCAGGCATGTAATCTTTCTGGTGACCACATTGGTCTATGGATGAGGGGCAGTGGGGGAAAAGCAGCAATGAAGATGTGGGCCAAGTCCGACCGCGTTCAATAGACTCCCATCAACCTGGAGTGAGACTGGTTGGCTAGCAGTATGGTGAGACCTGGGGACTCCTGAGCCCATAGATAGGGACATAGCCCATGGACAGAGGACTAGAGTGGAAAGTGAAGTATCCAGCTGATATGAAGTGAGGGGAACGCCCAAACTTGAAGATAGTACCCATTTGACCTAGCTTCAATGGCTGGATGATTAGAACTTGACTAGAGGAAGAAAGAAGAGAAAAAAAGTGTAATTTGAAACAATTTGATGAACTTGACCTATAGTTATGAATGTAGTAGCTTAAAAGAGGGAAGAAATCTTCACAGCAAGGATCATTCCCACCTCCTCTGTACACAGGGTTGATAGGGATGGGCAACTTAGACATTGGCTACCTAAAATAGGGGGGCTATAAAGGCAAGAAGTAACTGGCTTACAATTTTTCAAGAGAAGTTTAG
>NW_006408824.1:1612201-1613543 GCF_000296735.1 Chrysochloris asiatica
TCTCCACTGAGTGGTTTTCAACCTGTCTGTTGTTGTTTTTGTTAGGTGCCATAGAGTGGGTACTGACCCATAGTGACCTTATGCACAGCAGAATGAAACACTGCCTGATCCTGGGCCAACCTCACTATTGTTGCCACACTTGAGTCCATCGATGCTGTCACTTGGCCAATCAACCTGTCTAGATAGGGCTTTTTTTGTTTGTCATACTGTGGTGGCTTGTGAGTTGCTCTGATTCTGAAAGCTATGCCACCAGTATTTTAAATACCAGCAGGTTCACCAATGGTGGACAGGTTTCAGATGAGCTTCCAGGCGAAGACAAACTAGGAAGAAGGAGTGACAAACCACTTCCAAATATTTAGTCACTGAAAACCTTATGAACAGCAGAGAAACACTGTCAGATATGATGCCAGAAAATGAGCCCCTCAGGTTGGAAGGCACTCAAAATACGACTGAGGAAGAGCTGCCTCCTCAGAGTAGAGTTGACCATGATGATGCGAATGGAGTAATGCCCATGGAAGAAAAGCCTGAGGGACCTTCATTTGCTGATGGGGCACAACTCAAAATGAAGAGAAACAGCTGTAAACATCCATTGAAAATCGGAACATGGAATGTACAAAGTTTGAATCTGGGAAAATTGGAAGTTGTAAAAAATGAAATGGAGCACATAAACATTGATATCTTAGGCATAAGTGAGCTAAAATGGACTGGTATTGGCCATTTTGAATCTGATAACCACACAGTTTACTATGCCCGGATTGACAAATTGAAGAGGAATGGTGTTGCATTCATTGTCAAAAAGACCATATCCAGATCAGTCATGAGGTACAACGCTGTCTGTGATAGGATAATATCCATGCACCTATAGGGAAGCCCAGTTAATACCACTATTATTAAAATTTACACACCAACCACTAAAGCCAGTGTGAATGAAATAGAAGAATTCTACCAACGTCTTCAATCTGAAATTGATCAAACATGCAATCAAGATATATTGATCATTACTGGTGATTGGAATGCAAAGGTTGGGAGCAAAGAGGAAGGACCAGTAGTTGGAAAATATGGCCTTGGTGATAGAAATGATGCCAGAGATCGCATGATAGAATTCTGCAAAATCAATGATTTGTTCATTTCAAATACCTTTAGACAGTATAAAAGATGATTATACACATTGACTTCACCAGGTGGAATACATAGAAATCAAATTGACTACCTCTGTGGAAAGAGACGATGGAAAAGCTCCATTTCATCAGTCAAAACAAGGCCAGGGGCATACTGTGGAACAGATCATCAATTACTGATATGCAAATTCAAACTGAAGCTGAAGAAAATGAAAACAAGTCCA
>NW_006408824.1:1613661-1634318 GCF_000296735.1 Chrysochloris asiatica
AGCAAAAAGTCATTGAGAAGACAAGAAAGAAGGAAAAGGTCAAAATGGATGTCAGAAGAGACACTGAAACTTGCTCTCCAGCATAGAGATGCTAAGGCAGATGGAAGAAATGAGGAGATACAAGAGCTGAACAGAAAAATTCAAAGATCAGCTCAAGAAGATAAAGCCAATTATTACAACAAAATGTGCAAAGATCTGGAGTCAGAAAACCAAAAAGGAAGAACATGCTCAGCATTTCTCAGCATTGAAGAAAGAATTCAAGCCTCGACTTTTGTTATTGAAAGATTCTCTGGGCAAATTATTGAATGATGCAGAAAGCATCAATACACAGTCATTGTACCAAAAGGAAATAGTTAATGTTCAGCTGTTTCAAAAGGTAACATATGATTAAGAGCCAATGATACTGGAAGGAGGAAGTCCAAGGTGTGTTGAAGGAAATGGCAAAGAACAAGGCACCAGGAATTGATGGAATAAAAATTGAAATCTTCCAAGAAAGTGAGGTGGCACAGGAGGCACTCACTCATCTCTGCCAAGAAATCTGTAAGCCAAGAAATTTGGAAGACAATTATCTGACTGACTGATTGAAAGAGATCCATATTTGTGCCCATTCCAAAGAGAGGTGTCCCAAAGGAATGCAGAAATCATCAGACAATATCTTTGATATCCCATGTGAATAAAGTTTTACGCAAGGTAATACAGAAACGGCTGCAAGCGTACATTGACAGAGAACTTCCAGAGGTTCAAGCCGGATTCAGAAGAGGATGTGGAATGAGGCATATCATTGCTGATGTCTGATGGATCTTGGCTTAAAGCAAAGAATACCAGAAAGATGTTTACCTGTGCTTTATTGACTATGCAAAGGCTTTCGACTGTGTGGATCATGACAAGCTATGGACAACATTGCGAAATATGAGTATTCTGGAACACTTAATTCTGCACATAAGGAATCTGTACCTGGACCAAGAGGCAGTTGTTCGAACAGAACATGGGAACACTGAGTGGTTTAAATTAATTAAGGTGGGCAACAAGGTTGTATTCTTTCACCATACTTATTCAACTTGTATGGTGAGCAAATAATCTAAGAAGCTGGGTTCTATGAAGAAAAATGTGGCATCAGGATTGGAGGAAGACTAATTAACAACCTGCGATATGTAGAGGATACAACCTTGCTTGCTGAAAGTGAAGAGGACTTAAAACATTTACTGTATGGATTACATCTCAATGTCAAGAAAACAAAAATCCTCACCACTGGACCAATAAACAACATTCTTATCAACAGAGAAAAGATTGAAATTGTCAAGGACTTCATTCTTTTGGGATCAACTATCAATACTCATAGAAGCAGCAGTTAAGAAATCAAATGATGTATTGCATTAGGCAAATCTGCTGCACAAGACCTCCTTAAAGTGTTGAAGAGCCAAGATGTCAGTTTGAGGACTAAGATGAACCTGACCCAAGCCATGGTATTTTCAATAACCTCATATGCATGCGAAAGCTGGACAGTGAATAAGGACGACTAGAAGATTTGAAGCATTTGCATTACGGTGTTGGAAGACATTATTGAAAATACCATGGACTGCCACAAGAACCAACAGATCTGTGTTGGAAGAAGTGCAGCCAGAGTGCTCCTTGGAAGCCACAGTGGCCAGACTTCGTCTCTCATACTTGGGACATATTATCAGGAGGGACCCGTCCCTGGAGACAGGTATCCTAAAATGGAGGGCTGGAGAAAAAGAAGAAGAGCCTCAAAGAGATGGATTGGCACAGTGACAGCAACAATGGGCTCAGGTTGGCCCAGGACTGGGCAGTGTTTCATTCTGTTGTGCATATGGTCGCTCTGAGTTGGTACCGACTAGATGGCACCTAACAACAACACACATGCATATACACTGTCATACACACACACAGTCAAGCGTTCATATGCTCACACTCCCGTGCAAGCACTCATGTACACAGGCACACAGTGCACTCGCATGCACTCCCCTGGCATCCCCAGTCCAGGCCTCTCCTCTCCAGCAGAGTGACTGTCCTCAGATCTCACAGGCACTTCTCACCATGCAACCAACTCTCAGCTCATCTTCCTCCTCTAGTGCACCCTATCTCAAGCAGCACACACCAACCCCTGACGTTTAAGCAAGACCACTCCCACAACCCCACTGACTCCTCCATCTCCAAGTGCTCTCTGTCCCCCCACACATACACCCACACCTCTCTCACAGCCCCCATACATTCACACATATACTCACTCACTGAAACACATAACATGTGCACACTCATAGGCCATAACCATAGTGAGCTGATCCACCCAGACCCCGAGAGTCAGCAAATAGCCAGGCTTGACGCATGCGCCCCCTGTTGGCTTTTATGGGATAGGGCTGGACGCCACCACCAGTGAGTTCCAGCACTGTAGTTGGTGCAAGATCTGCCCCCTAGTGAGGCCCTGGGAGTCCCTGGCTGAAGAGTAGGCATGGCCAGTACAGGCCCCTCCCTAGTGGGATGAGCAGCTTGGAGTGGGTAGCCCCAGGAGCCATACCACCCTTGAACTGGCTGTCCCGGAGCCAGGTAAGTGAGCAAGCAGCCACGACAATCCAGGGGCTTCAGGAGGAAGCTGGCACAGACTCTGCCAGGCCTGCTGCCCTTGGTCCAGTACTCCCAGCCAGGTCAGGGCTGCAAGAAAACCAGGTAGGAGGCTAAGATAGGGAGAAGGTACAGTGAGACCCACCAGTACATCTCTTCAACAGAGACTGACAAAACCATCCAGGCTATGGACAGTGATCAGCAGCCTTACTGTATCTCTCAGCCCCCAACCTGTGACTCCACCTCAGCCCTTGTTTTCCAGCAAGACCTGTTTGGTTGGCACCTGGGAAACCACTCTCCAGTTCTCTGTGCTGCCAGCCATAGCCGCCCTCCACTACATTGCTATCAAAGACTTGGGCTTCGTAGACCCACTTCACATTACCCACCTACTGCTCACTCAGGGCAACAAGAGTCAAGGGTGCTTCACTGATCCACCAGAGGAGCCTGGCCTCCAAGCAAGGTCCAGTATGGGAGGTGCCAGCAGCTAAGCCCACACCTTGTCCTCTGGCAGTTACAGTGTGGGCCAGCTTTTCCCAGGCACCTGCAGGTTGATGTGCAAAGCTAGTACCTAGAATGGAGTAGTACAGGGCAGGGTTGCTTGGCCCTACTTCCCCCCCTCCTACCCATGCCTGAACCCCTACAGTGCAGTGAGTTACTTCATATGATTCTTCTACCCATAGTTTTTATAACTGATGGGTCTGGGTAAGAGAAGGTGGGAGAAGGTGCTGATAGGATGGTAAGATTCCGTTGTGAATGATTGCTAACAGAGCTAACTGTGAGTGTAGACATTTTGAACTCAACATGGGTCTAAAACAAAGTCTCATAAGCAGAAGTGGGGAATCTCACTACCATTAAGGAAAAAGAGACTGGAGTGGAGCACATGTTCTCTAGACTCCAAGATCCCTACATGTTGAACCTCTTTGATCCTAGAGACAGACTCATGACACTGGAGGAGTGGCAGTGGATCAGCCACCAGAAGCAAGAGTCAGAGCTTGAAGAGAGAGGTGTACTTTCCAGTCCATCGAGCAAGTAAACAAAGTTGAGTGCCTTTGGGCAAGAGGCGTGCTTCCTAGAGGGGGATGCCTGCAAGCACTTAATTGGGGAGCTAGAGCTGAGTACTTTTGGAGTGAGGCTTACAGCTGGAATGGAGTGTCCTTGGGTACTTACCAGCAACCCTAAAAGAACTTTGTAACATTGCCTGAAGGAGAGTGAGAACTTCCTGTGGACACCGCTGACTGGAAGAACTGTACCCTGAGCATTTTCTGATCCTGCATTTTAATTTGTTAACTTCTCTAATAAACTCCATAACTGAGAGGATGGTTTCCGAGTTCTGTGTGGCCAAACCCACCTGAGTAGATTGTGCTGTGGGAGGATGGTTTGGGGCCATTTTTGCAACCCCTCATCACCCATCTCACCTGAGTGAGAACAAGGTGCCCTGGATACAGCTGGCTGTTGGTAACCAGCTCAGGTACTCCCCACACAATCATGGATCTCGGGTCAGAGGGTGCTAGTGGACCTCCATCTGACATTTGTGTTTCAGGCTTAGCAAGATGGCCACGTGGCAAGGTGGAGACAGGCATAGAGGCTATGAGAATCTGCTGCTCCATTATCTCCTAGGTCTTTGGTAAAAGAGGTCTTTTGACAGACCCCTCTTTTCCCCTTCTCTCCCCCAGCACCCAGGGGTCAGTCTTATTTCTGCCCCATTCACATAAGTTTCCCTTCTTAGCATGGGCCAGTCCATCCTTCCCATGCCCACCTCCACTGATGCCACCACACCTCACCTGGCCTGATACTTGTATAGTGGGCACAACCAGATACTGCTGTGAGGAGTCAGTAGCCCCCTGAAGCAATGCTATTGTAGGGGTTTCCTATAAAAAACCTCTCTCAAATGTCAAAAAGTAAAAATGTCACTTTTATGATGAAGGTGTACAGGTCCTTATATGTGTATGAAAGCTGGACAGTGCAAAAAGAAGACAGAAGAATTGATACTTTTGAAAGGTGTTGGCATGTTTGTTGTTGGTAAGTGCCATGGAGTTGGTTCTGACCCATTGAGACCCTGTGGATTTGAACCGCTGACTTTGGAGTGAGCAGCCCAGTGTTTATCCCACAGTATCAGAATATTGGATATATCATGGACTTACAGAAGAACAATTTTGTCTTGAAGAAAGTACAACCAGATGCTCCTCAAAAGCAAGGATGGAACAACTTTGTCTTGCTCACACACCATCAGAAAAGACCTATTGCTAGGAAAAGATGTCATGTTTGGCAGAATGGAGGAGGTTCATTCAAAATGAAGGAACCCTCATGAGATGAACTGACATGGTGGCTGCAACAATGGGCTCAAACATGCTACTATTGTGAATGGGACCAGGCAATGTTTTGTTGTTGTACATAAGGTCACCATAAGTCAGAGCCAACTTGACAGCACCTAACATGACACTCCATAGCCACTGAACCCCAAACTACTGCTGGTGAGTTGATTCTGATTCATGATGACCCTAAAGGACAGAGTAGAACTGCCCCTTAGGGTTTCCAAAGTGTAATCTTTAGGGCAACAAACTTCCACATCTTTCTCCCACTCAGGCTGGTGAGTTCGAACTGTCAACCTTTCAGTTAGCAACTGAGTGCTCTAACGACTGTACCACAGGGACTAGCTCCCATAAAGATTTCAAACTCACTGTCATTGACCTGATTCAAACTCATATCAACCCTTCAGGATGGAGTAGAAGTGCTCCATAGGGTTTCCGACACAGTAAATCTTTACAGAAGTAGCCCTCATCTTTCTTCTTTGGAATGGCAGATGGGTTTGAACTTCCAACCTTCCAGTTAGCAGCTCAACACTTAATCCACCCATAACCAGGTTCCTGAGTAATTGCTGATTCCCACTGCAGCATTCGTGGTAAGTCTACCCACAAAGTGTTGGGTCTGTTGCCTAGAATGACTCAAGCCAACAAGGACAGATCAAAGTGAAGACAAAGGCAACCATGTTTATTAATTTTGTGTACAAAACTGAAGTAAAGGGGTGTTCCCCAGATTCTTTTTTCCTCTAGAGACTTTTCAAGTTTCTTTTATAGGGTAAGGGTTACATTATAGTCATGTTATCCTGGTGTAGTGCTGTGGGTTAATGCACTGGACTGCAAAGTCCATTTCAACCGCAAGGTTGGTGGTTCAAACTAACCAACTGCTTCTCAGAAACCCTATACATGGTTGCTAAAGGTCAGAACCAACTCAAGTGCCCTCAACAACAATAACAAAGGATTCGCAGAGAGGTATAAAAAGATACAAAGATGGCGACTTTTAGTATAGCTCATTATAATGTTAAATCTCTACTCAGCTGTATGTTTTTTAGTATGCTCATGATGCTAGACTCAATGACTTATGATATACTTTTTTTCCTCTCTCACTCTGTCTCTCTTTTTTTTTTCTTGGCCTTAGCAGGTGCCCTAATCATTTGATTTTTATCAAAAATTTACACTTCTACTATCTTTATTTCATCATGAGGAACTCTCTGAAACTCCTTTAAGGGCATTGGCAGAGGCCATGACACCAAGGGGCAGAGCGGCAGAGGACCCTAAGCATGAAGGGCTCATTGTTAAGCAGGACCACAATGAGTCTCCCCTTGGAAAGCAAGGCCCCAAGGAGGAATCTCATGTGGGGGACTCTGCAGTTCCTGTCTCTTTGTTTTAATCAGCTTATTTTTAACTTTCTTGATTTTATAATAAAAGTTTTTAGTAGAATTTTAGTAAGAATCATATTAAAGATTTGAAACTTGTTTTTAGGCGCATTCACACCATATTCAATCATGCATAGTTCTAAAGAATGCTTCTCACACTAACAATAAGTTTCACCACTGGGAAAAGCCAGCTAAAGTTTTTGCCAATTCAAGTTTAAGATTGCATTCAACATTCTGTGTAGTTTCGGTCAGGGACATTAAGACCTTTAGAAATTTAACAAAAATGCAATTAAGGGCTAAGGGAATAGTAACAGATCATAAGCAGAAATTTAACTAGATGTTTTGTACAGAGATGTTTTTATAAGGAAGTTGTTCTGTTTCTTCTTGGCTACAAAACTTTAAATGCTTGTTTTTCTTGTTTAATCAATCATGAGAAACAACTGTGTTGTCAGTTACCATAGCAAATAATGTCTAGGTACATGTTGTGATTAATGAATCTATAGAAAATAATAGGTGAAGGTAGAAATAGGAGTTAAGATTTAGAATTATGTTTTAAGGTTAACCTGACATTTTAGGATGTCAGAAAGATTAAGCTGTTTTAACAAGATCATTTGTGTAATGCTTCAAAGAAATTGTTATGAGATAATAATGTATTGTAACGGTATATAAGGAGCTGAAAAAATATCATAATCATCATTAAAAATCATTAAAATCAGCAGCAGCAGCCGACTCCACACATTCCTTCGTGAGCCCCCTTAATTAGTGTGTCGGGGCTGGCATTCATTCCTTTAATGAAAATCTTGATGGTATGGTGAGTTAAACATTGGGTTGCTAACCTCAAGGTCAACCATTCAAATCCACCAACTGCTCTGAGGGAGGAAGATGAGGCTGCCTGCTCCTATAGAGATTTGGTGTCGCAGAAACCCTATGGTACAGTTTTATCCTGTACTACTGGGTTGCTAAGGATCTCTGGTAGCATAGTGGTTACGAGTTGAGCTACTAACCCCACAGACAGCAGTTCGAAACTATCAGCTGTACTGCGGGAGAAAGATGAGGCTTTCTTGTCCCATAAAGATTTACAGCCTCAGAAACCCTATGCAGGGTTGCTATGAGTCAGAACCGACTCCACGGCACATAACCACCACCAATAGTCAAAGATTGACAGGCTACCAGTGAGAATTTGTTGTGTGCCATAGAGTCAATTCTGACTTCTATCAAACATGCACAGGATTTTCAAGGCTGTAAATCTTTACAGGAGCAGAAACCTCATCTTTCTCCAGGAGAGAGGCTGGTGGTTCAAACTGCTGGCCTTTTGGTTAGCATCCCAATTTATGACCCACTACCACCAATTCTGGCCCAACTTTGCAGGAACTGCAGTGTATGAATGACAAACAAGCTTGCTGCGCCCGATTCTGGGAGGAGGACCCAGTGAGGGGGTATATACAACGTGTTTGGGATAGTATGAGCATGGGAAAACAGGTTGTGTGACCTGACTGTCCAAATTCCTCAGAACAGGAAACATTCTCTACTGAAAATCCAGTGTCAAATGCCTGCCAATTGCTAGCAATTACTGATCACAGCCAGATGTATCAATATTCCAAGAAGCCCCTCTGGAATAGTGGGTTAAGCATTGGACTGCTAACCAAAAGAGATTCAAATTTACCAGCCACTCCTCTGGAGAAAGGTGAGACAGTCTGCTCCCAAAAAGATTTACATAATGGAAATTATGGAAATAATGGGGCAGTTCTACTCATCTTCTAGGGTCACTACAAGTTGGAATCAACTCTAGGGCAGTGAATCGAGTTTTGGTTTGGTGTCAATATTTCACTGATAATTTATCAAACAAATACAATTGGAAATCTTCTGAAAGACACAAGATGTCACAAAGACAATGGAGTGATGTGAACACAGGCTAACACACCTATATAACAGGACCTGCCCAAGCAGGAGCTTCAAAACCAAAGTTGGTTTTGTGTTTTGTGTTTTTTGTTTATCCACTTATGCTTGCCAAAGCTGAAACCAGAGATCCAGGGGTCTGGAGAGTCCAAGGCAGAGGAAAGAGATAGTTCCCATCTACCCAAGTGATATTGCCCTCCTTCAGAGAAGAGACTTTCCTAGTTCTGTCACTTGGGTAAAATCTTCCTTTAGATAATGCCCTGAGGCAGGAGGTTCGAGGCCAGATGGGAACAGGGTATGAATGCCACCATTCCTTTGTTTATGTCCTTGCAGATAAATCATTGCTCAAATCAACGTACTGGCAAGGCCTGGGACCAAGTTATACAGTAAGGAACATGAGGAAGTAGCTGTGATCTCAGTTGGCGATCTTCAAAGCCTCAAACAAAGAGAGTTAGCTGCTAAGAGAGTTAGCCAAGCTTGGAGACAGACTGAAGGAACTCAGATGTCTTAGGTTCAATAAGGTAAGTTCAGTTTTCAGGAGAGTTGAATAGGAGAGGCAGGACCTTTGCACAGGTCTAGGGCAGGTGAAGACCCCCAGGGTCATCGCAAGCAAGACACCCATGATCAGCATGGAGAATGTCCCATGCTTGATCATCATGGCCAGGGTCAATGGGGGGTCACCCCATTCCCAGAGGTCAGGACTCTCCACAGGGGCAGCTGGAAGCTGAATCATTTGGGTCCTGGAAGGACACGCCTAAGTGAGGTTGCAAGAAACAAACAATTGGACTTCCGGCAAGATGGCAGACTAGGCAGAAACACTACACAGACTCTCTACAACAAAGATACGAGAGACCAAATGAAACAGACACAGGACAATCCTGGAACCCTGAAGTTCAGATGAAAGGTTAGAGAAGTGTATTGAATAGCTACTAGAAGAAGAAACTAGCAGGGCCAGTGAAAGAAGACTGAATGGTAAACAGATTGCAGGCCAGATGTGGCACAGCCATCTTGAACTTTTGCTAGCAGCTTTGGAGAGACAGACAGATGGAGACGGAAAAAGTGTGATTCATTCTTGCTCCCAAAATCCCCCTGGAGAACAAAGGTGTGGCAGGCCCAGACCCTCATCTACCCCAAGAACAGACTCTGCTCTCCAAGAGTTCAGAGCCATGAAATTGTAAGGCAGGGGCCCTCTGTGCCATCTTGGCATCTGGATTCAAACAGGCTCTGCTCCAGATCTACAGAACCCATAGAGCCTCCAGGCCAGAATTCAACTACCAAGAACCCTCATTACCAGCCACCCTGCCCCCAGTTGCCCTCCAGTTCTGACAGACACTGACAAACTGAAAGGCCTCCACAAACTATTCTGCATTGGGTACTCTAAACAAAGACAACACCTAGGCCTATAGGAGGAGTCCTGATGTGGCTCTTTAGGATCAGCACTGGACGGTTAACTGCAAGGTCAGCAGTTCAAACCCACCAGCTGCTTCTCAGAAATTCTACATGGAGGTGGTGGTGTGCCGTTGGAGTAGGTTCCAACTCATAGAGACTCTGTACAGTGTTCCTGAGGCTGTAAATCCTTATGGGAGCCAAAAGAATCATCTTTCACCTGTGGAACAACTGGTAGTTTCAAACTGCTGACCTTGAGGTTAGCAGCCCAATTCGTCGTAACCACTATGCTATCAGAGTTCCTTGCTGTTGTTGTTGTAGTTAAGTGCTGTTGAGTTGATTTCAACCCATAGCGACCCTGTATAGGATTTCCAAGGAGCAGCTGGTGAGCTTGAACAACCGACCTTGTAGTTCAAACAACTTTGCAGTCTGACACATTAGCCCACAGCACCACACCAAGACTCCGTAGAAATCCTATATAGGGACACTATAAGTTGGAACTGACTTTGATAGCACTTGTCAACAACAGCAATAGGCCTATAGGAACTCCACCTAGGGCTGAGAACTCAGCCACAACATCCCTCTTCCACCTACCTCATGAGCTCCATGGCTGACCAGATCCCCCAAGAGTTTTCTCCTCTCTGGGTCCAACAACTACACTGTTTTTATTCATTTTAATTGTTTATTTTTCCTTTCATTGTTCATTTTTTTATTTGTTTATTCTTTCTTATCCTTCCTCTTTCTCTTCCCTCGATTTTTATCCTTTCTAACCTTTTCATTTTCCCCCTTTTCTTCTGTTTCTCATTACCACTCTCTTCTTTTTCCCTCTTGATTTTTCTTACATGGCATCAGGATTGGAGGAAGACTAATTAACAACCTGCAATATACAGATGATATAATCTTGCTTGCTGAAAGTGAAGAAGACTTAAAACATTTACTGATGAAGATCAAAGAGCACAGCCTTCAGTATGGATTACATCTCAATGTAAATAAAACAAAAATCTTCACCACTGGTCCAATAAACAACATTCTTATCAATGGAGAAAAGATTGAAGTTGTCAAGGACTTCATTCTTCTTGGATCAACTATCAACACTCATGGAAGCAGCAGTCAAGAGATCAAATGACATACTGCATTAAGCAAATCTGCTGCACAAGACCTTTTTAAAGTGTTGAGGAACAAAGATGTCAGCTTGAGGACTAAGGTGTGCCTGACCCAAGCCATGGTGTTTTCAATAACCTCATATGCATGTGAAAGCTGGACAGTGAATAAGGAAGACCGTAGAAGAATTGAGGGCTTTGAGTTATGGTATTGGAAGAGAATATTGAAAGTGCTATGGGCTGCCAAAAGAACCAACAGATCCGTTTTGAAAGCAGTGCAGCTGGAGTGCTCCTTAGAGGCCAAGATGACCAAACATTGTCTCTCATACTTTGGACATATTGTTAGGAGGGACCAGTCGTTGGAGAAGGATATCATGTTGGTAAGGTGGAGGGTCAGAGAAAAAGAGGAAGACCCCCAATGAGATGGATTGGCCAAGTGGCAGCATTGATGGACTCAAGCGTGGCCCAGGATCAGGCAGTGTTTCGTTCTGCTGTGCATAAGGTCGCTATGATTCAATACCAATTTGATGGCACCTAACAACAAAAACAACAAGTCTCCTCTTTTAGTCTTCCTGCTCTCTTGCTTTTCTCAGTGCATTTTTTCCTCTTCCTTTTATTTTCTCTGTTATTTTTCTCTTGTACAGCTCTATTTGCCTATCCCTGTTTTCTCTTTTTGGTTATTATATCCTTTTTTCTTGTTGCCACCTATTTTCATTCTTTTTCTCCTCTTTTATATTCTCTTTTTGCTGTTGTTTGCTTGTTCTTTTTTGTTTTCCTGTGTGTGCTTTTTCCTCTTGCTCCACATTATGGGATGTATAGCAAATGTTCCTATAAGCTCAACCATAACTGTACCCTTGCAGCTCCATCCACTGGGCATGTGCTAATACCAGCTCTCATAACTCCTCATTAATGATAGACACCAGCCAAACCCACCCTAAACTGAGTTGCACAAATAGCAAAAGGAAACCGGTGTATACACTTCCATTCTCTAATTACAACCACCTGAAGACAGTTGGTGAGAAGCTAAGAACACATCAACATACAATCATCAATACAACTATAATGACACCACAATGTGTCAGAGACAACAGACAATTTTTAGCTCACATGAAAAAACAGGAGAGAGCGTCCTAAACAAATAACCAAGATGCAGAGCCAGAAAATGTTTCTAAGGAAGAAAAGATAATAGAACTACCTGAGAAAGAATGCAAAATAGTGATATTTAGATGCCTTCAAAGGATTGACAGAAAGGCTGAGGAAAGCAAGGAGAACACAGATAAAAACATTCAAAGAAAAAACATTTTCCTAATAAGAACAAACTAACAAAATAAATGCAAAATTTGGAACAATACAAAATCTGCCAGTAGAAATCCAGAAGATCAATACTCAGATTTTATAAATGTGCAATACATTGAAAGGACAAAGGAGTAGATTCAAAGTAATAGAAGCCCAAATTAGTGAGCTTAAAGATAAATCTCTCAACATTAGTAAACTAGATGAACAATTAGAAAAAAAAAAATTTTTTTTTTTAATCAGAAGAAAACCTGATATTTACGTGGAACACCAAGAACAAGAATAACTTATGGGGGATGGGAATTCCAGAAACAGGAAGAGACAATAAAAAAGCATGGAGAGAATTGTCAGAGTTACTGTAAGAAAATTTCCCTAACATCATGAAATACGGGAAGATAACCATTCTAGTAGCTGAATGAACCTCAAACAGGATTGTTGTTGTTAAATGTTGTCAAGTTGGTTCCAACTCATAACTACCCTGTGAACGGTTTCCAAGAAGTGGCTGGTAACTTTGAACTGCTGACCTTCCATTTCAAACTGACTTGAGGTCCAGTGCTTATCCTGCAGTGACAGACCAGACTCCCCTCCAAGTCACCAAGACAGGTCATAATCAAACTTTCCAAAACCAAAGACAGGGAGAGAATCCTGAGAACAATTCAGGAAACACTAAAAGTTACCTACAAAGGCCCCACTGGCTGCTCTGAAAAGCCATCTTTGCATTGTTCCCGGGTCCGGCTCTCTGCTCCCCGCAGCCACCTCCGCCACGCTCCTTCTCCGCCACTGCGGACTCCGGCACCTCTCTCGCCAGAGTCCCCAAACTCTCGCACTCTTTGTCATTCTCTGTATCGGCGTGCCCCATCATGTCAGCGGCTGTGGACACCGGCTCCGAGATCACAACCAAGGACTTGAAGGAGAAGAAGGAGGTTGTGGAGGAAACAGAAAATGGAAGAGACGCATCCGCTAATGGGAACGCTAAGGAGAAAAATGGGGAACAGGAGGGCTGACAATGAGGTAGATGAGGAAGAGGAAGAAGGTGGGGAGGAGGAAGAGGAAGAGTAAAAAGGTGATGGTGAGGAAGAAGATGGAGATGAAGATGATGAGGATGATGATGTTGACACCAAGAAGCAGAAGACCTACGAGGATGACTAGAC
Organism: Chrysochloris asiatica; assembly: GCF_000296735.1. Taxonomy (NCBI): domain Eukaryota; kingdom Metazoa; phylum Chordata; class Mammalia; order Afrosoricida; family Chrysochloridae; genus Chrysochloris; species Chrysochloris asiatica. The sequence goes on from NW_006408824.1 coordinate 1,626,738, forward strand.
AGCAAAAAAGGAAAAGTTAAATTTAAAAGGGCCACCGTGACCTATTCACCCTCCACCTCCTGTCTCAGAATCTAAACGTGGTCACCTTCAAGTAGAGAGTCCCACCCGCCCACTTTGGGCAGCGCCACCTGCAGATAACAAGCGCTCACCACCACCCAACCAAAACCACAACGTGGATTTGCAACAGGGGAGAAAAAAACCAAAACTTCCAAGGCCCTGCTTTTTTTCTCGAAAGTACTTTAAAAAGGAAAATTTGTTTGTATTTTTTATTTACATTTTATATTTTTGTATATATTGTTAGGGGTCAACCATTTTTAATGGTCTCGGATGACCAAACCAGCCTTTGCAGCGTTCTCTGTCCTAATTCTGACTTTACTTGTGGTGTGAACATGTTCATTATAATCTCAAAGGAGAAAAAAAACCTTGTAAAAAAAGCAAAAACAACAACAACAAAAAATTACAATCTTATTCCGAGCATTCCAGTAACTTTTTTTATGTATGTACTGAGCTGTACTATAAGTAGTTGGTTTGTATGAGATGGTTAAAAAAGGCCAAAGATAAAGTTTCTTTTCCTTTTTTTTTTTGTCTATGAAGTTGCTGTTTATTTGGGGGGGGGGGCCTGTTTGATGTATGTGTGAAACAATGTTGTCCAACAATAAACCGGAATTTTATTTTGCTGAGTTGTTCTAGCAACAACAACAAAAAAAGTTACCTACAAAGGAGAACCGATAAGAGTAAGATCTGATTTCTCAGCAGGAGCCATTGGGATAACATATACAAATTCTGAAAGGAAATAATTGCCAACCAAGAATCATATACACATTTTTATCTTGAACCGCAAGCTTCAAGTCAACTGGAAAACCTATACAGGGTTGCTATGACTTAACAACTTGGAAATCCTATACAGGGTCGCTATGAATTAGAATCGACTGATGACACTTAACAACCACAACAAAGTAAAACAAACATACAAGATTGGAAATAGAGAACCAGAAAAATTAATCTGTAATGAAGTCAACTACAAAGCAAAAATAGGGGATAGTATAAATATAGAACTTCCAGATGAAGAGAAGTCAGGTGGATTTCTATATAAAATAGACTGCTTTAAATGGGGAAAGAATTACTGAATTATAGGATAATCGCAAAGAAAATTAATACACCTGCACATCAAAATAGAAAAGGAAAATCTAAAAGATGTAGTAATCATTAACAAAACAGAATTGAAAAGAATGAACAGAAAGTCCTCAAACAAAATGAACTCAGCACAGAACCTTTTGTGGAACAAAGATCCAAGCAACGAGGGAAACTTGGCTATTACGGTGGCAGGAGGAAGGAGGAGGCCGTGGGGGTGTGAAGCTACGGTAGCTATCTGCTGAGTTGTTGGTGTACCTTTGTGAAAAAGGCGTCGTTCTTAACTCCTATTCCGGGCAGCGGCCGGGGCTAGGGGTTCAGAGCAGCCGTGGGGCCGCTTCCCTGGGCCCCCTGGCTCCGCCATGTTCCGCAGGGCACGCCTTAGCGAAAAGCCGACCGTCAGGCCTGGTATAGGCGCCAGGGGGTCCACCACTTCCACCCCACAGAGTGGAAAGGAGACTCCCAAGCCGCCGGAGCCTGCAGCTGTCTGTGTTCCAAAGCCAGCGGAGCCCACAGATGCGCCAGTGGTGGATTTTGGGGGAGCGGAACCCAAAAAAAAGGCTCCCAGGAGCAGCGCCATACCAGGCCAGTGACAGGTACAAATTCTGCTTATGCTATGACAGGAAGGATAATTTAAAAACAGTCACAGCAGTACATCAACAAGATGTTGCCAGAAATTCAGACTGGATTCACTGGAATGAAAGATATTGCTGATGTCAGGTGGATCTTGGCTGAAAGTAGAGAATACCAGAAAGACATTTACTCTTGTTTTACTGACTATGCAGAAGCATTTAACTATGTGAATTATAACAAGTTGTGCCTAACATTGTGAAGAATGGGAATTATAGAACACTTAAATGTGCTTATGTGGAACCTGTACGTAAACCAAGAGGCAATCTTTCTAATGACATAAGGATACTGTGTAGTTTAAAATCAGGAAAGGTGTGCGTCAGGGTTGTATGCTTTCACCATAGTTTTTCATTCTGTATGCTGAACAAATAATCTGAGAAGTTGAACTCTGTAAAGGAAAATGGGCCATCAGGATTTGAGGAATACTCATTAATGTGCAATGTGCAGATGACACAACCTTGCTTGTTGAAAATTGAAGAGGATTTAAAGCACAAACTCATGGAGATCAAAGACTACAGCCTTCAGTTCAAGAGAGACTTGCAACTGGACCAATAAATGACATCATGATAAATGGAGAAAATAACTAAGTTTGGAAGGATTTCATTTTGTTTGAATTCCCAATCAATGCTCATGGAAGCAGCAGCCGAGAAAGCAAATGATTGGGCAAATCTGCAAAAGACCTCGTTAAAGTGTTAAAAAGAAGAAGAAAAAAAGCAGAATGTCACTTTGAAGGTTAACATGCCCCTAACCCAAGCCATAGTATTTTCAATTGCTTTCTGCTCCTGCAAAGATATGCAGCCTCAGAAACCCTATTGTTGTTAAGTGCCGTCAAGTCAGTTCCAACCTATAGAGACCCTGAACAGGGTTTCCAAGGCTGTAAATCTTTTTGGGAGCAGAAAGCCTCATCTTCCTCCCATAGAACAGCTGGTAGTTTCGAACTGCTGGATCTTGTGGTTCGCAGCCCGATTCTTAACCACTACGCTACCAGAGCTTCTTACAGGGTTATGAGTCAGAACTGACTTAACATTTAGCAGCAACAAAAACAACATACTCATGTGAAAACTAGACAATGAATAAAACAAAAGTGTTTCTGGGAAGATAAATCTTTATGGAAGCAGACATCCTCATCTTTCTTCCTAAGAATGGCTTTGAACTGTGAACCTTGTGGTTAGCAGTCCAATGCCTAACCCAAAGTGCCACCAGGGAAGAAGATGCATTTAAAACCGACTCAACAACAACATATTCATTCAACCTAATTGTGAGAAATGTGGATTTTTAAAGGGCTGAGATAAAAAATTTAAAGTGAGAAAGTTCCTGGAAATGGTTATTCTGTGTTTAAACATTTGCTATTTTTGCTTAAAACTAATTTTGACTTATAGCTACACTGTATAGGGTTTTCAGGGACCAACTGGTGAGTTTGAACTGCCAACCATGTGGTTCAAACCAACCTTGAGGTTATCTTGTTTCTTGTTGTTATGAAGTGCTGTCGAGTCGTTTCTGACCCATATTGACCCTGTATAGGGTTTCCTAGGAGCAGTTGGGGAGCTTGAACCACCGACCTTGCAGTTCAAACGGCTTTGAAGTCTTGCATTAACCCACAACACCACACCAGGACTCCTGAGGTTATCTTATGGCACCACAAATCATAGGGTCTCTGCTTTTAATTCTTACTTTTCTTTAAATTCTTCACTGGTTTATTTTTCCAAATGAGCAGGAAGCTGTTTACAATTAAGCAGATTTCCAGTGATAAACATTAAAATGACAATCCTGTCGTTTGAAATCTCAATTTAAAAAAGGCACATTTGATTTAAATTTAAAAATTTGATTAAAATTTAAAACAAAAGATCCAAGCAACACCACAAAAAACACATAGCAAAATGACAGAAATAAATTATTACCTATCAATAATTACACTGAACATCAATGGATTAAATGTGCCCGTCAAGAGACAGAAAGTGGCAGAATGGATAAGAAAACGGGATCCTTCAATATGCTGTCTCCAAGAGACATACTTTACATACAAACACAGATGAAAGATGAAAGAATGAAAAAATATATATCAAGCTAATGGCAATCAAAAACAAGCAGGAGTGGCAATATTAATCTTTGATAAAATAGACTTTAAGGCAAAAACCAGCATAAGGGATAAAGAAGGATGTTGTATCATGATTAAAGGATCAATGAACGAAAGGATATAACCATAATTATCTATGTTCCCAATAAGAGCCTTAAAATACATAAGTCAAACTCTAATGGAACCTAGTGTGGCACTATGGGTTAATGTGCTAGACTGCAAAGTTGGTTTGAACGGCAAGTTGGACAGTTCAAGCTCACCAGCTGCTCCTTGGAAATCCTATATAGGGTTGCTATGGGTCAGAACCTGACTCAACAGCATTTAACAACAACAATGGAACTGAAGAAAAGAATAAATAACTCTACAATAATAATTGTTGTTGTTATTAAATGCTGTTGAGTCGGTTCTGACTCATATCAACCCTGTGTAGGGTTTTTGATTAGCACCTGGTAGGTTTGAACCATAGACCTTGCGGCTAGCAGTCCAGTGCTTATACTAAAATGCCACACCAGGACTCAACAATAACAGCACTATCAATGACGGACAGAACAACTAGAAAGAAACTCAGCAAAGACAGAAGAACTAAAGAACACAGTCAGCCAACTTGATCTCATAGACATAGACAGCACACTCCACCCAACAACAGCACAAAACACATTTGTCTTCAGTGCACAGAGAACATTCTCTAGAATAAGCCAGATGTTAGGCCACAGAGCAAACTTCAATAAGTTATAAAGCATCAAAATACTACAGAGCACCTTTTCAGATCAGAATGCTATAAAATTAGAAATCAACAAGAGGAAGACCAATGGAAAAAAAAAATCATATACATGGAAATTGAACAACCCCCTGCTTAAAAGCTACTGGGTAATAACAGATCAAATAAAAAGTGAAATTAAAAAATTCTTTGAATCCAATGAGAACAAAAAGACAACTTACCAAAACCTTCAAGACCAGCAAAAACAGTGCTCAGAGGCAATGTACAGCAATACACTCACACATCTAAAAAGAAGAAAGAACCAAAATCAACACCTTAACCCAACATCTCTAACAATTAGAGAAAAAGCAGCAAAGTTAAGTCTACAGCCAATAGAAGAAAAGAAATACAGTTTAGAGCAGAAACAAATGAAAGAGAAAACAGAAAAGCAATAAAAAGAATCAACAAGACAAAAAGTTGGTTCTTTGAAAGGATTAATAAAATCGACAAACAATTGGCAAATCTAACAAAAGAATAGAAGAAGGTACAAATAACAAGAATAAGAAGTGATATGGGGTCATCACAACAGAACCAATGGGAAAAGGCTACTAAAAAGGATAGTAACTCATTACAACGAAGAATTGTAAATCAACATATATGAAAATGCAGAAGGGGACAAATTTCTAAAAGCACACGACCTACCTAAACTAACACAAACTGAAGTAAAAAACTTGAACAGACCTATAACAAAAGAAGAAATTGATCAAGTAATTAAAAGATTCCCAATAAAAAAAAGTCCTGGCCCAGATGACCTTATTTGTGAATTCTACCAAACATCCAATAGGAACTGACAACAGTTATACTCACACTATTCCAGAATATAGAAACAAAATATAGATGCAAAACTCCCGAATTAATTTTGCTGATACCAAAACCAGGCAAAGACACCACTAAAAAAAGATAATTATAGACCAATATTCCTCATGAACATATGTTGCAGACCGTGTAAGACTGGTCAGAGGTTCGAGGCCCTCTAGGGCTGAGTGTAACAAATGAGGCCATGTACAGCAATACATGGAAAATTGCAGCAGTTAATGGAAAATTGCTTTCATCTTAATATTCAGGTATATATATTAAATTAATACACTGGAGCCTTTGAAAATCCACAGATAAATGTGATATTTTCCTAAAGCCGAGACTAAAGTTTGCAAGGTTAAACCTTTCTTCAAAGGATTAACTAAAAATATCTTAGCTACTTCTCAGTTCTTTGTTCTATAGACAAAGAACCCATCCTCCCTAATCCCTTTTCCAGGTGCAGCCCATTCACCTAGGCGTCTCCTGCAGAATTCTCACCTTCCCCCAACTGACCTCAGGGGCTATAAATATGTTAATTGGGCCTGAGAATCCAAGTTGCTGGCCTGGGATTCGAACCAGTGAAGTACAATGTAAACTTACCTGAATGTCTGGAAAATTACTGATGTTAGCTGTATCCTGTTTTAGTCCCTCCCAGCTTGGTGTGAAACTCCTCCCCTAAATAAAGCAGAGGCTTGGGCCTCCCCAGGTGTGCATTACTGGTTGGAAAGCATGGAGTAAAGATAGCAGTGCATTACGGGTTGGAAGGCATGCATTAAAGATTGCAAGGCAGTGAGTCGCTGCCTGCAGAGGCCATGATGCCTGTAGTCCCAAGCCTGCCCACCAGTGATGTATCCACCCTGGCTTTGGGGTGCCTCATTGTCTCCCTTCTTCTGTTTGTCTGTGTATTCTTTCGCTATCCCTATCGCCGCTGGATCTCCCCTCCTCGTGAACCAAAAACTCGTGACAACTATGTCGAGGGAAAACCCCGGCAGACATAGATACAAACATTTTCAAAAAAATCCTAGTCAATAGAATCCAAAAACATCATGACCAATTGGGATTAATTCCAGGTATGCAGGGAGGTTCAATATTAGAAAAACAATCAACGGAATCTACCACATAAACAAAACAAAGGGAAAAACCCACATGATCATATCACTTGACACAGAAAAAGCATTTGACAAAATCCAACACCCATTCTTGATAAATACAATCAACAAAATAGGAATAGAAGGGACATTTCTCAACATAATTAAGGGCATATATAAAAAACAAAAGCCAACATCTCTTTGAACAGAGAAACTGAAAGCATTCCCCTTGTAAACAGGAACCAGACAAGGATGCCTTTTATCACCACTCCCATTCAATATTGTGCTAGAAGTCTTAGCCAGAGCTGTAAGGCAAAAAATTAAAGGCATCCAAATTGGCAAAGAAGAAATAAAACTCTATTTGCAGATTATATGATTCTATACAAAGCAAATCCCAAAGACTCAGCAAGGAAATTATTGAAAATGGCAGGGTACATGATCAACATCCAAAAATCAGTTTCATTCCTTTACACTAATAAAGTAAGCTCCAAAAAGGATATCAGGAAACAATGCATTTACAAGAGCCACCCAAAAGATGAAATACTTAGGAATAAATCTAACCATAGTAACAAAAGACCTATACAAAGAAAACACCAAAAACACTACTACAAGAAACCAAAAGAAGCCTATGAAAGTAAAAGACTATACCATGCTTGTGAATAGGAAGACTTAACATGGTAAAAATTGTCAACACTACCCAAGACAATCTATAAATATAATGCAATTCCAATTCAGATTCCAAAATCATTCTTTAAAGAAAAACTAATCAATAACTTTGTATGAAAAGGAAAGAGACTTCAGATAAGCAAATCATTACTAAAGAAAAGAACAAAGTAGGAAGCCTCTCACTCCCCAAAATCAAAATCTACTACACAGCCACAGTAGTTAAAACAGCGTCGTACTGCTACAATATAAGGCACATAGATCAGTGGGACAGAACTGTGATCCAGTAGTAAATCCATCTACCTACAGTCAGTTGATCAAAACACATTAAGTGGGGAAAAGATAGTATCATCAACAGATTGTTGTTGTTGTTGTTAAGTGCCGTCGAGTCGGTTCCGACCCATAGCGACCCTGTACAGGGTTTCGGAGGGTGTAAATCCTTA
>NW_006408824.1:1634653-1636755 GCF_000296735.1 Chrysochloris asiatica
TGGGGAAAAAATTTTGGCAATGACATATCAGACAAGGGACTAATCCTAAATTTAGAGGACATTCCAACATTTCAACAAGAAGACAAATAATCCAATTTAAGGTGGACAGAAGACATACAGACACTTCAATAAAGAAAACATTCAAATGAAAGGAGATGGGGGCAAGACTCTTGTGGTTCAATAGTGAATAATTGCTATTAGAACTGACTGTGAGTGTTGGAAATGTAAAGGTAGATGTTGTGTAACAAAAGGAGGGGAGTGGTTGATTTTGCAGTCCAGGAGCAGAGGTTCCTGGGACCATCAAAGGAAAAGAATGGCGTGCTGGACCCTACCCAGAGAAGCAGTGATGCCACAGATGGAAGCAGAGATGATGATGTGGAGAGATGGAGCCTCTGGGGACTCTAGACTTTGGGAGGGAGAGGGTCTCTGTACTGAGGGTTGCAGGGCAGGCTTGTGGGGTGTACCCTTAGGTTGTTTGATGATGCATGGAGGGGACTGTAATCATTGCAATGAAACGAAATAAGATAGGATGAATGTAAAGCTAATGTTCTCCCATGTAAACTTTCACATAATTTACAATAAATTTTTTTAAAAAGAAAAAAGGATATAACTTTGCCTTCAAGATAGATTATACACAGAATAAAGTTAACTGGTCAACTCAGTAATCAAAGAAAATTTTGTTATTTTAACAGTAAGAAACATAATTTTTTTGTTTTATATGCTATTGAATATTAAAACACCTAAACATTTCTTAAATTAAAAAAAAAAGAAGACATTCAAGGGGCCCATAGATACATGAAAAAATGCTCAAGATCATTAGCCATTACTGCTAGTAGTAGTAGTTAAGTACCATCGACTTTACAATTCAAACTGACCTTGCAGTCCAGTGCTTATCTTACAGTGCCACATCAGGAGTTCAAGAGCCATTGTTGTAGTTATTAAGTTGTTAAATGCCATAGAGTTAGTTGAACTGCCAGCTTTGTGGTTTGAAGTCCAGTGCTGATTCTCCAGTGCCAAACCAGGAGTCCCCCATTAGCCACTGTTGTTGTTAAGTGTCATTGAGTCAGTTCCAACCCATAGCGACCCTGTATAGGGTTTCCAAGGAGAAAATGGTGAGCTTGAACCACCATTTGTGGTTCAAACAACTTTGCAATTCAACACATTAGCCCAGAGTGCCACACCAGGACTCCCATTAGCCAATGTTGTTGTTGTTAAGTACCGTGCATTGTAGTCATCAGTTTCGACTCATAGTGACTCTGCACCGGGCCATTAGAGAGATGCAAATTAGAACAGGAATAAGATATCATATTATCCCAGCATTGATAACAAAGTTAAAAAAAATAAAAAGAAAACAACAAATGCTGGTGAGAGAATGGAGACACCAGGACCCTTCTACCTACTGGTACGACTGTAAAATGTGCAAAACTGTATGGCGCTTTCTCAAAAAGTTGGAAATAGAAATGTGATCATGTGACCCAGCAATCCTTCTACTTGGTATATATTCTCAAGAAAATAGAACCATGACACTAATAGATATATGCACACCCATGTTCATCGCAGCACTAGTCATAAAAGCAAAAAGATGGAGACTGTCTAAATGCCCATCAATAGAAGAATGGTTAAGCAAAGTTTGATACATACATTCAATGACATATGCTATGGAATACTATGCAACAGTGAAGAATAATGATGAATCTGTGAAATATGTATAACATGGATGAATTTGGAGGACTGCTGATTGAAATTAGTCAGTCCCAAAAGGACACATATTGTATGACTCTACAGTTATAAAAAGTTAAGAAAAGTTTTTCTTGATAAAAGAAGCATTCTATGATGGTTACCATCTCATATTGGACATATTGTCAGCAGGGACCAGTCTATGGAAAAGGATATCATGTTTGGTAAGGTGGAGGGTCAGAGAAATAGAGGAAGAACCCCAGAGAGATGGATTGGCAAAGTGTCAGCATCAATGGGCCCAAGCGTGGCAACGATAGTGAGGTTGGCCCAGGATCGGACAGTGCTTTGTTCAGCTGTGCTTAAGGTTACTATGAGTCAGTACTGACTCAATGGCACCTAACAACACCAACAACAAACATCCATAA
>NW_006408824.1:1637161-1667295 GCF_000296735.1 Chrysochloris asiatica
TGCTGCCTTTCCCCCTCTTCCGCTCACCAGTAGACCAACGTGGTTGCCAGCAAGCTTACATGCCTGTTCATGTGTTCCCTTTGAGTTTCAGTCTTGGTGGGGGGTTTGTCATGAAGGGATTTGATTGTATGCCTTGATGGCTCCCCGGTGAAAAACTTGCTTGTTCTTGTAGTAGCCAGTCATACTGCCATTTTTGTTTTGGATTTTTCCTGCTTATCTTTCTTTCAAGAAATATCTTCTATTGCTCTCGTTCCAGGCTGATCTGCTTGTCCTTTCTAGTGGAAATGTCCCACCTCCAAAGGTTCTGGAGTTTCCTCTTTCTTGTCTTCTTAATGACCTTTTGCTTTCTTCCTGTATGATGTTCTTGATGTCATCCCACAACTCTTCTGGTCTTCGGTCTTTAGTGTCTAATGCTTCAAATCTGTTCGTGAGATGATCTTTAAATTCAGGTGGGATGTCGAGGAGATCTTGTAGCATCGTTACAAATCGAGCTGATAATCTCAAGGCCAGCAGTTCAAAACTACCAGCCGTTCCGAGAGAGAAAGATGAAGCTTTCTGCTCCAATAAAGATTTATAGCCTTGGTAACCCTATACAAGGTTGCTGTCAGTTGGAACTGATTCCACGGCACACAACCACCACTACCACCATATTCACGGTCATATTTTGGTTCTCATGGGCTTGTTTTAATTTTCTTCAGCTTCAGCCTGACTTTGCATATAAGCCACTGGTGATCTGTTCCACAGTCTGCCCTGGCCTTATTTTGGCTGATGATGTGGAGCTTTTCCACTATCTGTTTCCACAGATGTAGTCAATTTGATTCTGTGTGTTCCATCTGTTAAGGTCCATGTGTATAGTTGTCTTTTATGTTGTTTAAAAAAGGTATTTGCAATGAAGAAGTCATTGGTCTTGCAAAATTCTATCATGCGATCTCCAGCATTGTTTCTATCACCAAGGCCATATTTTCCAATTATTGATCCTTCCTCTTTGTTTGCAACCTTTGCATTCCAATCACCAGTATTGATCAATACATCTTAATTGCATGTTTGATTAATTTCAGACTGAAGAAGTTGGTAGAATTCTTCTATTTCAACCTAGCAGGCTTTAGTGGTTGGTGCGTAAATTTGAATTATAATGGTATTATAATTATAAGTGTATGGATAGTATTCTTGCATAGACAGCATTGTACCTCGTGACAGATCTTGATATAGTCTTTTTAATGATAAATGTGACGCCTTTCCTCTTCAATTTGGTCATTCCCGGCATAGCAAACCTTGTGGTTGTCAAACTCAAAATGGCAAATACCAGGCCATTTCAGCTCACTAATGCCTAGGATATAGATATTAATGTATTCTATTTCATTTTTGACACTTTCCAATTTTCCTATATTCATACTTAATACATTCCATGTTTCATTTAGAGCTGTTTCTCTTCATTTTGAGTTGTTCCTCATCAACAAATGAAGGTCCCAAAGGCTTTATTCCATTCGTGTCATCAGCAGCAACTCTACTTTGAGGAGGCAGCTCTTTCCCAGTCGTATTTTGAGTGCATTCTAATGAGAGAGGCTCATCTTCTGGCACTCTATCTGACAATATTCTGGTGCTCTTCATCATGTTTCAATATTTAATAGCAGTAGATTCGGTTGCTGTCTGATAGTGTTCCACTGCTATTCATATGGTTTTCAGTGACTAAATACTTGGAAGTAGTCTGTCTCCTTCCTAATCTTCATCTGGAAGCTCATCTGGAACCTGTCCATCATGGTTGACTCTGCTGGTATTTAAAATATTCATGGCATAACTTCCAGAATCACAGTAACATGCAAGCCACCACAGTACAACAACCGACAGACAAATGGTGGTGTGTTCCACTAGACTCCTTCTCCAATCCGTGGGAGAAAGATGAAGCTTTCTCCTTCCATGAAAAGCCTCAGAAACCCTATACAGGGACTCTATGAGTTGGAACCAACTCAACAGCACTTGACAACAACAACCTATTCATCCAACCATACACCCATTTGTCCTTCTATCCATCCATTTGTTCATCCATTCATCATCCATCTATACACCTATCGACCTATCCCACCATCCACTCATCTGCCCATCCATCCATCTACCCGTTCTTCCATCCACACACACACCTGTTGTCCATCCATCCATGCACCCATTCATTCACCTGTCCGATCTTCCATCCACACATCCATTCACCTGTCCATCTGTCCCTCCATCCACTTACCCATCCATTCATCCATTTGCCTAGCCACCTACTTTTTAAAATTGCTTTTTAAGTTAATTATTGAATGGGTATAAGTATGGATAATATATCTGTACTATGTACAGAGGGAAGATAAAATGAATACCTACATGCAGTTTCCTAGTTAAAAAAGAACACCTCTTTGCGATTGGAGCTCTCTTTGCCCTTTTGTCCCTCCTTCACCTCCATTCTTCAGGAAGTAAACCCTTCCTTGATGCTGAAGGAGCTGGCCCTCTACTGGTCACCTCCCCTCATCCTGTGCCTCATGTACCCATCTTGAGAATAGAGATAAGACTGTCTTTCCCTCAGAGGCTTGCTGTGGGGATTCCGGAGTTACCCTGCTGCCACAGTCAGGGAGAGGGGAGGGAAGAGGGATGCATCTCAACGTAAAGAAAACAAAAATCTTCACCACTGGACCAATAAACAATGGAGAAAAGATTGAAGTTGTCAACGACTTCATTCTTCTTGGATCAACTATCAACTCATGGAAGCAACAGTCAAGAAATCAAATGACGTATTGCATTAGGCAAATCTGCTGCACAAGATCTTTTTAAAGTGTTGAAGAGCAAAGGTGTCAGCTTGAGAACTAAGGTTTGCCTGACCCAAGCCATGGCATTTTCAATAACCTCATATGCATGAAAAAACTGGATAGTGAATAAGGAACACCGTAGAAGAATTGATGCTTTTGAGTTAAGGTGTTGGAGGAGAATTTTGAAAGTGCCATGGCTGCCAAAAGAATCAACAGATCCATTTTAGATCTGTCAAGAAATTAAACAACTTGTTGCATTAGGGAAATCTGTTGCAAGAGACCTCTTTAAAATCTTCAAAAATAAGGATGTCAGTCTGAGGACTTAGGTGAGCCTGAAATAAGCCGTGGTTTTTTCAGTTGCTTCGTATGCATGTGAAGGTTGGACAATAAATATGAAGACCATAGAAGAATTGATGCATTTGAATTATGGTGTTAGAGAAGAATATTAAAATTACCATGGACTGCCAGAAGAACAAACAGACCTGTGTTGGAAGGAATACAATCAGAATGCTCCTTAGAAGCCAGGAGAGCAAAACTTCATCTCCTTTACTTTGGACATGTTATCAGGAGGGACTGGTTCCTAAAGAAGGACATCATACTTGGTAAAGTGAAGGGTCAACAAAAAAGAGGAAGACCGTCACCCCCCAACGAGATTGATTGACACAGCGGCAACAAACATGGGCTCAAACATAACAATAATCATGAGGATGGCATAGGAATGGGCACTGTTTTGTTCTGATTCTAAGGTATTTCATATGACCCACTTTTTCTCTCTGGTGTTCTTAGAATCTCTTCCTTATTCCTGACAAGATGAAGTTATATGATGGTATGCCTAGGTTCATTCATTGTCCTGAATGTTTGGTGGGATCATTCAAGCTGAAGACGCAGGTCCTACAGCTTTGAGAAGTTTCTCAGATTCCTTCTCCCTCTACTTTTCTTCTAGAATGTGTTCATTTTATTATAATCTTGTATGTCAGAGAAAGAAGTCCTGTGTGGCACTGTGGGATAAGCACTGAGCTACTAATAAGAAGGTCAGCTGTTCAAATCTACCAGCAGCTCCTCAGAAACCTTGTATACAATTGCTGTGAGTCAGAATTGACTTGATGGCACTTAACAACAACAATGTGAGGGAAAAGGTTCCGGGAAGTCCATTTTAAAGGCTTCCTATTAGTAGTGACATTTTATAGGAAAAGGAAATGGTGAAATGAGCATTGTTAGGTTACTCACTGCCGTTGAATTGATTCCAACTCATAGCGCCCTGTAGGACAGAGTAGAATGGTTCCTTAGGATTTCCAAAGTTATTAATCTTTACAGAAACAGACAACCTCATCTTTCTTCCTCTGAGTGGTTGGTGTATTCAAACAGCTGACCTTTCAGGTAGCAGTCCAACACTTAACTCACTGTGCCACTAGGGTTCATATTTTACATTAGGAACCAATGGTAGTGGTGGTGGTTATGCTGTCGAGTAAATTCCGACTCAGTGACGCTATTTAGGGTTTCTGAGGCAGTACATCTTTACAGGAACAGAAAACCTCATCTTTCTTTCATGGAGTGACTAGTGTGTTCACACTGTTGACTTTGCAGTTAACAGCCCAGCTCATAACCCAGATACCTCCAGAGCTCCTTTAGGAATCAGTAGTGTCTGATTAAATTACCATGCTCTTTAGGAACAGCCAGTGAGTCAGGTGAGACGTTAGTAATATATTCCTTCTTTGAGAATCTTTCCTCTCTGGTTTCCCTGTTCAGTCTTTCCAGAATGGGTGGGTTCCTGCCTTGAGCATCTAGGTACCCACTGCTGTTGAGTTGCATCCAACTCATGGTGACCCCGCATTTCAGAGCAGAACTGTGCTCTGCAGAGTTTTCAATGACCATGATCTTCTGGAGTCCTGGTGTAGGGCTGAGGGTTAATGCACTGGACTGCAAGGTTGGTTTGAACTGCAAGGTTGGTTGCTCAAAGTCAACAGCCGCTCCTCAGAAACCCTGTACAGGATCACTATGAGTAGAACTGACTCAATGGCACTTAACAACAGTAACAATCTTATGAAAGTACATCACCAGACCTTTTTAATATGGTCCGACTGGGTGAATTTGAACCACCAAGCTTTCTGTTAGTAGTTGAGCCAATGGGGACTTATTGAGTATCTAGTGTTATTTATTTACCTCTCTCTTTTCTACTTCCAAAGAGGTTTCCTCACATTTTTATATGAACATTTCTATTGGATTTTTCATTTCTGCTACAATATTTTTAATTGCCAAACAGTATGGCTTCTTATCATGTTGCTAGGTACCATTGAATCAGTTCTGACTCATAGAGACCCCATATACAACAGAATGAAACACTGCCTAGTCTTATGCCATCTTCCCAATCATTCTGATATTTGAGACCACTGTTGCAGCCACTTTGTTAATCCATCTCATTGAGGGTCTTCCTCTTTTTCACTGACCCTCAGCTATACCAAGCATAATGTCCTTCTCCAAGGACTGGTTCCTTCTGATGACTTGCCCAAAGTATATGAGACCAAGTCTCACCATCCTCCCTTGTAAGGAGCATTCTGGCTGCACTTCTTCCAAGACATATTTACTTGTTCTTCTGGTAGTCCACGGTACATTCAATATTCTTCAGCAAACACCATAATTCAAATGTATCTATCCTTCTCCGGTCTTCCTTCTGGTCACTGTTACATGGATTTGATATCTCCTCTCACATCTCTGGCAGCAGTGGAGGCTTAACAAGGTTTTTTTTCTGTCTCCTGCATGATCTGCTTCTTTTGACTCATCCTTTTCCCCAGAAGCTGCCTGCTCTACACGTTGTGCTTGTTTCTCTCTCTCTTTCTCTCACTGCCAAGATTATGTTATTTTGCCTCTTTGCAGTGGATTGGAGGCAGGACCTTTGACATATGAGCCAGCAATCTGTGGGGCCAAGGCCTTGATGTTCCCTGGTTTCTTGAGCTTGAAGGCAACTGTCCAGCATCAGCTGCTCTTGGGGATAGGAGGTCATGTGTCCCCTCAAGCGGGAGGCATACTCGTGATTAGAATTTCACTGTTGTGTCCTGAGTCACTGGCCCTTAAGCTGTTCCTTAACCATATTCCAGCAGAATCCAGACTTGATTTCTAACCTCCTGCCCCCTTCCCATGCAAAGCCCCCTTTTCCAGCCCACAGTTGATCAGTTCCTGGAAAAGGGGTGATAAAGGGATGCAGATATTACCACAGAAATGTAATCAGCCACAAGCTTCCCCATCAGATGAACTTAGACCATTGGATGGGTGCAACGAATTCTAGGACAGCTGGAGACATCTGGAATTCAGAAAAAAATGTACTGATGTTGCCATACAGTATAGGGTATCAAATCACCACATACCATAAAAAGAGGAAAGGCTGGAAGATTCTAACAATAGTGGGTCTTTATTGCGATGTGCCCATTAATTCTGATTTACAGCTTTGCCAAGACTCTCAAACTTCCTTTACGTTGAGAGACTCCAGCACCTTCCACCTAGTTCCCCAGTCAGAGGTCTGGTCCTAGGGCCACATGGCCTTCCTTGAAGCTTTAGAGGTATTGATCCTAATGACAAGCATCTTCAGGCTTCTGAGTCCCAGATCTACAAACCCTCCTTCAGAATCTAGCCTTTTTGTTGTTGTTGCTGCTGTTGCTTTCTTTTTGAACTTTTTATTGTGGTTTGGGTGAATGTTTACAGAGCAAATGAACTTTCTATTCAACAATTCATTCACCTTTTGTTTCATGTCATTGGTTACAATCCCCCCTATGTAACATCACTTATCCCACTTCCTCCCTGTATTTTCTGTTTCCATTCCTCCTTCTTTCCTAACCCTCTGAATTTTGTCTTTGGTCACATGCTGCCCTTTTGATCTCAAATAGTTGATTATTCTAAGTTGTGTGTACTTCCCTGTCTTAGTTCTCTAGTGCTGTTATAACAGAAATATTACCAGTGGGTAGCTTTGGCAAACAAATTTATTCTCAACGACAACAATCCCACCCTTAATCCTCTCATTGGTTTATGGAATCAGATCCCATCATGGGGAATCATTTCATAGCTGATAAATGACAACATTACATAACTTTCAAATTTATTCTACAGTTTAGAAGGCTAGAAGTCCAAATTCAGAATGCTGGCTTTTTCTATTAGCTCTGGAACAAGGTCCTTGTCTCTTTTCAGCTTCTGTAGGCCCAACATCCCTTAGAGATCTCCCAAATCTTGGCATCAATCTTCCCCTATATCTAGGAGCTTCACATTGCAGAGACCCTAGGTCCTCAGGATGCACCCAATTCTGGCTCTCCTTTCTTGGCGGTAGTAGGTTTCTCTTTCTCTTCTCACTTCTTTCTCCTTTTGTCTTTTTAAGAGAACAAATGTTGCAGGCTACACCTTTGGGAAACTCCCTTACATCGAATCAGAGTTGTGAATGGGAGTAAGGGTGTTGCAGCTTACCCTTTGAGACATATTGTCAAGAGGGACCAGTCACTGGAGAAGGCTATATTGGTAAGGTGGAGGGTCAGAGAAAAAGAGGAGGACTCTTAGAGAGATGGACTGGCAAAATGGCAGCATCAGTGGGCTCAAGTATGGCAACAAAAGTGAGGTTAGCCCAGGACCAGGCAGTGTTGTGCATAAGGTTGTGCATAAGGTCTCTATGAGTTGGTACTGACTGAATGGCACCTAACAGCAACAACAATCCCACCTTTAATCCTCTTATTGGTTTATGGAATCAGATCCCATCATGGGGAATCATTTCATAGCTGATAAATGACATTATTACATAACTTTCAAAGCACTGAGAATCATGACGCAGCCAAGCTGACACATGTTTTGGGGGAACACAATTCAACTTATGACACACCCTAGTGTTAATATTATTGTTCCGCTTATAGACATGTCTATTATTGAGCCTCGGGGATAAGTTCCATTTCAGATCTGAAGGATGACTAGGGGCCATAGGCTCAAGGGTTCCATCAGTCTCTGTACAACCAGTAGGCCTGGTCTTTTTTTTTTTTTTTAATGATTCTGAGTTTTGTTCCACATTTTTCTCCCACTCTATACAGTACCTTCTAATGTGATCCTTTTCGAAGCCAGCAGAGAATTTACTTCTACACTTCTATTTCTACCAAAATTCAACTTATGACAATTTAGGCATTTTTTTAAAGGGATGTAGACTTTCAGCTTGAGGACTAAGGTACGCCTGATCCAAGCCATGGTATTTTCAATAACCTCATATGCATGCAAAAGTTTGATAGTAAATAAGGAAGATCATAGAAGAATTGATGCTTTTGAGCTATGGTGTTGGAGGAGAATATTGAAAGTACCATAGATTGCCAAAAGAACAAACTTATCTGTATTGGAAGAAGTACAGCCAGAGTGCTCCTTGGAAGCCAGATTGGCCAGACTTCATCTCTCATACTTCGGATATATTGTCAGGAGGGACCAGTCACTGGAACAATTGTGAGGTTAGCTCAGGACCAGGCAGTGTTTTGTTCTGTTGTGCATAGGATTGCTATGAGTAGATACCTAACAACAACAACAACAACAACAAGACTTTCTCTAGTGTGTGCTACCCTTTCTCTTGAACCCTCACTGACAGAGTCTTTAACATCCATACTTCTGCTAAAAGTCTATGCGAGGTAATTTCGTTTTTTCAGTCATGGGCCTAAAAATCCTTTTGGCCTCTGTCCATTGACCAATTCCAAAGACACTTCTATCTTTTTAGTTTTTGTTTGCTTGCTTGTTTTTTTGGTTTTTTTTTTAACAGCAGCACCATACTTACCAAGATCTATATTAGTTTCCAACACATGACTGTTATAGCAAATCACCATCAATTTGGTGACTTACAAAGGAACACTGGTGGTGCAGGGGTTAAGTACTTAGCTGCTAATGAGACATCAGTATGAACTCACCAGCTGCTCTGCTGGAGAAAAATAAGGCAGTTTGCTCTCTTAAAGATTTGTTGTTGTTGTTAAGGGCCATCAAGTCGATCCCAACTCAGAACATTGGGTTGTGGAATGACATCAATAACACCAAATAGGAAGAAAGCCAAAGGTCATTTAAAAGACAGCAAAGAAAGAAAAGACCAAAATAGATGTCAGGAGAGACTCTAAACATGCTCTCCAGTGTAGGGATGCTAAAACAAGTTGAAGAAATGAGGAAATCAAAGAGCTGCACAGAAAATTTCAAAGGGCAGCTTAAGAAGACAAAGTCAAGTATTACAATGAAATGGGCAAAGACCTGGAGTTAGAAAACCAAAAAGGAAAAGCATGCTTAGTATTTCTCAAGCTGAAAGAATTGAAGAAAAAATTCAAGTCTCGACTTGAAATATTGAAGGATTCTATAGGCAAAATCCACCACTTGTCTGCCAAGTGGCAGCATCGATGGACTCAAGTGTGGCAACAGTAGTGAGGCTGGCCCAGGATCAAGCAGTGTTTCGTTCTGCTGTGCATAGGGTCACTATGAGTTGGTACCGACTCGATGGCACCTAACAACAATGGGCAAAGTATTTAATGACGCTGAAAGCATCAGAAAAAAGATGGAAGGAATATACAAAGTCATTGTACCAAAAAGAAATGGATGCTGGTCAATCATTTCAAGAGGTAGCATATGATCAAAAACATATGGTAGAGAAGGAAAAAAAAATCTTAGTTGCACTGAAACCATTAATGAAAAATACAAGGCTCCAAGAATTGTTGTAATAGAAATGGAAAATTTTCAGCAAACTGATGAAGCACTGGAAGTGTTCACTCATCTATGATAAGAAATTTGAACGATAGCTACCTAGCCAACCAATTGGATATTTTGCCCATTCCAAAGACAGGTGACTCAACAGATGTGGAAATCATCAAACAATATCACATGCTAGAAAATTTTGCTAAAGATAATTAAAAAATGGTTGCAGCAGTACATCAACAGGGAACTGCCAGAAATTCAAGCGTGATTCAGAAAAGAATGTGGAACAAGGGATATCATTGCTGAGACTCAGCTGGATCATGGCTGAAAGCAGAGAATATCAGAATGATGTTTAATTGTGCTTTATTGACTATGAAAAGATTTTCAACTGTGTGGATCATGACAAGTTAAGGATAACATTGAGAAGAATGAGAATTTTAGAACACTCGATTGTGCTCATAGACCAAAAGGCAGTCATTTGACCAGGGCAAGGGGATACTGAATGGTTGAAAATCAGGAAAGGTGTGCACTAGAGTTGTATACTTGCACCATACTTATTTAATGCTGAGCAAATAATCCAAGAAACTGGATTAAATGAAGAAGAACATAACAAGCTGAGACATGAAGATGATACAACCTTGCTTGTTGGAAGTTAAGTGGACTTAAAATAATTACTGATAAATATCAGTATTTGGTATGGATTTCACCTCAACATAAAGTAAACAAAAATCCTCACAACTGAACCAAGAAATAACATCATGATATATGGAGAAAAGATTAAAGTTGTCAAAAACTTTATTTTGTTTTGATCCATAATCAACAATCATGGAAGCAACTGTCAACAAATCAAATGACACATTGTATTAAACAAATCTGCTGCATAAGACCTCTTTAAAGTGCTCAAGAACACAGTTTGAGGACTAAGGTGTGCCTGACCCAAACCATGGTATTTTCAATTCCTCATATGTATGTGAAAGTTGACATTGAATAAGGAAGACCATAGAAAAGTTGGTGCATTTGAGTTATAGTGTTAGAGAATATTAAAATTACCATGGTCTGAGAGAAAAACAAATCTGTGTTTCAAGTACAGCCTGAATGCTCCTTAGAAGCCAGGAAGTTGAGGATGCGTCTGTCATACTTAGGACATGTTATGAGGTGGGATCATTCCCTGGAGGACATCATGCTTGGTAAAGTAGAGGGTCAGAGAAAATGAGGAACACCCCTCCCATCCACCCCTAACCTCTCCATGAGATGGACTGGCACAGTGGCAGCAGCAATGGGCTTAAGCTTAGTAACTATTGTGAGGAAATGTTTCCTGTGTTCATAGGGTCTCTATGAGTGGGAGTAAACTCAGTGGTACCTAACAACAACATAGGGTTTCTGAGGAGCAGCTGCTGGGTTTGAATTGAGAACCTTGAGGTTAGCATTCCAATGCTTATTCACACCAGAACTCGGACATCCTATGGGGACAGTTCTATTGTGTCTTATGGGGTCATGATGAGTTGGGATAGAGTCTTGGTGTGGCGTTGTTCCATAAGCACTGGACCGCAAGGTCGGTTTGAAATGGAAGGTCTGCAGCTCAAACCCACCAGCCACTCCTCAGAAACCCTATACAGGATCATTATGAATTGGAGCCAACTCGACAGCACTTAAAAACAACAGCATGAGTTGGAATGGAATCAAAGGTAATGGGTTTGGCTTGATTTGGGGTTAACGTGGATTTGATTTGAGACTAGGTTTTTAGAGATAATGCGACCCCGAGGTCCTCTCTTGGATGCTCCTCCACAGGACTTCCGGGGGCTATGGAGTTCAGCCTTGTGCGCTCCGCCTGGGCGGGAATCCAGCCGGGCAAGGGACCAGCCGGGCAAGGGACCAGGGGTGGAGCCGGGGAGGATCCGTGACGCTGCCCGGCCCGGATGGGGCAGGACCGGGGCGGGACTTTATTTTCTGAGACCACACAGCGTCCGTTGCAGCTAGAGTCCAGGACTGCTGTCCCAGCTGATCCCGCTGTCCCAGCTGCATCCCGCCATGGGTCTGGAACTCTTTCTGGACTTGCTGTCTCAGCCCAGCCGTGCCGTCTACATCTTCGCTAAGAAGAACCGCATCCCGTTCGAGCTACGCACTGTGGATTTGCTTAAAGGTGGGTCCACCTGTTCTCCCCACACCCATCCGTATACCTGCAGGCCCGGTGCTCTCAGACTGCCCCTCAACTCCACAGCCCCCTCCTCCTAGAATGCACTCAATCCATAGAGCCCACACACAGCCTCTGCTCCCAGAGCAGCTCTCAACACCAAGGCAGCGTAGTAGTGGTTACGAATCGGGCTGGGAACCTTAAGGTCAGCGGTTCGAAACTACCAGCTGCTCTGCGGGAGAAAGATGAGGCTTTCTACTCCCGTAAAGATTTACACCCTCGGAAACCCTGTACAGGGTCGCTATGAGTTGGAACCGATTACTTAACAACAAGGCTTCCCACAACACCCTTAAACTCAGGGCCCCTCAGTCTCAGGGTCCCCTCACAGCCCGCTTCTCTCCGAGTAAACCTCAGCCTCAGGGCTTCCCCCATAGTGCCCTAAGGACTCTAATGAGACACTCCTCCCAGGGCGCTCTTCAACCCCACAGGCTCCTCATTTTATAAAACCCCTCAATTCATAAACATGCCCCTCATTCCGACTTCCATTTGTCCCCCTCAACCGCACGTCCCCCCATAATGCCTCTCACCTCCAGGGCCCCCCACAGCCTCCTTCTCCCTGAGTGCCTTCAATGCCACACACCCCACAGCCCCCTTCCCCTGGCGCACCCCTCAACTCCAGAGCCTCCCACAGTCCCCTCCTCCCTGAGTATTCTTCAACCCTAGGGCCCCCCACATACCTCCCTTCCTGTGTACCCTCAACCCCACAGTTCTCCAAAGCCTCCTCCTCCCAGCGTGCCTCTCAACTCCAGGCCCACACACACACACAGAGCCGCCTCTGAGTGTCCCCAGTCACATCTTCTCCTCCCCAGCATCACTGAAGATGACCCCAGCTGTGTGTGACCCTTAGCACTTCCTTCTGAAGAGTTCTTGCATTGAAAGCCTGTATAAATCCAGAGATCTCCAGAGGCATTGGGGAGATCTGACATCCCTCCACTTGCCCTCCCACCCATGTTGCTGTTGTTTTATGCTTTCCAGTGGATTCAGACTCATGCTGACCCCATGTGTGACTGAGTAGATTGCCCCATGAGACTTTTTTTTACAGAAGCAGTTCACCAGATCCTTCTTCCATGGCAACACTATGTGGATTCAAACTCCTACCATTTGGGTATCAGCTGAGCACAAACCCTAGTACTGGTCCTGTCAAAATAATCTCTACCCTCCCTCCGCCCCCCCCCCCAACCCCTTCTGAGTGTTTCCAAGGAGGTTCACACTATAGTGGCTGAACTCAGATCAGTTCTAGAGTTTCCACCTCAGGGGCTCTGGCTGGGGAGGGGAGGGAGGGCAGAAGAAGTGCTGCTCACACCTTGTGACCATACACGACCCTTTCCTCCCAGGGCAGCTTGTGAGCAAGGAGTTCTTGCAGGTCAACCGCTTCCAGAAGATACCTGTACTCAAGGATGGGGACTTTGTCTTGGCTGAAAGGTACCCCTCTCCTAAGCCTCAGGCCCCCTGGCTCCCAGCTCCCCCAATGCCTGAGGGCCCACCCAGAGTGCAGGGACAGCAAGGGGACAGCTTGACGTGAATCCAGGGTAGTTTATCCCTGCCCCTCTCCTTTCTCTAGTCTCTTGTTCTACAGCCAGGACCTCCCTAGAACCAGAATGACAGGGCCTCAGGAAAGAAGATGGGGGACTTCAAAAAGTTGGTGGCAAAATAAAATTAAAAGATAATGGAATTTTTCCATGAAAATTTGAAGCCTCCTGTGTCCCATATTGGGTCAACTGTAGGTTAAACAAAAGAGGCTGGCTATTGACACCACAGTGGTCAGGGGACTGAGGAGTGATGGTGGGGCCCCTAGTGGAAAGGGCCCTTGGTGGGTTGAAGATATGCCCCCCTCCCCCGACTCCTGCTCCACACACTCACTATGCACTTGAGTCCCTTCCAAGCCCTGTACCCTTCTAAGCCCCTTACCTACCCTGTGTCAGTGCAAAAGGGAGACCAAGCATCTCCACTCCAGGTGGATTTGTTAGAGTACCACAGAGTTGAGATTCTGAAAAATGCAAAGGAGAGGTCCTGGCCGAAAGCCAGTGCCCAAGACAAAAGAGAAAAGGGTGGGCTTTGAGAGGGAGAGAACTGGGGTGGGGGTGGGGGCCCAGGGTGCTGGGCGGGGAGGCTGGAGAAGAGCTTACCAAGGGTAGAGACACAGCCTTGGGGGAGAGGCCCTCACAGTCTCGGTTCCTGTCCCAGCGTGGCCATCTTGATCTACCTGAGCCTCAAGTACCAGACGGAGGCCCACTGGTATCCCACCGACATACAGACTCGTGCCCGAGTTCACGAGTACCTGGGCTGGCATGCTGACTGCATCCGGGGCACCTTTGGCGTGTTGCTGTGGGCCCGGGTAAGGAGTGCCTTTCAATGGGCAGTGGTCATTGGAGCCAGGAGGAACAAAGGCCACAGGCTGAGCCACCCTCTGCCACCCTCAGGTGCTGGCACCACTCATTGGGGCCCAGGTCCCTGAGGAAAAGGTGGGGCACAATCGGACCTCCATGGATCAGGCCTTGCAACAGCTGGAGGACAAGTTCCTGGGGGACAGGCCCTTTCTCGTCAGCAACCAGGTGACCCTGGCAGACCTCATGGCACTGGAGGAGCTGATGCAGGTGGGCAGTGGCTGTGGGCACCACACCACCATTGAACAAACAGAAACACTAAGGCCCAGAATCTCAGCTCATTACTGGCTGAACAGGAGCTGGAACCTTAACGCCTGCTTCCAGGGCTGGGGATCACCTAAAAGACTGCAGCCAGTCCTACTGCCCTGGGTTCAGGTGGGGGCCAGGGAGGTGAGTGTGTCCTGACACCTGTGCAGGTATTCCTGACATGGGGGTCTCAGGACCCCAGCACGCCCCCCATTCTCCACTATATGTCCCCACAGCCCGTGGCTGTTGGCTATGACTTGTTTGAGGGGCGGCCACGGCTGGCGGCATGGCGTACTCGAGTGGAAGCTTTCCTGGGTGCTGAGCTGTTCCAGGAAGCCCACAGCCGCATCCTGAACATCCTGGAACAGATGGCCAACAAGACCATCCCTGTGCCCCCGCCAGAGGCCCATCCAACTATGCTGAAGCGAATTGCCAGAATCACCTGAGGGCTAACTGGTGCAGATCAGGAAATGAGAAATAAAGATTCATTCTGTTTACCTGTCCCCTTCATCTTTCCAGTCCTTCCTCTGCTCCTCATATCTCTGCACAGACATTGTTTTGCCTTTGTTGTTGTTGTTAGGTGCCATGGAGTCAGTGCCGACTCATAGCGATCTTATGCACAGCAGAACGAAACACTGCCCGATCCTGAGCCAGCCTCACTATTGTAAGCCATGCTTGAGCCCATTGATGCTGCCACTTTGCCAATCATCTCGCTGGGGGTCTTCCACTTTTTCCCTGACCCTCTCTCTACCCTACCAAACATGGTATCCTTCTCCAGTGACTGGTCCCTCCTGACAATATGTCAAAAGTATGAGAGACCAAGTTTGGTCATCTTGGCCTCCAGGGAGCACTCTGGCTGCTCTTCTTCCAAAATGGATCTATTGGTTCTTTTGGAAGCCCATGGCACTTTACAATTTTAATGAGCTAAAATTACAAAGAAGTTAAGCACATTAAACTAATCAATGGGTGGTGCAAATGGTGAATGTGTTCAGCTGCTAACTGAAATGTCAGAGTTCCAAATCCACCTAGGGACATTCTGAAATAAAGACCCAGAGATCTACTTGTGGAAAATTAGCCACTGTAAACCCTATGGGCACAGTTCTGACACACATGGGGTCATCATGACTCAGTCTGAACTTGACATTGATTGGTTATTGTCCCTGAACTAGCGCTCACACTCAAGCTGGCTGATGAGGAGTCTGATCAGACTTCCTGTTTTCCTGATTTCTTCTCATACAACTTTGGAATCCTGATAATGAACACAAGAGAGGGCCAGGTTATGAGTAGAAGACAGAGTTCTTTGGGACCCGCCTAGGTGGCCATTATTATTGCTGTTGTTAGGTGCCATTGAGTCAGTACCAGCACATAGTGAACCTATGTACAACAGAACGAAACACTGCCTGGTCCTGGGCCAACTTCACAATTGTTGCCATGCTTGAGCCTATTGATGCTGCCACTTTGCCAATCCATCTCGCTGGGGGTCTTCCTCTTTTTCCCTGACCCTCTACCTTACCAAACATGATATCCTTCTCCAGCGACTGGTCCCTCCTGACAATATTTTGCCTTAGATGCAGCATATATAATCAATTCCCATTCCCATTGCTGTTGGTCAAATCCTCCAAATCACAGTGACCCTGTAGGACGGAGTAGAACTGTACCATAGGGTTTCTGAGGCTGTAAATCTTTAGGAGGATAGAATGCTTCATCTTTCTTTGAGGCGTGGCTGGTGGGTTTGAAGTCATGACCTTTCTGTTAGCAGCCCAATGCTTGACCCATTGTTCCACCAGACCTCTTTTCATATAACCAATGTTGTTAAGTGCTGTCAATTTGGTTCCGACTCATAGAGACCCTGTATAGGGTCTCCGAAGAGTGATTGGTGAGTTTGAACTTTGTGTGAGTTTGAACCTTGTGTCTCAAACCAACCTTGTGGTCCAGTGCTTATCCTACAGTGCCACACCAGGACTCCCATATAGCCAATGTTGTTGTTGTTGTGTGCCGTCGAGTCAGTTCCGACGCACAGCGACTCTGTATAGGGTTTCTGAGGAGCGGCTGGTGGGTTTGAACCACCAATGTTTCAGTTCTAACTGACCTTTCAGTTCAGTTCATTATCATAGCAAACTAAAATTCACCTAGTATAAAGAGTTTCTGAAAATGAATAAGATGAACAAACATAAATTAATGAAAAATTAACACATAGATTGTTAGTATTTTAAATATAATAAAGGATAAGGTGAGTAATAACACTTTGTTGTTGTTAAGTGCTATCGAATCAGTTCTGACCCATAGTGACCTGAGGAGTGACTAGTGTATTTGAACTGCTGACCTTGCATTACCCTGTAGCACCACACTAGGACTCCATAATAACACTAGGGAGATAACACCGTAGAATAATTAACCATGTGAAATTAAAAGGCATTATTTGCCTGAGGGCAAAATTCAGACGGACTAGAAAAGGAGTTTTGGAAACAGAGGGAGGAAGTGGGATAAGTGATGTTACATTGCAGGGTTTGCAATCAATGAGATGCAACAAAATGTGTATGAATTGTTGAGTGGAAAACTGATTGGCTCTGTTAACCTTCATCCAATTCACAATAATATACTTATACACCTTGTACTGCTAAATGCAAGGTCAGCAGTTTGCGTCCACCAGCTGCTCTGGAGAAGGATGAGGCTTTTCTGATAGATTCACAGCCTTGGAAACCCTATACAGAGTCATGATGGGTTGGAACCAACTTGATGGCACAACATAACAACAGCAATCGATACATGAACATTTTATATATATTTATACTTATTTATATAATCAAGCTTCTAAACACTTCACATGAGGAACCAAGAGTTGCTGGTTTTATTACATTGCCATATGTATGAAGAAAAAATAAATCCCAGTAACCAATGTAACCTCATAGTCCACATGGCAGTATTATCAGGGCGGTACAATATTTACAAAGAATACAAGTAAAACTACTTATGATTGGACATAGGAATGTCCTTTGAACTCAAGGAAATTTGAAAGGTATCTTTTGGCAAGGACTCCTGGCTTCCCAGAACAGCTTCATAAAAGCAGAATACAGTAGAAGTTCATGAGAAAAGGGAATTAAAAGATAATGGAATTTTTCCAAAAGCTTTCTGAAACCCTCTCTTGTTGTCACACACCTATATGTGTGTTAGCCAGGAAATCACCAGGATAGGAAATCCACACCATTCTTTCAACACAGAATTTCCTATAAAGAGTCCTGGGTGTTCAAACTGTGAAGGTGCTCAGCCGCTGACATGAAGGTTGGAGGTTAGAATCCATCCAGAGGCATTTAAAAGAAAGTGTGAGATAGAATGAGCCGGAACACAAACACCTACATGTAAGGCTTTATTAGAGGTTGGAAGAAAAGAAAAAGAGGTATCTCTGGGGGAAGGATTTTGATACTGGTTGAAGAGGGAGAGGTTGAGATTACTGGAGGTTGGTGATAGGTTGACTAGGGATGACATTCCGGTAGGGAGAGAAGTTCCGGTAGGGAGAGCGAAAGCGCAGCAAGCAGCCATTTTATTATGCATGTGGATGAGGGATTCTATCATTCCAGCCTTTTGTTGTTATGGGTACAGGGGCGGAGGTCATTGCTTCCTGCTGGTAGGGGGTGAAGAGGAGGGAACTATATATCTGGCGTGTTCGTCTGGCTGGCTGGTTCTGTAGCTTGGCAGTGGTTGGTATCTGGTCATGAGGAGTTCTCCCACCGTCTGGTTTGTGAAGGCCCTCATGTGTTCCTGAAGAAAACTTTGAAGACAGTGAAACAGGCAGGGGCCAAATAACAGTATCAGGAGGATTATAGTGAATGGCCCTAGGAAGGGGAGGAGCCAAGGCCACCAGGAGAACATTAGGGTTCTACCATGGTTTGTTTAACTTGATTTTATAAAGCAAGGAAGGTGTCTGCTACCCTCTCCATGTCCCCGTTCAGGGCCTTCGATAATTTTTTTGTAATAGATGTATGGATGTTCCTAATCAGATGGGGTTAAGATTTGGGCCACAAGGATTAAATATCTAACCCCACATAGGTGTTGTGTGGGTGGGCATTTGAAAATGTCTTTTCCACATAAGAAAAATATTCCTTTCCGCTCACATGTTGCTTACTTTTGTTATGTCAGTGCACCAGGAGTTTGGAAGGGAAGATTAGTGATGTTGTTGTAGTTATGAATGCACGTGAAGTTGGTGGAATTACTGAGGCCAGTCTCCATGAGGAGAGGTCCTGTGTAGTGTGTGGTGGTTGTATTAGGATATGATTTAGGGACTGGGTTGGTGGGAATGGCTGTGGCTGAGTACCCCAGGTCCCTATAGGGCAAACAAACTCAGCATGAGGTTTTATTGAATATGATTTCTATTGCAGTGATTAGCATGGGATGGGGTTGGCAAATACTGTCAGGATGCTGTCAGGATCTAGCCCCAGCTTCTACACTGATCTTTTTCCTCGCTGCATCTGCCACCTGCCCAATCCCCATCTGACATCCCTATTTGGGTTTGATATGTCCAGCAGACAGGCTTGTTGCACCACCCTTTTGCAAGCTGTAGATTGGGAAGCCATGCAGTTAGAGAGTTTGCATACTCTGATTCTGCAAAACTGCTTGGTAACAGGTGTTTGTCCCAGATAGCAGGCAGAGTACACAAAGGTCAGGACACTGGAGCAATCTGTGGCTGTATGAGGGGTTGAGCATGTTTTGCCATTTTGGCTAAGGCACGATCTGATCATAAAGAGTACGGAGACCATACTGGGATGATGTAAGTCCCACTATGAGGAGAAAGAGTAAGGAAAAAATTATTCAAGAATGGCAGGGCCACGCAGAAGGTCAGACAGCGAAGAGGCCTACTGCCAGGATGATAGATAGTGTGCCGAAGGGGGCAAGGAAGGCTGGGTGGCAAGTTAACATGGAGGTATGTTTAAGGGAGTATGTAGAGGTAGGGCTAGCCAGCAGAGGAGAAAGACTGTCAGCAGAGAGATTTCGTCTGGTGAGAAATCAGAGATAGAGTGCCCTGGAGAACTAGGTCTTTGACCCAGAATAAAACAGTGTCAGGAGTGTTAGCCTTTGGAAAGACCCACTGGAGGTCCTGGTCCACCTGGTCGAGGAATCAGGAGTGAGAGTCATACATTTATTCCTCTGGGATGCGGGTGGGTTTGAGCTTGGTCAGTCCTGCGAAAGAGGAAGTATAGCGGGGTGCACCTGGATTAATATCCAATTTGGGAGTAGCTGAAACTCTGTGTGCCAGGTTTCTCCTGATAGACAGCCACGGGCTTGATGGGTGGGAAATTATTTGGGGTGCAATGCTTCCTGTGGGGATGTGACTGAGCACGTGGGGCATGTTTGAGTTATTTGTTGGAGTAGTGAGGGCATTTTGGGACAGTAAAATATGGGTCATAGGAGGCAGAGTAGGGGTTCATGCCCTATGTGAAGGATATTGTGTATATCCGTGAGGATGTGTGTGGCCTGTGACCTGGGGAGAATGTATAGTCCCTTGAGAAGAAGCCAGTCCCCAGAAAGTGTGGCTCCCTATTGAAGCCATTCTTGTGTTTCAAGGTTATAGAAGGGTGTTAAGGGGAAACAGCAAGTATTTGTGTGGATGGAGGTGGGAGCATGGCCGCTTGCTTTGCTTTGTGGGTGGGCCTTATTGTTTTCCTGTGAGATGGGGTTATTGGTGGATTGATGACTCCTACAGTGTATGACTCCTGCTTTTGTTGGGAGTTTTGCTGCTTGAAGTAGTTGTAAGACTAGGGGACCGTTGTTTATAGGGGTGCCTTTTGGGAGATTGTGTTAAAGGGAAGAGACATGGCTTCAATTACCCTATCTGAAGATACAATGGCATAGCCATCCTGGTGTTGGCCTGTAGGTGAGGTGATGGAACTGCCATTGATGAACCATATATGATCCAGGCGGGGCAGCGGGGTGGAGGAGATGTGGGGTAGAGGAGGGAGATGATCTAGCGCTTCTGTACATGAGTGAGAGAGCTCCCTCATAGTTATAGGGAAGAGGAAGGCAGGGTTGAGAGGGGGGACAAGATTCTAATTTAAAGTTGGGATTTTCAATGAAAATCATATGGAATAATTGAAGGCATGAAGGGGAGAGGTTTGGGACTGCTTTGTGGGTGAGTAGATGTTGGAGGTGGTGTGGAGACCTAATAGAAGTAGGTCATCCACATATTGAAGGAGGGTACTGGGTGAGAGATTGAGGTTAGAGAGCTCTTTATAAAGCCAGTGCTTAGAATCTGATGCAGCACACAGCAAGAACAAGCCAGCCGTGAGGTAAGCGTGGCAGTTTTAATAGGGTATAATATGAGGGCGGATTTGAACTTGGCTAGAATGTCTCATCCTAGGATTGGTGTAGGGCACTTGGGTAGGACTAGAAAGTTTTGTGAGAATGGGGTGTCATGAAGTGAGCATTCTAGGGGTTCTGTGATGTCGGGCCTAGTAGGGACTCTGTCAACTCCCAACTGTTAATGTAAGGGTTGTTGTTGTTGTTATGTGCCGTGGAGTCGGTTCTGACTCATAGCGACCCTGCACAGGGTTTCCGAGGCTGTTAATCTTTACGGGAGCAGAACGCTTCATCTTTCTCCCGTGGAGCAGCTGGTAGTTTCGAACTGCTGACCTTGAGGTTCGCAGCCCGATTCACAACCACTACGCTACCAGAGTTCCTTAATGTAGGGGCAGTAGCCCCGATGTCTAAAAGAAAAGAGACTGGCTTACCTGAAACATGGACCGTTACCCTGGGTTCGCTATGAGTTATTTCTGTGGGGGCCAGTGATCCCGGGCACCTTCAGTCCTCTGTGGCCAGTCCTAGAAGCTCTGGTAGAGCAAACCCCTTTGTTTGGTGGGACTGGGAGGCCATTGATCCCTTCCCTCTCTGGAGAAAGGAGCAGTCAATCTTCCAATGTCCCTCCTGTTTGCAGGCAGGGCATGGTTCAGGGGGAGGACGAAAGCTAGGGCAGTTTTTTGCCCAATGACCCTCTTGGTTACACTTGAAGCAGTGCCCGGGCAGTGCCCCAGAGGGTATTATACCCCTTCTTTGGTCTGGGACCCTGTAGAGCATTGGCCAGTAACAGGTATTTCACCTTGTCTGTGTCCAGGGCCAACTGAGATGAAATGAGTGTTAATAACTGTTATGACTACTGGGGATGTTGGATCTAGTTTAGTGTATTTTTGTAGGGCCACCGATAGACATGATAGAAATTGGGCCAGATTTTCATCTGAATTTTGGGTGATATTTCTAATCTTGTTGTAGTTGACTGCTTTATGAGCAGTTTTCTTTAAGCCTTCTTCAAGGCAAAGAACCATATGATCTCTAAGTCCATGGTTGGCGTGGCCTGCTTGATAATCCTCCCAAGAGGGATCTTTTGGGGGTGGGGTGGGAATGCCTGAGCTCCCACTGGCTTTTCGTTGCTCATAGCATGCACCTCATCAGCAAAAGCCTGAGCCACCATCCAGACCCTTTCCCTTTCATCAGGAGAGAGTGTGGAAGTGAGAGTGATGTAGAGGTAATGTCAGGTGAGGTAATATGATTGAGTGAGGTATTTGAATTCTTTTGATGTAGGTGTCTGGATCTGAGGAGAAATTTCCTAGCCTCTTTTTGATTTGCGAGAGGTCAGATAGGGAAAAGGGAAGATGGACACAGACAATGCCTTCTGCCCCAGCTACCTTGTGTAATAGCATCAGGGGTGTGGGCAGTGGCAGGTATTGGGATCGCTGAGTGTGGTCTCAGGACGGAGTATGTAGGGGAGAGGGAAGGTGTGTGCTGCAGAGTAGGTGAGGCCAGATGGTGGAGAAGGAGAGTGGGAAGAGGAGGCGGATGCTGTGGAGGGGGAGGAAGGGTTGTATGGAGAGGTGAGTGCAAGTGGGGGATGGGCATAGTCTGATGGGTCAAAAGAGGAAGCCTCTGGGAGGGAGCTTGAATCTTGGGTGGGGAGTGGTTTCTCATGGTCTAGAAGCATTTGAGAAGGGGAGCAAGTCAGATAGAGAGAAGGATGAGAACAGAGAGAAAAGAAAGCTTGTACGCAGGGGACCTCAGGCCACTTGCCATTGTGCTGACAGAAGTTATCAAGCTTGTGAAGGATGTTGAAATTGAAGGTGCCATTCTCCAGCCATTTGGAACCATTGTCTTGATTACAGAAAAAGAGTAAGCGTGGAAGCTTGATATCAGGTTGTAGCCCTAGCGCCTTAAGATTGCACAGTCCAAGGGTATGGAGTGAGGCGGTTTAGATGGTGATGTTCCCATGATAATTGCGGCCAGAGAGTTAGGGTCAGAATCAGCCTCTGAGGAGAAGCGCAAAGAGAGGAGCGTCCTCGTCTCTCTTGCCAGACCCCTGACAGAAGAGAAAGGAATTGAGCTGAGGGGGCATCCCTGGAGCAGCAATCCTGGGCCAGGCGCTGAGAAGAGTCTATCTGGCCTAGTGTTAAGACTTTAATTTGACAGCACAGAGGACCTGAGAGAGGGAGGCATGCCCAAACACTCACCCTGAGATTGTTGACCAGTGTGTGGCTGTAAAAGTCAGCAACGACAATGGATGAGGGCCCCTGGGTGGGTATTTGGTCAGCAGGTTCAGGAAGGACAGCTGGGAAGCGGATCAACCCGAGAGCTGGGGATCGTCTTGGGTCCCGGCAAAGTCCCTCCCGGGTTTCTTCGGCACCATAAATGTGAGATGGAATGAGCTGGAACACAAACACCCATGTGAATGCTTTATTGGAGATCAGAAGGAAAGATAAAGAGGTGTGGGGGGGGGTGTTGGAAGACTTTTAAACTGGTCCAAGAGGAGGGAGGGGTTGAGATTAGTGGAGGTAGGTGAGAGGTTGACTAGGAATGACTTTCCGGTAGGGAGAGAGGAAGTTCAGGTAGGGAGAGTGAAAGTGCAGCAAGCAGCCATTATTATGCATGTGGTTGGCGGATTCTGTCAGAAAGGCCCCACCATTTACTGTTAGATTGCTGTTGTTTTAAGTACTGTTGGCTTGGTTCTGACTCTTACGACCCTGTATAGGGTTTCCTTGTGATTAGCAGTCTAGTGCTTATCCTAAAGCCCTACCCCAGGAATCCTTCTATTAGCTTATAGCCATTTAGCACCCTGTGGAACAGTTCCACCCTGACAGATGTGGGTCTTCATGAGTTGGAATCAGCTCCACAGCCACTGGCAACCAGGTTGCCAAATCTGAAGATGGGGATAATTCAGGTTTTCACAGAGGCAGCCACCGCAGGAAGAATCCACCTGCAGTGGTGGAGATTGGTATTATCAAAATGTAGATGCTGCACCCTTTAGACCTGGAACCATTGTGGTTCAGTTTTCAGCCAAACAATAGGTGACATAGTGACATAGTGAGTTAAGTGTTGGGCTGCTAACCTGCCAGCAGTTCAAACCCACCAGCTACTCTCTGGGAGAAAAATGAGACCATTTGCTCCCATGAAGATTTATAGTCTCATCTACTCTACAGAGTAGTTCAATTTTTCCCTATAGTCATAATTGACTCCATGACAGTGGGTATAAAGTGAACAGTAACCCTTTTAGTGTTTTAGAAGGTTATGGAAAAAGAACAGGGTATTTATTCACACAAAGGATTCTTTGAAGAGATTAAAGTGTGTGAACCTGGATCCCCTCAATCTTTTCAGAAGAAGCCTGGAATAGAGATGGGGTCATCCAGGGAAGATCTATGGAAGATTCACTTATCAAATGGAGTGAATACCCATGATATATATAGGAGATCTACACGACTCTTGAGTGTTAAACCAACATAAACACCACTAGCTTGGACTGAAAGGGACAGAGAGAGAACAAAATGAAGAAAGGCTGTTGAACTCCCCAACTTCTCTGGGCAGGAAACAGACTGATCAAACTACTCAGCAGCAAAAATGTGATTCCTTTAAAGAAAAAGGGGAAATGATAATGTGGGCAGAGTCTTGGCCCCAGAGGATAGAGCCTCAGGTCACAGAGGATTTACACATAGGTCTTAAAATCTAGGAATCTGTTCAATTGGGTTTCAAAATTACTTTGGTCCAGTGACTCCTATTCACAATAGCACAAAAGTGGAAAAAATCAAATGTCCATCCACAGATGAATGGATAAACAACATATGGTACGCATAGTCAACAAAATTGTACCCAGCCAGTAAGTGAAATGAAGTCTTGATACATGAACACATTATATTGAGTGATATAAGTCAATTACATAAAGACAAATATTATTGGGGTGGGGAGGGCAGCGATATAAAAACTTGCATTGATTTAGGGTAGGGTTGCACAGCCAATCATTGTAATTGCTGTTAGTAAATTGTAAACCTATAAAATGTTGAGTTGCCAAAATAGTTATATCTACAACAAGAAGAAGAACATTAACAAAGAATAACTGCTGAGACTGCTTCTTGTTGTTATTGTGAAGTGCCATCGAGTCAGTTCCGATCCATAGCGACCCTGTATAGGATTTCCGAGGAGCAGCTGGTGAGCTTGATCTGCCAAGCTTGCAGTTCAAATGGCTTTTCAGTCTGGCGCATTAACCTACAGCGCCACACCAGGACTCCCGCTGAGACTGCTTAGGTACTACCAAATATTTCATGGAATCTGGTTCCTTGGTTTGGAGGTTTGTTGTCATAGTTACATGGGACTTCCTACTTAATTGGCCTCATAATATGTTTAGTGCTTCTGTTCTACCTCCTAGTTTGCTGTGCAGTGCCTGGCATATTAAAAGCTTGCATGTAATTCACAATAAAAACTGTTAAAAAAGCTTGCATGTGGCCACCCAAGGCACTACAATTGGTCAACAGAAGGAGAGTCAGGAATACTAAGAGTGGGGTACCTTGAATTCACTGAATATTGCTTTTCTATCCAAAGTCTTCATTTCCACCAAGTGATTGGGTTGTTGTTGTTGTTAGGTGCCATTGAGTCGGTACCAACTCATAACGACCTTATGCACAACAGAACTAAACTGCCAGATCCTGGGCCAACCTCACAATTGTTGCCACACTTCAGCCCATTAATGCTGCCACTTTGCCAATCCATCATGCTGGGGGGTCTTCCTCTTTTTCTCTGACCCTCCACCTTACCAAACATGATATCCTTCTCCAGAGACTGGTCACTCCTGACAATATATCTGAAGTATGAGAGATGAAGTTTGGCCCTCCTGGCTTCCAAAGAGCACTCTGGTTGCACTTCTTCCAACACAGATCTGTTTGTTCTTTTAGCAGCCTATGGCACGTTCAATATTCTCCTCCAACACCATAACTCAAAAGCATCAATTGTTGTAAATAGTGCTGCTATGAACATTGGTGTGCATACATCTTCTTGTGTTTTGGCTTGTGAAGATATACGCACACCAATGTTCATAGCAGCACTATTTACAGTAGCAAAAAGATGGAGGCAGCCAAAGTGCCCATAAACTGAAGAATGGATAAACAAACTGTGATACATACACACAATGGAATACTATGCTACCTTGAAAAATAACAAGGAAGCTGCAAGCCATCACTTAACATGGATGAACCTCGAGGACATTATGTTGAGTGAAATTAGTCAGTCACAAAAGGAGAAATACTGCATAGGACCACTACTGTAAAAGACTAAGAAAAAGAACCCATACTAAAGGAGGGTGGATTCTTTGCTTGTTGCTGGGATGTGGGGGTGGGGTGAGGGGAGGGAAGGGAAGGTGGGGCATAGGGCAGGGAATAGACACAGGATAGTATGGTGCTGGGGAGGGGGGCAATATACAAGAAGGGAGGGGGAATGGAAGAACAAAGCAGATGGGAGAAAAATTAGACAGGTTTGCATGGGCTAAGTGGGACAGAGGTAAAGAATGATGCATGCACAACCTTGGAACAACAGGGCTCTGGGATACAGAGATTGAGACATGGTTGGAATGGGGAAAAGGGGGAAATGATGTTAAGATGCTTGGCTGTCTTTTGAATCATGGTTTTCCTTGCATGAAATTATAAAATAGACACTGGACGGAGAGAGAAAGGAATAGCCAGAAACATCACCATAGAAAACTTGTAAGCCTGTCTTCTGCCTATAACTGATTGGAATACCTAAAATGGGGCTACAACATGCCCAGTGAAGGAGGCTTCCTGCGGAGCCTCTGCATTACATAGGACTATAGGTGGAAGCCTGAGCCACATCCACATCTTCAGAGATGGGAAATTTCCACTTGAAAGCATGAGCAGACCAGCCTGGAGCGGCTTGAAGAACAGAAGATACTTCTTGAAAGAAATACTTACATGAAAAATACAAAACAATAGAGGCAGACTGACTGTTACTACAAGAACAAGCAAGTTGCTTGCCCAGGAGACATCAAGGCAAGTGGTTGGGTCCCCTCAGTGCAAATCCCATTCCAAGACTAAGACTCAATGGGAATACACGCTATGATTGGTGACCACACTCATCATGGATAAGGGGAAGTGACGGAAAAACAGCATTGAAGCAGTGAGCTAAGGTCTACAATGTTCAATAGACTCCTGTGAACCTGGGTGGAGACCTGGTTGGCCAGCAGTGTGGCAAGACCTGAGGACTCTTGGGCCCAGAGTCAGTGACATAGCCACAGAGGATTAGAGTGGAGAGTGAAGCATCCAGCTGATAAGAAGAGAGGGCATATGCACAAGAACACCCACACTTGCAGATAATACCTGACCTGACTTCAATGACTGGGTGATCAGAGTTCAACCAGAAGAAGAAAAAAGAGTAATCTGATACAATTTGATGAACTTGACCTACCCCTATGGATGCAGTAGCTCAAAAGAGGGAACAAATCCTTACAGCAAGGATCATTCCCACCCCCTCCATATACAGAGTAGACAGGGATGGGCAACTTGGACATTGGCAACCCAAAATGGGTGGGCTACAAAGGCAAGAAGTGACTGGCTTACAAGCTTTCTAGAGGAAATCTAGATTCAGAGGGCATGGAGGAAGGTAGACTCTCCACTGAGTAGTATTCAATCTGTCTAGGCGGGCTGATGAAATGAAATGCGAATGGGTCTCTTGTGATACAACAGTGAATAATTGTTATCAAGACTGCTTGTGAGGGTTGGAAATATAAAGGTAGACAAACATTCTGTAGCAAGGAGGGGAGTGATTAACTTTTCAGTCTAGGAACGGAGGTCGTTGCAACCATCAAGGGAGAAGATCTTGTGGAGAGTGGGACCCTACCCAGAGAAGCAGTGATGTCTGAGATGGAGGCAGAGATGATGTGTTGGGGACCGACCTCGACACGAGTGTTTGGTTCACGAGGTGGGGACACCTGGTGGCGATAGGGATAGCACAAGAGAAGACAAAGAGACACAACAAAAGAGACAAAGAGACACCCCGAAACCAGAGTGGATGCATTACTGGTATCTGGCAGATCGGGCGCGGTGAACATATTAGCCAGGAGGGCGGTAAGATCCTGCATAGTAAACATCTTAACTAAGGGGGCCGTATGCACCCCTTACTAGCTGGTCAGTAACGCATGCCTAGTCAGCCATATAGCACGCTCTTACGCTCTTACCGCATGCCTGCAATGCACGGCTGGGCCAGCCTGCGCCTCCGTTTTATTTAGGGGAGGAGCTTCACACCAAGCTGGGAGGGACTAAGACAAGATACTGCTAGCATACATAATTCTCCCGACATTCAGGCAACTTTACATCGTACTTCGCTGGTTCGAATCTCACGACCGCAAATTGGTTTCTCAAGCTCAATTAACATATCTATAGCACCTGAGCTCAGTTGGGGGAAGGTGAGAGGGAAGGTCAAAAGGCTTGGGAGGAATCCCGCTGTGTTGGCTTCCTGAGCCAGGTTTGCAGGAAGACGCAAGACGCCCACGTGAATGGGCTGCAACTGGGAGAGGTTTAGGGAGGATGTCGTTTTGTCTATAGAACAAAGAACCGGGAAGTAGCAAAGCTATTTTTAGTCAAGCCTTTGGAGAAAAGCTTAATCTTTGAAACCTTTACAGTCTCGGCTTTTAGGAAAATATTACATTTATCTGTGGATATCAGGGCTCATGTATGGAATAATAACAAACATAACTGGATACTAAGATGAAAAACAATTTGCCATGACTGCCAGGTGGCTAGAGTCTGTTCCTCAGAGCCTGTGGCCTGTATGGTCTGCAACACTTCGGCCCACAGGGCCTCGAACTTCTGATCTGGTCTGCACGGTCTGCAACAACGATGACGTGGAGAGATGGAGCAGTTTAAATGCAGATGACACATAGTCGCTTCCAGGTTCTGAAATTATCTTAATGCCAGATCCTTCAGGAAAGTAGACATCCAACAAAGGGCTGATAACATAATTGATCTCTTCCAATTGAAATTCTGTTCCTGTGAAGCCTCAACCAATGTCTAATATGTTCATTTTGAAACCAAATTCTCCAGCCATGTCAAACACACATCGAGCATTAGACAGGGCATGGACATATACTTGAGATTTTTTGCAAGCACTCGAAATGTGAAATTTAACCCAATTATTTTGACATCAAGTTCCTTTGCATATTCCATGAGATGTCTACAGTTTTTCAATGTAGTGCCAAGCTTCATATTACCCTCTTCACTTCCAATATTATCTTCTGTTGCAATATGTGGTAAGACCTTGGCATTTGGATGATTACATGCAATTTTCTTCAATTCAATCTCATTGTCACATGTCATGATACTCACACCAACTTTTGCTGCATACTTTATCTGAGAAACTTGCTTGCATGGACTTAATATAAATTATGTTTTCTGGAGAAACACCCAATTCTTGCACTAAAGTCATTTCACTTTTACTGGAACAAGCAAATCCAGTTCCAAGAGCAGCCAAAATCTCAAGTACCGCTGGAGTGGAGTTGCACTTTACCGTGTAGAATGGCTTTATCTGAGCCACTACATTCTGCCACTGACTGTGTTTCTTCACAATCTTTCCAAGATCTCCCATAAATAATGCATTCTTTCCTGTCAGGGTATGTTTATTAACATAGTTATCAATAACATTTCCAAGGTTTGTTCCTTCATCCAACAGGTCAAAGAAGTAGTTTGCATCGTCGATAACTCCTTTCATCTCAGCCTATTTCACAAAGCCTAAAGTCATAAATGAAGAAAAACAAGAGAGGGGCAACCAAGCCTTATGTCTGGGTCCTTAGAATATGCAGCAAAATAGACAAGTTAGGAGATGGAACCACCCTATCATCAGCTAGGTTCCCAAGGTGGCTCAGTGTTGAAATCGAACAGCACTTCTCCTAGGCCCTCTGGGTAGTTGTATACTTGGTCAGAAAGTTCGCAGTGAGATAAGGACCCAAAGAGTCGGGTAAAGCGTCTTCTCTTTTTTGGAGGATTTTAAAAAGAGGGATGTGGTTACCTTGAGCAGAAATATCCAAGGTGGTCTGGGCCATAGGCTACAGGAACAAAAGGGGGGCGGGGAAGCGCAGCACCAACAGCAGCTGGACAGCTGTGGCGGCAGCGGGCGCCTAAGGAGAAATAGAAAAGCTCAGGTAAAAGAAAAGCGACAAGTGGGTGGGGAGGATTCGGCCTCGCCACACTGCAAAGCAGCAGAGCGAGAAAGAATGAGAAGAAACTGAGTAGGCTAGGACACAGGGATCAAAAAAAGAAAATGTTGCTACCGAGCGAAAAGCCAGAGTCACAGCCAACTGATTTTTGACAAAACACCTAAATATTTCGCATGGCAAAGTGATAGTCTCTTCAACAGATGATGCTGGCAGAACTGAAAAACGATATGCAAAAGATTGAAACAAGACCTTCACCTCACACCTTATACAAAAACCAACCCAACATGGATTAAAGACCTAAATGTGAATCCCAGAATTATGAAGGTCATCAATGAAAAAATTGGGACAAATGTGAGGGCACTAATTCAGGGAATACACAGACTATAAAACATTTTGAAAACCACACAAACAAAAGTAGA
>NW_006408824.1:1670137-1671879 GCF_000296735.1 Chrysochloris asiatica
CACATAATTCACAATAAAACATTAAAAAAAAAAAAAAAAAAAAAAGAAAACCAAAAGTGATTGGGTAGGACCATGCAAATAAGTTTTGCCATCCTGCTATATTTAAAAGGAACCCTCTCAGGAGCAGGAATGGAAGATCCCAGGACCATCAAGAAGGAAAAGCATGAGTGGAGCATGAGATTCCTACCTAGAAAAACAGTGATGGCAGAGGCAGCAGAGGTGGTAGCATGAAGAGACAGAGCTCTAGGCCCATGGACTGAGACAGAGGCCAAGGGGCCATGTGGTTGAGAGGCCAAAGACAAGAGTGAGGTGTGCCTGCAGTATGGCAGACAAGAGGCTTTCCTGACTGGAAAACTTCTGCATCCTAAGTTGGTTTTGATCCTGAATTGTATCCTGTTCACTTCCCTAAGAAACCCCATATTCATGAGTATTGTTAAGAGTTCTCTGTCACCAATGCAATGAATTATCAAACCCAGATGTGAAGCAGAGTGTTGTGGGAAGGATGGTTGGTGTCAGAGTAGGGTAAAGAAAGTTGTAGGGTGGAAGCATGTCTGACCTCCACTTCCTAGGCATTGGTCTTGGGCTGATTTTGAGTTTGATTTTCTTTTCCCCTTTTGAAGCCAGGGGAAGTCAGACATGGCTCCCACATGGTTTTTACAAGGATATGAAATGTGTGCTAATTGCCTATGTGAACAAGTAGGCTCCTTTGCCATGAGACCAGAAAAAATGTATGATATCTGGTTTCCATTATGAACATTTTGGTCAAGGATTCCATGAAAGAATTCTGACCAAAAGGAAGGAAATGCAGATATGAATTTCAAATTCTCACAGACTCTAAACTTTCTGGAGGGATGAAGGGTGGATGAGCCCCTGAGATAAGCTGTAAACATTAAACCAAAAATATCCCTAAAAGCAATCAATAGTTAAGCTGTACTAAGTTAAAAAGGTCTGTCTTGAGCATTATGTTCTTTTAAGAATTATCTGCATGAGCTCAAACTGACAACAGCAACTGGAAAGATTAGGAATCTTAGGTGCAGATTAGTTGTTGTTCTGTGCCGTGGAGTTGATTCCGACTCGTAGCAACCCTGTACAGGATTTCCAAGGCTGTAAATCTTTACAGGAGCAGAAAGTCTCATCTGTCTCTCGCGGAACAGCTGGTAGTTTCGAACTGCTGACCCTCAGGTTAGCAGCCCTATTGGTAGGTGCAGATAGTTCATGTTAATGAGGGAGAACAAGTCAGAAAAGGAAGGTGAGAATGATTATACAACTTAATATATTCAATGCCACTACATGATATCTGAGTGTTCAACTAACAGAAAATGTTGAATTGATGTATGTTTAGCTGTGACTGTAAACAACAATAATAAATAAAATAATTTGGGGAGGGAGCTTTTAAAAATCTCAACTGTATTTTGTTTTGATTTGTTTAATTTTATATAGAAATAAGACAATTTGGTCCTAAAACTCATACGGAAATGTCAAGAGACTCGGAATAGTCACATACACCAAATCTTGAAACACAACAAAATTAGAGGACTTACACTTCCTCATTTTTTTAGTTCCTAAAATTTATGACAATGCTACCATGTAAACAAAATAGTTTGGTACTGACATAAGGATCAACATATTTAGAACAATGGTATAGAACTGAGAATGCTGTAGGTTAAGGTAAATTGTTACGTATAAAAACATTGTTCTATTGGAATACCTAAAAGGGATTCTACAACTTGCCCAGTGAAATA
>NW_006408824.1:1673244-1721765 GCF_000296735.1 Chrysochloris asiatica
CATTGTAATGAAACAAGGTGTATGATTTGTTGAATGTAAAACTGATGATCTGCCCTGTAAACTTTCACTCAATCCACAATAAAAAATAAAAAAAAGAAAGAAAGCTGAAGAAAAAAAGCCCAAAAAACAAAAAACACTGTTCTGTTCTGGCCCCAGATCTGTAACAATGTTGATGGAGTATAAGAATTGCTGAGAATTTTCTCATCATTGGAATATTTTTTACTCCCTCGGCTCTTGAAAATCCTATACAGTGTCACTAGGGTCTGAACTGACTCCACGGTACACAAGAAGTCATAATATTAAAAAGCCTTGGTGTACAGTGGTTAAAGCATTGGGCTACTAATCACCAGCCCTTCTTGCTCACTGTAGCAGTTTGCTACTGTAAAGGTTTGTCTCGGTAACACTATGGAGTCCTTCTATTCTGTCTTATTGAGTTGCTACTAGTTGGAATTGACTCAATGCCTTCCAATCAGTTCTGACTCATACGGATAACCCTGCATAGGATTTCCAAGAAGCCATTGGTGTGTTTGAACCACGGACTTTGTGGTTAGCATTCCAGTACTTATCGTACAGCGCCACACCAAGACTCCTGGCAGTGGGTGATGGTTGTTGAAATGTTACTCCAGTTGCAAATCATATATTAAATAAACTTCAATCAATTTTTATTATTATCTTAACCCACCAGCCGCTCCTTTGAAATCCTATGCAGGGTTTTTGTTATGAGTTAGAACTAATTCGATGGCACTTAACAAACGTATGTTACCAGGACAGAGGCCTCCTTCCCCTTTTTTTCCTTTTTTTTTTTTTTTATGCTTTCTTTCCGGAGCTTTTTGGGTGGCCACCCCTCCAGCAACAGAAGGTCGGGTCCTCTCCTTGCCTCTCTGTTGTTTTACCTCCCTCTCCCTTCCTCCACCCACCCACCCCGAATCCCTTCCACTGCGGTTGAAGAAAGTTCTCTTTGTGAACCGCCTAGAAACAGCACTGCCTTTTATTACCCTTT
Organism: Chrysochloris asiatica; assembly: GCF_000296735.1. Classification (NCBI taxonomy): domain Eukaryota; kingdom Metazoa; phylum Chordata; class Mammalia; order Afrosoricida; family Chrysochloridae; genus Chrysochloris; species Chrysochloris asiatica. The sequence continues at coordinate 1,674,245 of NW_006408824.1, forward strand.
CTCCACTAGAGGAGCCTTAGCGAAGCCATAGGTTAAACGTTAGGCTGCTCACCGGAAGATCGGCAGCTGGACCCCACCGGCCACCGTGAGAGAAATTTATTCTCTGTAAAATTTATTCTCGGAAACCCTAGGGAGCAGTTCTAGCCTGTGGGATCTATAGGATAACTAAGAGTCAGAATAGACTTGATGGCAGTGGGTGGGAGTGTGGCGCTGTAGGATCAACACTGCACTGCACTACACCACACCACAAAACCCACCAGCTGCTCCTCGGAAACCCTATGTTGTTGTTGTTGTTAAGTGCCGTCGAGTCGATTCCGACCCATAGCGACCCTGTACAGGGTTTCCGAGGCTGTAAATCTTTAAGGGAGCAGAACGCCTCATCTTTCTCCCGCGGAACAGCTGGTAGCTTCGAACTGCTGACCTTGCGGTTCACAGTGCGTTCGTAATCGCTACGCTACCAGATCTCCTTACAGGAAACCCTATACAGGATCGCTAAGAGTCGGAGTCGCTTCGACAGCATCTAACAACAACCACCAAACAAGAGCCCGGTGGGGCGGTGGGTTAAACATTGGGCTGCTAACCGTAAGGTCGGTGGGCTTGCCTCTCTGCAAGAAAAAGATGAAGCTGTCTGCTTCAATAAAAATTTACACTCGGAAACCCTATGGACATTACGAAAGCATGTTTCTCCATTACGAAAGCATGGCCAGGGCAGCCCAAGTGAACCTGTGTACAAATCCCTGAGTCCTGCCTCTGCGCCTCAAAAGTCCTGCCCCGTTTCCTGTTGCCCCGCCCATACCCTCGAACCACACCCACGTCTCCCTGGTGTCCCGCCTACACGCAGAGCATGCTGGGGCGGCCGGCCGCGCCGGCGGAACCTCAATCCTGTGCGGTCCGGCCAGTTTTACCTTGCATGCTGGGATAAGAAAATAGTGGACGGGTTGCCGTGGCAACAGACCCTGCCTACCATACCCCGGTTGGGCTGCTAGGCCAACGGTTTGTTTGGCGCGTGCTGCTTGTCACGTGGGGTGACTGCAGCGACCACCGTACCCGGACGGTGCGGGCAACTCCGTCGTTGCCTAGCTGAGGGCAGGGTGCGGAGGGGCTCAGGGGGAACCCAAATAGGGCCTGAGGACGCTAAGAAAGGGTATCCAAGGGGGTCTGGAGGACGGGATTGCCGAGGGAAAAAGGAAGGGACGAGTAGGCTCAGAGAAACGGGTGGGAGAAATTGAGGGAGATGGGGAAAACTGAGGCCGAGCTAAGCGTATGCTCCAGACTTACAAAGTAAATAACGAAATGGGGCCAGCTGAAATGGACCCCTCCTAAATGATGGAAGGCCAATATTTTAAACGTGCAAGATGGAGTGGGGAAAATAAAAATTTAAATTATAATAAATATTTTAAAAAGATGTGGAGGGCATATGGAGGGGAAAGAAACAGTTATTCAGACCTGATGGAGAAGCAGTCTCTGGTGCTGACTGGGGCCGCGTAAATGGCTGTCGTTTACGGGTACAAGTCTGCCCACAGCCTTTTCCGGTCCCCAGAACTTTCTGGGAGTCCTGGTGTGGCGCTGTGGGTTAATGCGCCAGACTACAAAACCGTTTGAACTGCAAGATCGGTGCTTCAGACTCACCAGCTGCTCCTCGGAAACCCTATACAGGGTCACTATGGGTGGGAATCGACTCTATGGCGCTTAACAACAACAAAGCTTTCTGGGACTTCACTGAAATTTATTTTGGGTTGGGGGCAGGTGGAGAAAACTAAATGACAATGCAATGAAGTGGCGGATATCGTTTGGGGCTGAAGGAAGGAACACATGGAGAAGTGGATGTGGACTTTAAGTCTGTTTTCAGGTGCACTGGGGATACCCCAGTCCCACTTCATGGCTACTTTGTCCTGGGTTTAGAGGAGGGCCCAGCGTTAAAGATCTTGCCATGGGTCCAACTTCTTGGGCTTGGCTCCCCCTCCCCCAGCTTGTTCATCTTTGTTCATCTTTTGCCAGGGTGTATGAAGCCTCTGTCTTTTGGGGAGCACCTTGGTTGTCTTGTCCCCACATTAGACGGACTACTTTCCATGGGAAAGCTATCGAATTACCAAAGTCAGCTTTATCGCTCAGTAATAATGGGCCGCCTTTAGGGGATCTCCTGTGGTTGTGAAGACAGAGAAAAGAAAAGTGCAGCGCAAGTCTTCATATTGCTGCATTCACTCCTACCTGCTGCCCTTGGTCTTGGGCCCTGCCCTGAGCCCAAAGACACAGATTTGTCACTAACTAGCTAAGTGATCTTGGGCAAGTCATTCCAGCCCTTTCCTACCTAAGGAGCACTAAACTGACTGTAGAGTAAACTATAAACCAAGGAATTTCTGGCTCAAGTTGGGGAACTTGGAAGGCAGAAGCTGCTGGGGAGGTGGTGTGTGAGGGTGGGGAGGAGTCCCCAGGGCAAGGATCTGTGAGAAAGCAATTAATTGAGCACCAACTGGAATACCTCGGATAAAACACTGCAGCCCTCTGATGTTACCGTCCCACCCCTGTACCATGTGGGTCGCTTCGCTGGCAACTAACCTTCTTCAGCCTTAGCATTGGCCTCAGCCTCAGTTTCCTCAAGTATAACTTGGAGAGTATGATTCCTGCAGGACACGGGAGCGGCGATGTGTGGGAATAGAGCTACTGTTTAGGGACTCAGCTGATAAGGAGTTGGGGTGGTGACAGCACACATTGAATCTTGAGTGACGAGTTGGTTGGAAAAGAAGAGTAAAGACAAAATTAGAGCATTGTTGCCACACTCAATATGACCAGCATTCCTTTTGTAAATGAAATATATATATATAAATTGAGGAATTTCAAAAATTGTAAAAGCTAACATATATCACAAAGTCCAAAAAACTATTCTGACATTTTATTGTTAGTTAACTGCCAGACACCCTTCACCTTGAAAATATTTCCCTTCTCCCCTATATTTTGGGCCAGCAGATTCTGATCGTCTTTCATCTGATGATTTTGTAATATTTCCTAGGGAGAGACTAGAAAGATGTTGGTTTTTCCTTTGGTGGTAATGATCCCCCTGGAAGCTAGCTACATACCAGGATAGCTACAGGAGTTTAAGTAAGCACAGACTGCCAAGCCCAACATAGATTCCATTAAACACATACAAAGTTGCCCCCTAATTTTACCTTCCCTTTGGCTACATCCAAAATGCCTAGGCCACTCTTAACAGGGCTGTGTGCCAGAAGGAAGCCAAGGTGGAAAGAGACAGTAGGCCTCAGTCAACTGTGGGGACAAAATGTCAATTTTATAAAAGTCTGTGACAGCTGACAGCATTTCAAGTCCCCACCCCCTCTTGGCTTCTGGTCACCACCACTGTTGCTCCAAATTCATTCAGCTGGACCGCTAAATGGTCCCCACTGGAGGGCCCAAGGGAAGATGGTGCAAGTGTTTGAACAGTCCTGGGGACACAACACTCTTAATTTGGCTAATCTACCACTGCAGAGGACTCCTGGTGTGGTGCTGTGGGCTAAAGCGCTAGACTGCAAAGTTGTTTGAACCACACACAGGTCAGTGGTTCAAGCTCACTAGCTGCTCCCTGGAAACCCTATACAGGGTGGCTATGGGTCAGAACCGATTCGACGGCACTTAACTACAACAACTATCGCAGACAAGCTCACCACCATACACATACCAAAAGTTTCCTGCAACTTGTGCCCACCCAAGAGGGTCCTGGAGCCGGCATGTTTCCTAGACCAAGCTGGCCTAGCCTTCCTCACCCACAGTGTGGCAGACTGACTTCTGAACTCAGAGTTAGCTGCTTCCATGGCTGTAAGCAGTGCCTGCTGAGAATGCCCTGGCAGGCTGGGCGCCAGAGACTGGTATTTCAGGCTGCTCTGGCCTTTGGCCTGCCTGCCCTACCAGCCTGATGAAACTCATGTGTGAGACTGCCCTGAGTGTAGCTATCACACACTGATGAAGCAGGACAGGAGGTGCTCTGGGGGCTGCTGTGGACGGTGGCAGGTGGAGCAGGTTACCTGCTCGGACCAGTCTCTCCTTCCTACTAGCAATGGAAACCTGGGGTCTACCCACCCAGACATGGCAAAGGAGGGCACTAGGGTGTGAGGAGGCTGCCCTGGTGGAAGCCAAATGTGAGTGGCTAGGAGCACTGGCTTAGGAATCAGAAGCTGAACTCCATCAGGGGAAGGCTAGGAGGAGGTAAAGGGCGTTAGAAGGGCACCAGGAGGAAGGCACATGCTGGGAACCTAGGCTCATGCCTCCCAACTGACTGGTGCTTCCTTCCTTCCCTCCATACCTCTGGAGTTTGTTCGTTCTCATAGACAGAAAGGCAGTCAGGTTTGGGGGACAGCCTGTGGGGTACCAAGAACTGAAGATGGCAAGGAAGGAAGCCAGGAGTCGGGCGGTGGGTACGCAGGGATGGGCAAAGCCAGGGTCGGGTGTATGAACGCCTCAGCAGTCTGGCAGGAGCTTGCTGGGCATCTGTGGCAATTCAGAGGGGCTATGGCAAGCTAGGAAGCTTGTTCCACTTTACCCTGAATTAGAGATCGGCACCTACATGACCAGGTGGGCTAGTTCCCAGGGACTGAGTTGAACCTTTGTCCACTTTGTTTTCCCAGATTCATGGGTTAGGGTTATTGCTGTTACTTGCACAGCATAGTGAAGGGCGTGCAGGTAGCAGGAGGGGCACATGAAAGAGTTCCCAGACATACTCTACCCTAAGGCTTGGTCAAGAGTAGGCCTGCTTCCCTTTGGGGAACTGTGGACAGTTTAGATTCCCACCACCAAGGCCTTGGAATGGGCCAACACTCAGTGTTACTTACAAGGCCCACCATGAGCCCTAAACTTATTAATTCACTCCCTACTGTTTCCCATTCTAAATTAGGTCCAACCTCAAAGTCCACATTTGGCTCAAAAGCTAATGCAGATACAAAATGATAGTTGTAAGAAGTACCATCTGTCATTATACAGCTCCTAGGTTTCAAGTCCAATTTAAATTCCCTTGTTAAAGTCTAAAGAAATAAAAACAGTAAATCTTAAAGGGCAAACGTGTTTAAGAAAAGCCAAGACCATTAACTTCATGTCCAAGGTGGAGGGCGGAGGAGGGTAGCCCCTAGAAGGGTTCCTTCTCTCCCCATGGCAGCTTCTTCTGGCAGTCTGCCATGTGCTCTGATTTTCAATGTCCTAGTGGTACTTAGGACAAACCCTAGCATCCAGTGGACGGTCCTCCTGCTGCCTGGAGACCAGGAGATGGCTGACTTAATGTGCCTGGAGCCCAGGGAACTAGACCTGGTAGGAGGCTATCTCTAGCCTGGGCATCAAACTGCACCCTGACTACACACAGACTCCTGGGGGCAATGCTGAGCTTTGGGCCTTACTCCTTCCAGTACACTCTATTTCTCTCTGAGCACCCAGAGGTGCAGGACATCCTAGTCTTCTGTACAAGGGAGTGGCAGAGGGTCCTCCAGTTCTGAGGGTCTCCTCTCTGCAGATCACTGCCGTGTCTGGAGCACTAGCCCTACAGGGTCCCTGAACTGAGAGACCTGGAACAGCAATGATGACCTGGTGGGTCATTGGGTCCTCAAGACACCCTGCAGATGGTCAGGGTGTTCCCAGTCTCAAGGGGCATGTGTTTCTGAAGCATGGTTTTCAAAGGTAGAGGAGGCACAGGCCCCTGGGTTGGTCCTATCTGTCCCTCCTTGCCACCACGTGGGACAATCCAGGGTTGTCTTTCCTTCTTTTACTTTCTCTTTGCTTTATGGCCCAAAGATCTGCTTCTCCTGATATTCCCTTTGGATTCTGTGTTTTGAGGGTCTCTGTGGTGAGAGACAGGCCAGTCAGTTCTGGGTCTGTCACCAGCATCCACTGCTGAGACTGAAACTAGTCACTGGACCTGCCCAGGACATGGCCAGCCTCCTGCCAGCCCCCTTTCTGAGGGGCTCCTCACAGTTAACCTTTCTCTGAGACCTTTTCTATGACTTTTCCAAGACGCCATCACTAAACATGCCTTCCCAAATGTGCACCCCAAAAGCTCTTCAGAATTTGTGGCTGATCCCTGTTCTTGAATGTGCCTGGCTGAAGATGAATTCTGGTTCTCATAGAACTGCTGTACTTGAGCCAACGGCCACCCCTCAAGAGTGTTCTGGGTCACCTGGCTCCCTAGAGCAGCCTCCCCCCATCGTAGCCCTGGTACCCCCCACCCCTCACCCCAGGGCCTCACCCCGTCTGTGATCTTCTGACCTTTCCCCTAAGGGACTTCCCTTTTCCGAAATGGCCTCCTTTTCTTCTTTCCCACTGCTTCTACTCTGGAGTAACCATGGAGTGTTTTCCAGATCATTCTAGTTCCTTTTGGAACTCTCCAGCCAACCTGATTTCCCAGGTACATTGCCCATTAGGTACTTCCGTAGGGCCCTGTGGTTTTGTTCTCATTTTTCCCACATTGCCAGTGTGTTTCTTTCTTGTCCATTAACATACTAGTGCCCTCCACAACTTTGTTCTCCTAAAGCCAAGCCAGAATTTACATCATGAACCAGCCACCCCCACAGCTGGGTCCACTGTGCTGGAGACTGGCTTCAATTCAGGAGGACCCTCAGAGCCCTGAGGCTTTTGGGTAGTACATCCCTTGCCCTACCCCCATGCATGGCACCAACATTCACATTTCAGTGCTCCCTAGTCCCGCCCTTGGTTGCCAGACATGGCTGAGAACAGTCAAGGGTGCTTGTGAGTCTTTCCCCACCTCCACATGAGCCTCAGAAGGCATGGCACATTGAGGGGTGGAGATAAGCCAAGACTTGCTAATGCCTCACCTATTAAGAAGATAGCTCTGAATCTGTAACCTGCCAAGACCAGCCCCAAGCACCAGGTCACACTTCATGTGGCCCCTGTGCACGCCACCAGGTCCGTTAGTTAAAAGCTAACCAGCTCACGGTCCAGCTGACAAGCTAGAAACTGGGTATGATCCCCACTGAAGCCTCCATGCTGCTTGGGGTATGGCCTCAGAGCCTCAAATATCGCCTGGGTCATGGGTGTGAATGCAGAATATGAAGCTGAATGCAAGATGTTGGGCCTGAGGAGACCAAAATACAAACAACACCATGTCTCCCTGGAAGTTGGGTAGGCAGCACATGCCACTGGAATCCTAGGAGGGGACTCGGGAGGGTTCCTCCAGGAATCGAAGGAAGAACACTATTCTGGGGGGCCTGGGAGTGGAGGGGGTAAGGTAGCAGTGTTGGAGATCAGCCCTCAGCAAGAGCCAGGTTATATAACTTTATGACATCATTCTAATAAGGTGGCACACATAGCATCTTCTAGTTTCTGGTGGAACAACTGAGTCCACTTCCAGTTGGAAGGAGAGGGTTCCTGATAATCTTTGGTGCCACCTCCTGACTCAACACTCCACCCCTTCAAGAATTCTCACCTTACAATCTACGTGGTTACATGGGTCTTTTGGTTGGCCCCTTGGAGAATAGGACAGGGCATAGTACCCATAATCCATAGCAACAGTACAAACTACAGCATCCTACTACAAGGACATCACAAATGACTTTGATGGTAATGAAGGCAACATGCCACCCATGGGTCAGGGAGGCCCACCATTCACTAAGAGGGTTGACAGTAACTCCTACTGCTCATGTTTCAATAGCTAGAGCATTCAAAGCTTGTATAACATACGGCTAGTATTGGGAATGTATACACAACATTCTGTTCCCTATAAGGCACATAGTCCTCCTTGTTAGGCTGTGAGTGTGTCTAGGGTTATCCAGTTCTGCAGAACCACTTTCCTCATCTGGTACAACTCCTCATTCATCAGTGTGAGGGCTGTATGGGTACTGCTGCTAAGACACCCGCTGCCAAGTGCCACTTACTACATGGGGGCCATCCAGGAATGCTGCCCTCAGGATTCATACCTGCCTGATCTGATCCTACCCAACTACACCAATTATAAGGTAGGCGCCTAGTTCAACACAAAGCAGATCCACAGGGTCAGGCAGCAGAAAGGACACTCAAGGTGCTGTTGGGGGGATGGCTCGTTCCTTTATTCAGCAAAGAGCAGTCGGTGCGGCGGGGGTGGGAGGGGTAGGGAGTTGGGGGAGTGTCCTTGGTACTCTCTTGCCCATAACACTTTCACATGCGGAAAGTCCTTATATACTACTACAGGACAAAGAAGGCATCTTGCCAAATATAACACACAGGTTACATAACAGTCTGACATCATTCTAATATGGCAGCTCGTGTAGCAATGATGTGACGCTGTGGGTTAATGTGCCAGACTGCAAAGCCGTTTGAACTGCAAGGTTGGCGGTTCAAGCTTACCAGTATTTCCTTGGAAACCCTATACAGGGTCGCTGTGGGTCGGAACCAATTAGACAGCACTTAACAACTACGTAGCAACAACTTAGCATCTTCTAGTTTCTGGTGGAGCCACCGAGTCCACTTCCAGTTGGAAGGAGAGGGTCCCTGATAATCTTTGGTGCCATCTTCTGATCCAACATATGTGAAGTCAAACACATGCACAGAAAAACATGTAACAGTTTAACAAACATGAAATATAAAAGTCTTGATGCAAGTGAGAAAAGCAAAGAAAACATCGTGTGCCCTGTCCTGGTCACAGACCTCCTTCCTCATCAGTGAGCCAGCACCATCTGTGTGACCACCTACTGATGGACAGACCTCCAAACAGTGCAGTTTGGAGTGAGCTGTTTTCATACTTAAGTAAATGGGATCATATTATCTGTGTTTTGCATAGCATTATGCTTGGGAGATTCATTGACAACACTGTGTAGCTTGCTCTTCTCATGACTGAATAGAATTTCTTTCATGAATGTACCACAATTCACTTGTCCCTTCTATTCTTGATGGGACATGTGGATTGTTTTCAGATACAAGTTTCTTTAGGGTCTGTCTTAGTTCCCTAGTGCTGCAAAAACAAGTGGCTTCAACAAGCAGACCTTCTCTTACAGTTTAGGGGGTCAGAAGTCCAAATCCAGGGTGCCAGTTCTAGAGGAAGGCTTTCTGTCTGTCTACTCTGGAGAAAGGTCCTTATGTCCTCTCAGTATCTGTAGGTTTGGCATTCCATGGAGATTTTTGTGTGTCTTGGCATCAATCTCCCCCTGGATGTAGGAGCTTCACAGCACAGGGAGCCCCAATCCAAAGGATCCACTTCACTGCTGACTCTTCTTTTTTGGTGATAGTAGGCCCTCTGCTCCCTTCTTCTTTTTTTTGTCTCTTATAAAATGTGTTGCAGGCCAAACCCAGTAAACTTCCCTTCTATTAGATCAGGGTTGTGATTGGGTTAAGTGTTGTATTCCACTCTTCATCCTGCTAATTGGTTTATCACATCAGATCACAGTTTAGGGGATCATTACATAACTGCCAAACTACTAAGACTCATGGCCCAGCCAAGTTGACACACATTTTGGGGGAACACAATTCAATCCATTTGGGAGAGCACAATTCAACTCAGGCAGGGTATATACCTAGGAGTGGAATTGTGGGTATGTTAATTACAGCCCAAGTGATGGGCTGGGGTGGTCTTTCATGGTGGTTTTAATTTTCACTTCCCTGGCATCTGTTGTTGTTAAGTGCTGTTGAGTCTCAGTTCCAACTCAAAGTGACCCTGTGTAGGGTTTCCTAGGAGTGGCTGGTGGGTTTGAACTGCTAACTTTGCAGTTGGCAACACAGTGTTTATCTTATAGCGCCATACCAGGAGTCCTCCCTGGTATCTACTGAAGCTAAATTTTGCATTCAGTTACATTTGGATATCCTTGTAGAAGTGACTTCTAAAGTCCATTTGCTCATTTTTTATTGCGTTATCTATTACCAACTTGTTAATGAGTCTTCCTCCAATTCTGATGCCACGGTTTTCTTCATATAACCCAGCTTCTTGGATTATTTGCTCAGCACACAGGTTGAATAAGTATGGTGAAAGAATATAACCTTGTCGCACACCTTAATTAATTTTAAATCATTCAGTGTTCCCATGTCCTGTTCAAACAACTGCCTCATGGTCCAGGTACAGATTCCTCATGAGCACAATTAAGTGTTCCAGAATACTCATACTTTGTGATGTTGTGCATAGCTTGTCATGATCCATACAATCAAAACCCTTTGCATAGTCAATAAAGCACAGGTAAACACCTTTCTGATATTCTCTGCTTTCAGCAAAGATCCATCAGACATCAGCAATGATATCCCTCATTCCACGGCCTCTTCTGAATCCGGCTTGAACTTCTGGAAGTTCTCTTTCAATATATGCTTGCAGCCATTTCTGTATTACCTTTAGTAAAACTTTACTCGCATGGGATATCAGAAAGATTGTCAGATGATTTCCGCATTCCATTGGGTCACCTCTCTTTGGAATGGGCACAAATACGGATCTCTTCCAATCAGTCAGCCAGATAGTTGTCTTCCAAATTTCTTGACAGAGATGAGTGAGTGCCTCCTGTGCTGCCTCAGTTTCTTGAAAGATTTCAATTTTTATTCCATCAATTCCTGTGACATGCAGATGATACAACCTTGCTTGCTGAAAGTAAAAAGGACTTTAAACATTTACTGATGAAGATCAAAGAGGACAACCTTCTGTATGGATTACATCTCAATGTAAAGAAAACATAAATCCTCACCACTGGACCAATAAACAACATTCTTATCAATGGAGAAAAGATTGAAGTTGTCAAGGACGTCATACTTCTTGGATCAACTATCAACACTCATGCAAGTAGCAGTCAAGAAATCAAACGACGTATTGCATTAGTCAAATCTGCTGAACAAGACCTTTTTAAAGTGTTGAAGAGCAAAGATGTCAGCCTGAGGATTAAGGTGTGCCTGACCCAAGCCATGGTATTTTCTATAACCTCATATGCGTGCAAAAGCTGGACAGTGAATAAGGAAGACCGTCGAAGAATTGATGCTTTGAGTTATGGTGTTGGTGGAGAACATTGAAAGTGCCATGGGATGCCAAAAAACCAATAGATCTGTGTTGGAAGAAGTGCAGCCAGAGTGCTCCTTGGAGGCCAAGATGGCCAAACTTTGTATATCATACTTTGGACATATTGTCAGGAGGGACCAGTCACTGGAGAGGGATATCATGTTTGGAAAGGTGAAGGGTCAGAGAAAAAGAGGAAGACCCCCAACGAGACAACGAGATGGATTGGCCAAGTGTCAGCATCGATGGACTCAAGTATGGCAGCAGTAGTGAGGTTGGCCCGGGATCAGACAGTGATTTGTTCTGCTGTGCATAGGGTCTCTATGAGTCAGTACCAACTCCATGGTACCTAACAACAACAATTACCAACTTGCAGGAGTTTCTTTTTTTATGTTCTGGATATGAACCTTTTGTCAGAACAATTAGTTAGTTGCAAAAACTGACTCATGACTTTTCACCCTTTTAATGGTCTCTTAACTGATATGAATGTAAAATATGTTCCTCTTTTCCTCAGTGGTATGTGGTTTTTGTATCATAAGAAATCCTTAAGATAATATTCTTCTATATGATGGTTTAAGATCTTCATGGTCACTCCTTCAGCTATAATCCATGTAAAATTGATTTGGGGGTATGGCACAAAACAAGAAACCAGTTTGATCTCTTTTCCCATGGCTATGCGGCTGCCCGTACCCCTAACTGAACAGTTCTTCCTTTGGTATAAATGTCAGTGCTGTCTCACCTACATATGTGTGTGTGGAGTGGTCAGTTTGTGGGCTTGTTCTATTTTCTGTTAGTCTTTTGTCTGTCCCTAGGCTGATTTCCATCTTGCCTTAACAATGGTTAGTGACAAATCTTTACATTAGGCAAGCAAGTCTTTCCTTCTTGTGTTTCAGACCATATTTTGGATTTATTTGGGGGGCCCTTTGGATCCTGATCCTCAGATGTTAGAATTGGGTTGCCAAATTCCATTTCACAATCCTTTGGAATTTCAACTGAGACTATATTGAATTATGAACTGGATAGAAGTGATATCATTAGACTATTGCCTTTAATCTACGGACAAGGTTGGTCTCCCCATAGATTTAGTGCTCACATGATTTGGTTTTCTCTGTCGAATTTTGCACAACATGGGTCTATTGCTAGGCACCAAACCAGTCAATCAATCTCATTATCATCAAAATTGGGCAACATAATTTTGAATTGTTTGCTTACTTCCTCTACTTTGTTTTGTTTTGTTTTCTTTCCTATAGTTTTACTCATGGTGTATAGCCTATAATTCCAACACTTTAAAAAATGGCAGCAATTTGATTTTCAGTGGAGAAAAGATCATTTCCTCTGCTTACAATTCTCCTAGTTGATGCAAAAGCAAGCCTGAGTTTGTTGAAGATGTAACCTGGGTGTGTTGAAGCAATTAGCATCCAGCAGAAGATGGTGAATTCTTATTCCGGTGGCTTGCAGCTGCAGATAGTAAAGGGAGTTCTGGTTTGGCACTGTAGGTTAATGCGCCAGACTGCAAAGCCGTTTGAACTGCAAGGTTGGCGGTTCAAGCTCACCAGCTGCTCCTCAGAAACCCTATACAGGGTTGCTATGGGTTGGAATCCACTTAACAACAGGATGACCTTCAGGACATTCTGAGACACCTTGACATTCCCACCAAGTTGGATGGCCAGGCATGGCTATTACAGGAACAGATAAGATGGTGACGGGGGTTCCTTCCAGAGTTGGCTGGCAGAAGATAAGGAATCTCCTCCTGGAGGAGTCTGGTACCCTTCAAGACGTGCTAAATCAGAGTTAGCAGAAAACTTTGGATTCAGTTGCTGCTTCTTTACTGATGTACAAGAGAGTAGTTCATCCATTGCTGAGGCGAGTTGCTCAGAGGTCCCTGGGGTCTTGTATATAGGCAGCCACACACATAACTGGCAAAGTCCCTGAGAGGAGGGCCCAAAGGGTGGGAAGACAGGCAGTAGGGGAAACTGAGGAAAGTAGGGAGATGCTAGATCTTGGAGAATGGTGAGGGACATGAATGGGACCAAGATGTGGTCTGTTGTTAAGTGCCATTGAGTCTGTTCCAACCCATAGCAACCCTATATAGGGTTTACGAGGAGCAGGTGAGCTTGAACCACCAACCTTGCAGTTCAAACAGCTTTGCAGTCTGGCGCATTAACCCACACCACCACACCAGGACTCCAAGATGTGGCCTGAGAGGATGGTTTTTCCAAGAGTTACAGGGACAACTTTCCTAGCAAGTGCCAGACAGTCTGCCAATAAGCTCCTGGGGCAAGTGACTCACAGCAAGTGATCAGAAGGGGGGAGGGTCAGTAAGTCAGAAGTAGGCCCACAGACACAGGGGTGCTCAGAATGAGATAAAGGGGGTGCTCCATCAGTGGAGTTTTTACTCCTAAAATAAAAGATGGAGCCATTCCTCATACAGAATGTTGTGTTGGGGGCCCCTGAGTCGATTTTAGACTCCTAGTGAGAGACCAGAGTCCTGGTGTGGTGCTGTGGGTTAAGGTGTTAGAATGCAAAGTCACTTTGAACCACAAGGTCAGTGTTTCAAGCTCACCAGCTGCTCCTCAGAAACCCTATACAGGGTCGCTGAGTTGGCACTGACTCAATGACACTTAACAAGTGACAGAGCAAAACTGTGGAGTTTTCTAGGCTGTAAACTTTACAGAGTAGACCCATACACCTTTCTTCCCTAGAGCTACTGGGTGGGTCCAAACGACCAACCTCTCGGTTAGCAACCAAGTGCCCAACTGTTGCACCAGAGTTCAGCTTTAGCTCACAGAAAGCGGGCCCCTAACAGCGTGAGGCCTTGTTAGGTTAGGTATCTGTGAAATTAAAGATTTGGGCTAGAGGTCAAGTAGCCCAGCTTCTTGGTGATGGCACACAGGCAGGCTCTGGGGAGGAATAAGAGCAAAGGGTACTGTGACAAGATAGAGGTGGGGAACTAGACAGCAGCCTGAAAGGTGGGCTGGCAGGGGTCACAGGGACAGCTTGTTGTGAAGTGCTGTCGAGCCCTCGGTTCTGACCCAGAGACTCTGTATAGTTTCCAAGGAGAAGCTAGTGAGCTTGAACCGCTGACTTTGCAATCTGGCGCATTAACTCACAGCGCCACACAGGTATAGCAGAGGGGTTATTATAATGGTGGGGAGGTGGGGTTTGTGTGGTGAGGGGACCAAAGGAGCCTGTAACTATGGTTCTCCTTCCTTCCCACTGTCCCCACTCCCTTTGAGTGAGGGGACAGGAAAGGCTCCCCTAGGCCAGGGCCCCAAGGAGCACATGACCTCATGTGGCTATGATGAGAGGTGGACTTGGACCCATGTAGAAATTGCCAATAGAGACTGGGCCTAGAGCTTAATTGTTCTGGAGCTGCCCATAGGGAAGATGGGGCTTGTTCTGGGCCCACCCAAAACCCTTGAGTGATGAGGTGGGGCAGGGACAGGCCCCCAACCTCACCATCAATGCCTCTTGTCAGAAACAGGCTGGCTGCTCCAACCAGCACCCTTTCTCCAGAGCCTGTCCCCGCCCCACCCCCTAAGTGCAAGCATCTCAATTCATGCCTAGACAGAGGTGAGGAGTGGCGAAGTGTTAACAGCTGACCTAAAAGCAGCAGGGGTTCACTAAGGCAGGGCACATCTGGATGAAGTACATTCTGTGAGGAGCACCCCCTAGGCAGACTGCTTCTCTCACAGGGACACCAAGGGCCAAACCAGCTATTCCCTGTTAGAGCCATGTGCCAGGGCTCTGGGGCCTGATGAGCATGCAGGCTCACACTGCAGCACTCCAACAATGGGCCTGGCTAAGCGCTTGTCAGCTCAAGGCCTACAAGTCTACCAGTGTCATACAACTGTAATTATGCTGGGCCTGGAAACTGACTATGCCCTCAGAGAGCCAACATCTTCACTGTGCTAGGGGGCGGACCCAACCCTTGAGGGCCTTTCAGAGCTGTGTTCACCTCTCCCAGCCAATCCACCTGACAGTAAAAAAACCACAAAACCCCCAACCTACTGCCATGGAGTCAGTCGATTCCAACTCATAGCGACCATGAGACTGTAAATCATTATAGGAGCAGGCAGTCCCGCCTTTCTCCCAGGGAGTGACTGCTGGGTTAGAACATAGGACCTTAAAGTTAGCAGCCTAACACCTAACTCACCTGGAAACAGTCCCAAAGTTCCAGCAGGTTCAAAGCGTTTGTCCAGAGAAAATAAGCATGAAGTTCCCAAAGATCCAGGGGTAGCTGCCCCCTCCCACCCCTGCCCTCTAGCTAGTGCAACCCCACAGTACCTCATGTGTTTGCCCTGTGGTGGGAGCCCATTTAACTCAGTCCAGCCTGAAGGCCCAAGATTTGAGTACCATTCCTGAGTCTGTGGCCACCCTCCCATCACCCTACTCCCAACATCAGGGAATTGAAAAGGGCTGCCGCTTCTGCTGGGGTTCTTGGTGGGGAAGGTTGGGCACAAGGGCTACGAGAAGAAAGATTTGAGAGTCAGACCCTGATCCCCACTAGTACCTAGGAGAGTTCTACCCTCTAGGGCTCCACAAAATGAGGCAATTGGGTATTTGAACCATTTATTTCTCAGGACCAAGAGGTGGGCTAGCTGGGAATGGAGAGGGCAGGGTCAGTCAGCAGCAGCAGGTAGGTGCGGTCCTCAAGCGAAGGTGGAACTGTTCCAGCCAACATTGGCCGCGTTCATGTCATAGTAATTGATGTAGATCCTAAGGAGTGGAAGTTAGGTTCAGCGCTGAGCTCTGAGGGTCCCCCTGGGCCCTCCTGGAACCCCACTCGCCCTTGCCCTCCGGTTCCCCAGGCGTCTCCCGTACCTCCCAGTCCCCCCAGCCCCCCATACCTGTCGGGGCTGATGCGCAGGCGCTCGGCCAGCAAGCCACACAGAAGCTTGCTGTAGGTGCGGTTCTGCGCGCCGCCGATTTTGCCGATGCTGTGCAAGCTGCAGAGTGCGCACGGCTCGCTTGATCCCCCGAAGGCCATGAGCTGGTCCGGGACCACGTGCACCGCGATGTACTGCGGGGGGTGGGATGGGAAGTCAACTTCGGGCCGTTGTGAGCCTCAGTGGTAGTGCACCCAGAGCCCGCGGCCCCCACCCTCATTGAAGGGGCACCTCCCCCACCCCATGCTCCCTGCCCGCGGCCCCCCGGAACCTCATCTCGTGCCCGCGGGCACCGCCACTATGCACCCTGCCTGCGATCCCCAGAGCCCCATCCTGTGTCCGACATTCCCACCGGAGCAACCCCACCAGGAACTCTGCGCCCGCCGCCCCCCGGGACGCCCGTAGCCCGGCTAACCTGCGCTGGCTTGCCAGTGGCCTGCGCCAGCTGCTGAGTGAGCTCGGAGAGGAGCCCGTCCGGTACAGAGGCGCGAGGAACGTTGGTGTTCACTACGAACATCGGCATGATGGCGGAAGACTGACGGGTGGACCAGACTAGCGGACAGACTCACGCGGCGGTAGCGTCTGGAACCTGAGCTACGTGACCGCCGCCTGATCCCGCCCCCGTAAACTTGTGGCCCCACCTCCCGTGACGTTACTCCGGCCGGAGGTTCCACCCCCACGAGCTCGCCGCACCGCCTCCCGTGGCGCTACAGAGACGGAAATCACACCCCAAGGGCCTGTGATCCCGCCTTTCGTGACGTCGCCCGGAGGATTCGACCCTAATTGCGTTAAGGCGGCTCTCCGAGGGAGGCCAGGACACGCCTACCCCCTCCGGTCTGTGCTAGTCAATTCACCCTAGTCTCCTGGGGAGACAGACTCTTCATGCTTCCACCACTCGCAGAGGGAGCCTGGTGGATGCGGGTGCACGTGAAAAGACGTGGAATAAATCCCGGGTGACTGAACGGATGGACGGGTGAATGGACAAAAGACACAGGACTAGGAGGCAGTGTCTACATTAAGGCTCTGGCCATGCACAGAGCACCATGAGCCTGCCCACCATGCCACCACTGCGCAAAGGGACCTGTGTGAACACAGATCCACCTTCACTCATGACCTGTTTTGACCCTCCACATCCAAGGCTCTTGATGACTCACTGTATAAGAAATTATTAACACACACACCAGGAGCTGAGGATGCGAGATTCTAACATACAACATTTCCAAAGAGGTCAGCCATGAAGAGTTGGGTCTCCACCCTTGGGCTAAAGTTAAAATTTAAAGGTGCACTAGAAACTTTGTTAGATAAAACTTGTTGTTGTGAAGTGCCGTCGAGTCGGTTCCGACCCATAGCGACCCTGTATAGGGTTTTCGAGGACCAGCTGGTGAGCTTGAACCGCCGACCTTGCAATTCAAACGGCTTTGCAGTCTGGCGCATTATAACCCACAGCACCACACAAGTACTCCAGATAAAACTTACGAGCCGTAATTAAAAGAACTTTCTTTGTTTCTCTCAAAGAGCAAAAGATCCCTCTCATTAGGAATGGAATCTGCAAACAGGACTGTTAACGTTTACAAAACAGATCTAAATTTCTCTGACCTCCATTGCCCCCTTCTCAGAACTCTCAGCCCCAGTGTAGGACTTTTCTTCCAAACCCATCACGGTTCTCCACCTTCAACCCCTTGTGTAGCTCTTACTTCCCTCCAATTCCCAACCCCTTCCCCTCCCCCCACTTGATTTGGTTCCCCTGTAACTCTAGTTTACCTTCCGGGCCTTCCTTTGTCTTGACCATTTTGTGCCCTCCCACCCCTTTCCCTCAACCACCAAAGAACATTTCTTTTTTTAAAAGAATTGTTTCTTTTTGTGTGAAAACCTTTTCTTGACTTTTTATTACCACCGCCACTTTTGTCTAAGTGAGCAAGTCATCACTTTTACCTGGACTGCTCCTCCAGGTCAGATGATCCCTGGTGACGCCTTGGGTTAGCCCCTGGGCTGTTTACCTAAAAGTTGGACTCCACCAGCCGCTCTGCAGGAGGTTGGACGCTCCCATAAAAAATTGACAGCCTAGCAAATTCTACTGGGCAGTTCTACTCTATTCTACTAGGTCCCTATGAGCGGGAGTTAAAGGAAGTCCTGGTGTGGCGCTTTGGGATAAAGCACTGGAAAGCAAGGTTGGTTTGAACCACAAGGTCTGCGGCTCCTTGGAAACTCTATATACGGGGTCACTATGAGTCGGAACCGACTCAATGGCATTTAGCAACGTCAGTGGTTTTATTGGGGGTGGGGGTGGGTTTCTCCACGTGGACGCAGATACGGTCACGTGATTTGCTTTGCCAATAACAAGTGAGCGGACGATTGGGAGCTACTACTGGCAGCGAGTTCAAGATCCAGGCTTGATTGGCTCCGTTCTCTGTGATGGCTAAAGGTGGGTGATAGGATCCTCGCCCGCCCAACCACAGCGCCCATGCCATGGTGAGACACTGCGATTTTCATGGTGTCCCTCCAGCATGAAGAAGGCCCTCCCTGACCAGGACACCCCTGTGCGATTTGTCATTCATTCTGATCCTCACTCAGACGATTTCCAACAAGCCCCTCAGTCCTGCACTGCCCTCCTTATTGCATGTCTCCAGAACGCTGCCAAGCTCCAGGCTCTTTTCTTCTTCTGACTCACCCATCCTGACTCCTCCACCCAGCCCCTGGCACTCAGGGTGGATACTGTCATGGCCCTTCCCACTGCTGTGTCCTGAAATTTTAAGCCAACTCAGTGCTTCCAACATTCAGAGCTCTGCTACTGGGCCTCAGCCTGCACAGTGGGCCCTGCCCTCTGCCCAGTTCCAGGCCATCTCCCCACCCCCCAATACACACTAAAGCCAACACTATTTGCTCTGCTTTGGTAGTTCCCTTGGGAACTCGTACCACTGTCCTTTAGGTGCCAGCTTTATAAGAACAACAAAGTTACACAGCTAACGGCTTGATTCTACCCTGAGGCCCCAATTGAGGCAGCTACTACAGTTCCTCAGTCTCTCTCACTCTTCCCATTGGAGTTATCCTTTGTGGGTTCCTGCTCCTGGTTACCTTGTGTGACATGCTCAGACCAGCTTGGGCTGCTGTGCCCGCTGCTGGGAGGACCTGTTGGGGGAGCTGGGCCAGGGCCAGCCTTCCAACATTAGCTGGAGCCTCCCAAGGGTGACCATTTGAGGAATGGAGAGCCTTTGGGGTACAGAAAGTTGTTTGTGGGACCAACATTGAGATTGGCTCCCTCTTGCCAGGCCCTGCGCAGAGGGGCAGGTGACAAGGGGCAGGACAAAGGTCTTCAAGTCAGTGTCAGTTTGAACACACAGGCAGGGCCTTTGAAGAAAGAGTCCTTTCAGTTGAGGGTGGTGGCACTTGTAGGAGGCCCTGCTGGGCTTGGCAGCAGTGTGGTCAGTGGGGATACTACTTTGAGAGAAGCTGGACGGTAGAAACTCATAACCTCCAGGCCCCCGGAGACTGCTCTTCAGTGAGCACTGGAGGGAGGGGGAGGTCATCAAGCATATCTGGGTGACTAGGTGTTGGGAAGGCCATTGGGGACATAGGCAGAAAGCTCAAAGGCCATAGATCAGGGACACAGAAGCAGACCTGTCGTCTGGACCCGTAACTGTGGCAGCAGCTGCTACTCACTGTGTGAGGCAGCCCAGCTTTTCTGACAGCAAGGCTGTGTTCTACCCAGGGAATGTCAGAACCGTGACAAAGAGAGGGATTCCAGGGCCATTCACGGGCAGTCTCCTGCAGCAACCCCTTTTCTGCCCACTGCTGCATCACTGGACCCCTTTATTGACCTGACAGAGAAACCAGAGTTGAGCCTGTACCCCCCTGTACCCTTCCCATGGGCCCAATGACTGCTCCTTTTTCAGAGGGCCTTCCTGGAGTCCTTTGGCGTTTCCAAAAGTCATATCAGTTGAAAGAGAAGAAGCAATGATATTAGTTGTCTATCGCTTTGTAGCCCTTGGAAACCCTACACAGGGTCGCTATGAGTCAGAACCAACTCAACAAATCACTATGAAAAAAATTACTCCACCCCAGGAAGCCATTTCTTTATTTCTTTATCTTTTAATTATATATATATATATAGAACACAACATTCGTTAATTCAACATTGTCATAAATATTCAGTTTAGTGATGTCAAGTATAGTGGTGGTGGTGGTATTGGACCGTTTCATAGCAACCCTATATAGGATTTTCAAGGCTGTAAATCTTTACAAGAGCAGAAAGCTCTATCTTTCTCCCGTGGAGCAGTTAGTGTCTTTGAACTGTTGGCCTTGCAGTTAGCAGCCCAACTCATAACCCAATATGCTACCAGAGCTCTTTGTCAATTACAATGTGGTGGTTGTTAGGTGCCACCCAATGGGTTCTGACTCATAGCAACCTTAGGCAAATAGAACAAACACTGTTGGTATTGCACAATCCTCACAATCATTGTTACACAAGAGCCCATTGCTGCTGCCACAGTATCAATTCATCTTGTTGGAGTCTTCCTCTTTTTCACTGACCCTCCACTTTACCAAACATAATGTCGTCCTCCAGAGGCTGGTTCCTCCTGGACTTTCTAAGTGTGAGAGACGAAGTCTCGCCATCCTTGCTTCTAAAGAGTATTCTGGCTGTGCTTCTTCCAACACAGATTTGTTTGTTCTTCTGGCAGTACATGGCACTTTCAATATTCCTCTCGATCACCATAACTCAAATGCATTAATTCTTCTACAGTCTTCCTTACTGACTGTCCAACTTTCACTTGCATATGAAGCTGGATTTGGGTCAGGTGCACCTTAGTTCGCAAACTGATATCTTTGCCGCAGATTTGCCTAATGCAACATGTTGTTTGATTTATTGACGTCTGCTTCTGTAAGTGTAGACTATTGATCCAAGCAAAATGAAGTCTTTGATAACTTCAATCTTTTCTCCATTTATCATGATGTTATTTATTGGTCCACTGGTGAGGATTTTTGTTTTTTGTTTTTTTACATTAGGTGTACTGAAGGCTGTGGTCTTTGATCATCATCAGTATTTTAAATCCTCTTTGCTGTCAGCAACCAAGGTTGTATCATCTGCCTGTCGCAGATTGTTATGAGTCTTCCTCCAATCCTGATGCCACATTTTTCTTCATATAATCCAGTTTCTTGGATTATATGCTAAGCATACCCATCGAATAAGTATGGTAAAAGAATATAACCCTGGCCACATCTTTCCTGATTTTAAATCATTCAGTGTCCCCTTGTTCTGTTCGAACAACTGCCTCTTGATCTATGTACCGTTTCCTCATGAGTGTTTCGGAATACTCATGCTTTTTTAAAAAATGTTTTGTTGTGAATTATGTGATAGTTTACATGGGAGAACATTAGTTTTACATTCATCCTATCATATGTTGTTTCATTGACAGGGTTGCAATACCCTCCATGCATCATCAACCAACCCTGCAAGTTTGTCCCCTGGTCATCAACACACACCCCCTCTCCCTCTCTGGATCTAAAGTCCCCAGCTGCTCCATCTGTCCACGTCATCGTCTTTGCCTCCATCTCTGACATCACTGCTTCTCTGGGTAGAGTCCCACTCTCCGCTCTTCTCCCTTGATGGTCCCAGGGACCTCTGCTCCTAGACTGCAAAGTTAATCACTCCCCTCCTTGCTACAAAATGTCTACCTTTACATTCCCAACCCTCACAATCAGTCCTGATAATTATTATTCACCATTGTATCACAAGAGACCCCGCCTAGACAGGTGGATACTACTCAGTGGAGATTCTACCTTCCTCCACGCCCTCTGGATCTAGGCTCCCTCTTGAAAGCTTGTAAACCAGTCACGTCTTGCCTTTGAACCCCCCCCCCCCCCCATTTTAGGTAGCCAATGTCCAAGTTGCCCATCCCTGTCTACTCTGTGTGTGGAGGGGGTGGGAATGATCCATGCTGTAAAGATTTGTTCCCTCTTTTGAGCTACTGCATCCATAGGTGTAGGTCAAGTTCATCAAATTGTATCAGATTACTCTTTTTTTCCCGGAATACTCATGCTTTGCAGGGTTGTCTATAGCTTGTCTTGATTCACACAGTTGAAAGCCTTTGCATAGTAATAAAGCAGAAATACATATCTTTCAGCTCTTTGCACATTTCATTATAGTACTTTGTCTTGCAGAATTGTCCTTTGAAATTTCTGTTCAGCTCTTTTACTTCCTCATTTCTGCCATTTTGCTTTAGCATCTCTATACTGGAGAAAAAGTTTGAAAGTCTCTTCTGACATCCATTTTGGTATTTTCCTTCTTTCTTGTTTTTTTAGTGACCTTTTGCTTTCTTCCAGTATTATGGGTTCTTAATATCATCCCACAACTTTCTGGTCTTGGGTCGTTAGTGTTTAATGTATCAAATCTGTTCTTGATCTCTGAATTTAGGTTCTGGTGTGGCACTGTAGGTAAATGCGCTGGACTGCAAAGCCAGTTTGAACCACAAGGTCAGTGATTCAAGTTCACCAGCTGCTCCTTGAAAACCCTGTTAAGAGTCTCGATGGGTTGGAAATGACTCAACAGCACTTAACATCAACAATGTTCAAGGTCAAATTTTGGCTCTTCTGGACTTTTATTTTCTTAGGCATCAGCCTGAACTTGCACATGAGCAATCGATGGTCTATTCCACCATCTACCCCTCGCCTTGTTTTGGCTGATGATGTGGAGCTTTTCTATTGTCTCTTCCCACAGATGTAGTCATTTTGATTTCTGTGTATTCCTTCTGGTGAGATCCACGTATATAGTTGTCTTTTATGTTATTTAAAACACGTATTTGCAATGTAAAAGTCTTGCAAAATTCTATCATGGGATCTCCAGCATCGTTTCTGTCAACAAGGCCATATTTTCCAACTATTGATCCTTTCTCTTTGTTTCCAACCTTTGCATTCCAATCACCGGTAATTATCAATACATCTTATTGCATATTTGATATTTCAGATTGAAGAAGTTTGTAGAATTTCATTATCACGGCCTCTACTGATGCATAAATTTGAATAATGGTGGTATTAACTGATCTTATTTGCATGTTTATGGATATTATTCTATTACAGATAGCATTCTACTTCAAGATAGATCTTGCAATCTTGTTTTTTAATGATGAATGCAACACCATTCCTCTTCAATTTCTCATTCCCAGCATAGTAAACCACTTGATTGTCACATTCAAAATGACCAGTACCAGTGCATTTCAGCTCAGCAATGCTTAGGATATTGATCTTTATGCATTTCATTTTTGACAACTTCCAATTTTCATAGATCCATACATAGTACATTCCATGTTCTGATTACTAAAGGATGCTTGCAGCTGTTTTCTCATTTTGAGTCGTGCCCATCAGCAATGAAGGTCCCAAAAGCTTTACTCCATTTGTGTCATCATGATCAACTCTACTTTAAGAAGACAGCTCTTCCCCAGTTATATTTTGAGTGCCTTCCAACCTGAGGGGTTGATCTTCAGGTGCTGTATCTGATAATATTCTGGTGCTATTCATACTATTTTTAGTATTCAGTATTCTGATACTGACAGTGTTCTACTATTATTCATAAGGTTTTCGTTAGCTAAGCATTCAGAAGTAGTCTGTCTGCCTCTCCTTCCTAGTCTGCCTTAGTCTTGAAACGCAGCTAAAACCTGGCCACCATGAGTGACCCTGCTTTATATTAAGTGCCAGTGGCATAGCTTCCAGCATCACAGCATCATGCAGGCCACCACAGTATGACAAACTGACAGATGAGTGGTAGATAAAATCAGTAGGTCTGATTTCTGTATGTCCAACAGTCCTTCCTTAAGTTTATTGCAAGAGGAAGCTAGGTGGCATCTCCCACAACCTGGGACTAAGTTCCCTTAGCTAGATCACCCATTTCACTAGGTACATTTTCTACTTTCCATGTTATTGCCGATGACCGTGTTGCTGGCCTCTCTGTCATGGCTTGACAGAGATCTTGTTTCTCCAGTTTCCTTTAAACCCTAAGCAACAGGGGGAGGGTTTAGGTTGGGGGCCATTCAGTTTATGCTGACTGAATGTTTAATGTTCTTTAGACCCTCATCAACCCACTCCTCAAGGTCCTTTCAGCTTCCACATACCAAACCTCTCCCACATTTTCAGAGGTTTTTATGGTAGCACACTACTTCTAATACGAAAACCTGTGTTATCTATTGTTGTTGGTAGGTACCATCTAATCAGTTCTAGTTCTTAGCAACCCCACATACAACAGAATGAATCACTCTCCAGTCTTGCATCATCCTTACAACCATTGCTGTTTAAACCCACTGTTGGTGTTACCTACTACTGAATTGGAAAGCTGGTGTAGTGCTGTAGGCTAAGCATTGGATTGCTAACCACAGGTCAGCAGTTCAAACCCACCAGCCACTCCTTGTAAAACCTATTCAGGGTCGCTCTGAGTCAGAACCAACTCGATGGTACTTAACAACAGCAACAACAAAACTTAGGAGCTAAAAGCATTAGTAAGCACTGTCTCTTCCAGTTTTATGTTGCTCAGGAATGTGGGAGAGGTTTAGCTGGTCGTTTCCGGTTCAGGGTCTCCCTTATAGTTGCAGTCAAAATGTCAGCCTGAAATGCGGTCACCTGAAGGCTTGGTTGGGTGGGGCTGGAGGACCTGCTATTTGGTTTGATGCTGGCTGTGAGCAGGAAGCCTCAGCAACTCTTCACGTGATCCTCCCCACTGGGATGCTTGAGGGTGTTCATGAGATGGTGACTGGCTTGCCATATAGCAAGAAATCCAGTATTTCATGACCTAATCTCAAGAGTCACACAGATCAGTCCTATTCAGTGTAGGAGAGGACCTACACAAAAGCATGGATCTCAGGAGACAGGGATCATTGGGGGACATCTTGGAGGGCAGCTATCACAGTTGCAGTGGTACCTCAATAGGGGGCTGCCAGAAATTCAAGATGGTTCCAGAAGAGGATGTGAAATGAGGAATATCATTGTTGATGTTAAATAGATCTTGGCTGAAAGCAGAGACTGCCAGAAAGCTGTTTACTTGTGGTTTATGACTATGCAAAGGCCTTTAAATGTACGGATACTAAAACAAACTATGCCAAGAATGAGTATTCCAATTGTCTGAATAGAACAAGGGAATACTATATGGCTTAAAATCAGGAAAGGTGTGTGTCAGGGTTGTATTCTTTCATCACACTAAAGAATGCCTACAGGTCAAAAACAGTAAGACCAACAACCTAATAAAAACTAGTGAACAAAAGATTAAACAGTTGCTATACAAAAGTCCAGATGTGGCACTACAGGATAAGCACTGTGCCTCAAGGTCAGTTTAAACTGCAAGGTCAGCAGTTCAAACTCACCAGTCGCTCTTCGGTCGCTATTGAGTTGAAACCAATGCGACGTCACTTAACAACAACAACATACAAAAGAAGATAAATAAATGGCCATACTGAGCACATGTAAAGATGCTCAACATTCCCAAGGAAAAACCACAATAAGATATCATTACACACTCATGTGAATGGCTAAAATTAAAAAGACCGACAATACTAAGTGTTGGTAAGGACTTGGAACACCTGGAACTCTCATACTGGGAATGTAAAATGGTAAAATCACTTTGGAAAACAGTTTCTTATATAGTTCAACATTTATTATTAAACCCAGTGATGCATTTACCCAAAATAAATGAGAACGTCTACACAGTGACCTTCGCAGGGATATTCTTCGTTGTTTATTTATGAAGGCCAAGAATTAGAAGCAACCCAATTGTTCACTAACAGATAAATGGGTAAACAAGTTATGGTATATCCATTCAATGAATTACAACTTGGCAATACAAAGGAATATGAGGAGGCTTCACAAACTTTGTGGAAAAAAAACATTTTAGCACAAACTTTTTGAAGCCCCTTCATATATATTAATACAAGCAAGTACATGCAGGAATCTCAAATACTTTATCCTGAGTGAGATGCCAGACCCCAAAACATACTGTATGATTCCATATATACATATATGTATATATATATCAAATATTAAAAAAGGCTAGGGATGCAGAAGGACACAAGGGAGCTTTTGGGGCTTGGAGGTTGCCAATGTTTGATTATGTTGGTGGAGTCAAAACTAATCAGATATATAGTGTGATGCATGTTATTGTATGTAAATTATATTTTGGTAAAATTGAGTTTTAAAAATCAGTTTATCGGAAATCCCTGGATGAGGTCAGGCAGCCCCAATATGCATGCTTCCCCCTCACAATTGGCATTTTCCTCCATTGCACCTCCCTGAGTTTGTACTTATACCTTTACTGGGATGACTATATTGGGAGCTCTGGTAGCGTAGTGGTTACGAATCGGGTTGCGAACCTTCAGGTCAGCAGTTTGAAACTACCAATTGTTCCACAGGAGAAAGATGAGGCTTTCTGCTCCCGTAAAAATTTACAGCCTCAGAAACCCTGTACAGGGGTCGCTATGAGTCAGAACCGACTCCACGGCGCACAACAACAACAACAACAACAACAACAACAACATATGTTTCCTAGGAGTCCCGGTGTGGTGCTGTAGAATCTGCATTAGACTGCTAGCTTCAAGGTCAGTGGTTCAAACTCACCAACTACTCCTTGGAAACCTTTTCTAAGGTTACCAGGAGTTGGAAGTGACTTAACAGCAGTTAACAATAATATGTTTACTAGGAGTCTTGGTGGCACTGTGGGCTAAGCATTGGGCTGCTAACCGCAAGGCCGTTGATTCAAACTTCCCAGCTGCTCTGTAGGGGCAAGATGAAGCAATCTGATCCCATAGAAACTGACAGCCTCAGAAGCTTAGGAAGCAGTTCTCTGTCCTACCGTGAGCCGAGCCGGCAACGACTGACAGCAGGGAGTGTGCGTTTCCTGTCAGTTAATTGCCTCTTAATGAGGAGAGCCTGGGCTCCATCTCACTTGCTCAACCAGTGATGGCTAAGTACCATGGCTGCACACAGTAGGTGCTCAATAAATGCTTATTAAATGAATGCAGGAGGGAGCAAATGAAGAGGGCCATGTTCTCACAGGAAACAAAAGGATGAATAGCAGCTGGGTTGGGCTTGGTAACCCAGGGCTGGGGTGAGCTGCTGGGCTAGAGTTCTGTGGAGCCGATGATCTCCGGACCCCTCCACATAGGCCCCTGGCTCCTGCCAGGGAAGTTGATTTTGTGCAGTTCCTCAGATATTTCCAGAAAGGTCTTGCCTTTGGTCTCAGGAAGGAACAAGCCGGTGTAGATGGCCCCACAGACACAGATGATGAGGAAAGGGACATAGAGGAAGGAAGACAAGCCCTCCTGTGGGTTAGAAGAGACCCCAGACCTGTGTGGCTCCAGCCAGCCCCCACCCTGAAAACCCTATGTCAGGTCATGGAATTTGCCCCATTTTGCTCAGTAAGACCCATCCCCGATTATCTTGGTCTCCCTGGATGAAGCCCCCCCCAACTGGGGTTCTCCTACTGATGTGGATGACTGGGGGCACCTACCATGAGGAAGGGGAAGCCCAGCCCCACCAGGAACAGCATGATCCACAGGAGTGCCCCACAGACCATGTAGGCAGCAGGCCGGGCTGTCTGGTCAAATAGCTCAGTGGCCAGGATGCCTGTCACTCCAGCTGCAAGAGGGGTGGGAACAGAAGATGGGGACTAGGCCCAGCCACCCTTCCAGAGGCTTCACAGTGCCTTCACTGAGGCCCAAGCCCTCTGCCTACTCACCTGGGCCGATACCAAAGCTGAGGATGAAGGCAAAGATGCAGAACATGGCCAGGAAAGGCATCCAGGGGAAGGAATTCTGTGGCAGAGGGCAGGTGGTAAGGGAGAGGGCAGGCTTCTAGCCATACCCCATGTGTCCCCGCCAGCTACCTGCAGGCACAGGGCGATTGTGAAGATGCTCCCCCAGCAGGTCATCAGGCAGTAACCCCCCATCAGCAGCACTCGTCGACCCACTCTCTCGATCACCACACACTGTAAAGGAAGAAGCCCAGTCAGTCTCTGACCCATGCCATACGCTGGCCACAGCCCCCTCAGTTTCAGGAACCTGAGTTTATTGCCTCAGGACATCGAGACATTGTCTATCTTTCAAGCTATCCATTTCTTCATCTCAACCTAGCAGTGTGAAAGCCCAGGAAACAGCAGGTGCTCAATAAACAATTGTGAAGTCACTAGATTGTAATAGTGCACCCTTGAGTAGAAAATGGTTTAATGTGGAGGAGAGAAGCCCTAGGAGTATCCCTGTGGGGGCCAGGGCATCCCATGGGGCAGGGCTGGTGGAAGATCAGCCAGAAGCCAAGTAGATACCACCCAGAGCAGTAACTCATGGTGTCACCCCCCCACCCACTCATGGACCTCCTCTCATAGCAGACCATACAGAACCCTTAAACCCACTGCTCCTGAGTTGATTCTGACTCCTAGTGACCCTAAAGACAGAGTAGAGCTGCCCCCCTAGGGTTTCTGAATTGGTTCATCTTTATGGAAGCAGACAGACCTCATCTCTCGCCAGAGGAGTAAGTAGCTAGTGGTTTTGAACCACCCACTTTGTGGTTTGCAGTCCAACACAACCCACTATGTAACCAGTGCTCCTTCCAATAGCCTTGTTGTGTACCTTCGAGTTGGTTCTGACTCATAGCAACCTGGAACAGGGTTTCCGAGGCTATAAATCTTTATAGAAGCAGAAGGCCTCATATTTCTCCCAAGGAGCAGCTAGTGGATTCAAACTGCTGATCTTATGTTTAGCATCCCAACATGAAACACACTACGCCACCAGCGCACGTTTCTAGAAGCCTTAGTTTATTATCAATTTGAATCATAAAACATATAACTATAGTTGTAAATTGCTTATAAGAAATATTTCTTAGATTATATGAATACTAACAAAAAATCATTTTGTAAAACTTTTCGACATTAAATTACAACACTATCAGTAACAGCAGAAGTCTTTAAAAAAAAAATCTTTCCTATCTTTTTCTTTCAATTATTGCTTCATTCTCAAAAAAATCATACAAGTTTACAATGACTAATTACCACAATGTTGTAGCTGAGACACCAGAAATGTGACAAACTCAGCAACTCTAAAAACAACAGCAGCAAAAAGAACAGCAGAACTAGCTGTTTGTCACATGTGCGGATGAAGCTTTTAGATTCTAAGCATCATTGTAATCGGGTAATAATGACAGCTCTAACCTGAACACATTAGAAGGTTCAGAAAGCAAATTTAGAATTTCAGCCTTGTAGCTATTTTGATAAGGAGCCCTGGAGGCATCGGGCTTTACGCATTGGGCTGCTAACTGCAAGGTTGGCTAACCAACCACTCCTGGGGAGAACAATGAGGCTGTCTGCTTCTGTAAAGACTGACAGCCTCAGAGACCCTAGGGAGTAATTCTACTCTATCCCACAAGGTCACTATGAGTTGGAATCTACCTAAGGCCAGTGGGTTAGGTATACATGTATGCTGGACTTATAAAAAGTTTACTACAGGGATATTTTTATTAAAAATAATAAATTTCTGCTGAAATACTGCACATTTTATAGACCATCATTTTGGTGTTACTTTCTGACAGTGTCACTGGGTTGTCTGCACCGCCCCCTGTACCCCCAATGATGTCATTGTGTTGACCACTCCCAGACTCACGCTGATGAATGACGTGAGCAACTCACAGCTCCCTGTCCCAATAATGGCGTACTGGACCATCTCTTCTGGCATGCCAGCTGCCAGGAACACGGAGGAGGCGTAGGCGTACACCTGGAGAAAAGGGCGTGCAAGGCCAGCTCAGGAAGGGGGGCCTCCATCTCCCATTAGCCTCCTACAGCTCCCAGCTGCTCACCCAGCAGGGCCCTGACACTCAAGAGGACTCACCGAGTCATTTCCACACAGCTCCATGGCGCTGCCCAGAACCACGAGGCTTATCACCTGTCTCCGTAGGGCCCTGTCCCGGAACAGCTCCCATGGTCGCCTTGACCGCCGGCCCTGGCAGGAGGCCCGCTCTGCTACTAGCTCCTCCAACTCCACAGCAACATCTCTGCCTCCTCTCAGCTGCCGCAGCGCTGAGGAAAGAGACCCGGGTGCTAAGCCTTGCTCCCTGGACTCTCACCAATAGCCCCTACCCACCAACTCAGTTTTCTCCCAAGGCTGTTAGGAGGATCAGCATGAAAAGACCTTAGAAGTAGGAGTTCTGTGCATACATCAGACAGAATACAATAATCATGGTAGATAAAACCCAAAAAAACCACCAAACCC
Organism: Chrysochloris asiatica; assembly: GCF_000296735.1. Taxonomy (NCBI): domain Eukaryota; kingdom Metazoa; phylum Chordata; class Mammalia; order Afrosoricida; family Chrysochloridae; genus Chrysochloris; species Chrysochloris asiatica. The sequence goes on from NW_006408824.1 coordinate 1,704,274, forward strand.
ACTGTCATCAAGTATATTTGGACTCACAGCAGCCTTATTTAGGCTTTCTGAGACAGTAAAGCTTTACGAGGACAACCTTACCGTTCTGCACAACAGCTGGTGGGTTTGAACTGTCAACCTTGTGGTTAGCATCCCAATGCCTAACCCAAAGCACCACCTGGGACCCCCCATCATAGATTATCCCTAATTCTCCACCCTTGCTTTTATCCCTCCCTTGCTATATGAGTCTGCAGTGTACCGCTCTCCACAAAAGAGTTGCTATTAAGTTGATTAGGACTCAACCCAGCCTGGATTTGCCAGCCCCAAAGGTTTCTCAGAAGTTAGAGCTCAGTAATTGCTTCTTCAGCTTGCCACTAAGATGCTGTGATTGTCTGTTAGGCAACAATGGAGGTGACCCATAAACTGATACTAGGAGTAAGTGCTAGCAGAACTCTCTGGCACTGGTCCTGAGACCAAGCAGAGAACAGTATGAAAACTGTTCAGGAGCCTAGGGAAATGAAAGTCCATGTTACAATACAGTGCAGTTACTTGGAAGAAAGAAACAAAACTCATGAACTTTTGGACTTGGGCACTGAGATCTCTAAATGTTGTAACCATGAACTACTTGCTTTTATCTGAGTATCATAACTTCACCATAAAAAAGAAATATGATCCAAAAAGAACCATCAAGGAAGAATTAGGGAAGAAAAATTCAGAGGGAACAAAATTCCATTTGATTTCATTTATTTCAGACCTTGCTAAACCAAAAACCAAACCCACTGCCATAAAGTTGTTTCTGACTCACAGTGACCCTAGAGGGCACAGTACAACTGCTTCTTTGGGTTTCTAAGACTGCAAATCTTTATAGAGCAGAGAGCCTCATCTTTCTCCTGAGGAGCAGCTAGTGGGTTTGAAATGCCAACCTTGAGGTTAGCAGCACAACACTTACCCCAGAGCACCACCAAGGCTCCTTCAGAACTTGCTAGGTAATTAAAAAAAAAAAAAAAAAGTGTCTCTTCTTCATCCCCTCCAGCTAGCAAAAGAGCTCCAACATGTTATAGTCTTAGAACAAAGAGCAAGGCACAGACCCAGGGTGAAGATCAAACCAAGGGTGTAGTCTACAGCAGGACCTCACAGGCTCTCCTAGCTGGAGAAAAGGGAATTCAGAGTGTCAGTCCACAGCAGTCTGACATGTCCAAAATACCAGTAATTAGGTCTAGAGAAAGGAGCAGATTTTTATGGACATAGCTTTTTTGGGGCACACAAAGTAGACTGGAATCAAATACACAGAAAACTCACAAAGTTTTTAAGAAAGTTATATTGGCAAACCTCTGCTTTGTTGTTGTTGTTAGGTGCCATCGAGTCGGTACCGACTCATAGCGACCCTATGTACAACAGAATGAAACACTGCCCAATCCTGGGCCAACCTCACTATTGTTGCCACGCTTGAGCCCGTTGATGCTGCCACTTTGCCAATCCATCTTGTTGGGGGTCTTCCTCTTTTTCCCTGACCCTCCACCTTACCAAACATGATATCCTTTTCCAGTGACTGGTCCCTCCTGACAATACGTCTAAAGTTTGAGAGACGAAGTTTGGCCATCTTGGCCTCTAAGGAGCACTTTGGCTGCAGGTCACTGTCATGGCCTACTTGGACCTCTTTGGAGGCTGGATGATAGACGAGTGGACGCAGTTGAACCAGCTGCTCCTTCTGCAGTGTGCTGCTATGCTGGGCATTGGAAGAGGTGTGTGCCTAGTAGGAGCCACACACATCGTGGCGGGCCACCACACAGACAACATATGAGAGACGTGCTCATGAACTTCCTGCTGGGCCATATGGGGTGGCTGAGGCCTGGACTCACTGGATGAGTGGGCTGAGCTACCCCAGAGCTGCCCTCTGCAGCTGACCTAACAGAAGGTTGTTGTTAAGTGCCATGGAGTTGGTTCTGACCCATAGCACCCTGCATAGGGTTTCTGAGAAGCAGAGGGTAAGCTTGAACCGTTGACCTTGTGGTTCAAACAGACTTGCAGTCCAGCGTATCAACCCACAGCGCCACATTTGGTAGTGCTGTTTGCATACTTCCGCTGCTTGGACTACTTCCACCGCCTGGATTACTTCTCTGTGGAAACTGAGCTCAAGAGAGGCCTTGTGCGCTCACGTTTGTCCTGCTTAAGTGCCTGGGGGTGGCGCGGCCGTAAGTAGTGCTGGACCTCTTGCACTTGGCCAAGCACCTGGCATGGCACTGCACCTGGGGCAGGGTGCTGACCAGCTGCACGCTCTGCCAGACCTGCTTACTGCTTGACAACCTGAATGAGACACCGCGGACCCAGGCCCAGCCCTATCACTCTATGGCCCTTCCTGCCTTCCAGCTTGAGCAATGCTCCGGTTAGTGTTCCCATGTCACAGGAAAGTTACGATTGCCCTTGATCTCTACAAATAAACCCCAGTTTCCTTAAAACAACAACCAAAGTTTTGTTAACATAGCTTAAAACCAGATCAAAATGGTTGTCATGGTCCATGTAAACAGGGGTTCTGTGTGTGTGTGTGTGTGTGTGTGTGTGTGTTGCATAGCAACCAAATTTGTTGCATTGCCTTTTGACAAAGTAGGAAGCAGGCAACGGTGCCTCGCTCAAAAAATGGCGGCCGACCATGCTGCTCTGAATGTTGGAGATTGGATTATTTGCTAAATAAACTGAACCATTTTAAACCTATTTGAAGCCCTACTTTTGTAATATGCTTCAAAATCAGGTAGTATGAGTCCTTCCAATTTTTTTTTTTCTTTCTCTCAAGACTGGCTATTTAATTCCTTTGCAATTCCATATAAATCTTAGCCTCAAACCACTGAGATTTTGTGATTGCTCCTTGGGCATCATTACTGTAGACAAAGGTAACTGATAAGATGATCATCACCCACCAAGCACTGGGCAAAAATGTTATCTCAGAATTTCAACTTGCACCTGTGTGGGAGTTTTTCTTCTGTGCCTCTGCCTGGATGGTAGGAATTGGGGTCTTCTGTGTTCTGCTTGGCATTTAGGAGGAGCCGCTTAATGAGTTTGGAAGGAAAAATGGATGGACCATGAAACTGAGGCATAAAGAAGGATAGGTTTTTCATTAAACCCAAGAAATGGAAACCTGTACACTCTGTTCAGTTGGGCTGCATGGTCGTGGTTAGTCTGGAGGCTCAAGGACAGGGACTCACCTGCCAGGCAGGCCTTTGCATCTCCACAGTCAATGAGAAGGTAGCGCGGACTCTCCGGAAGCATGGGCAGGAAGACAAGCTGTAGCATCCCGGGCACTAGGCAGCTGGACAGCAGCATGGGCCAGGACTGTGGGCCACCCAGGAACTCCCTGGAGGAGACAGGAGATGGGCTCAGGCATCCCCTTCCCAGAGCCCTGCTCTGTCCATCTGCTCACCTGCAGAGTTCTGCATTGCCCTGCGCCGCTTCCTAACTAACTCTGGCCTGGACACCAATATTCCTCTCACCTGGTTGGTACCGAAAAGGGTAGGACCATTGCTCCTTCTTTCCTCTGAGATCAGGCTCTACCCACTCCTCTTTCTGTTCCCATGTATGAGCCCAAATCTTCCCCTATTCCGTAGGACCTTCAGTATCCCCTGATCTGGACAGGACAGGAAGGTGAGACTCCCTGAGTATGGATGACTGAGAGCCATTTTATACATTACCAGATGGATGTGGGCAGGGGAGAACTGGACGGAAGGTCTTGTACAGACACCCCTCAACCCATTAAATGCTCATGATGGGGGAGGTTACCTGAGTCCAACCACCTGTCCCATCACAATTCCCAGGGCTGCAAAGATGGCTGAGGTCATGGCCACAGCACCTCGGAGCTCCTTGGGGGCGCTTTCTCCCAGGTACATGGGCTGGATGTTCATGCTTACACCTAGACACATGAGCACAGCACAAATAAGGTTGGTGCTAGGACACTGGCCTGTCTTTTCTGCCTACTGCCTAATCTGTTGTCTGCTGCATCCTGAGTCTTAAGAGCAAGAGGATGCTAACTCCAGCCCACCTCTCTGCAGGACTTTTGAGAAAGCTGTTTTTCTCAGCTCAGCTCCCATCTAGTCCCCTTACCACACTGCTCACATTGTGTTCATGGACTAGACAGGCTCTTGGAGAGCTGAGCCTGGAGGCAGGGGAAGGGCAAGACCTTGTCCCCCACTGAGCTGGCTTTCACCCTGGCTTCTCAGGACTCCATTCCAGCTTGGGGTCTTGTAATTCCAGTGCAGCGAATTACTTAATACGGCTCTTCTAGCCACAGTGCAGGAGTCCTGGTGTGGCACTGTGGGTTAATGCACTTGGACTGCAAAGTCAGTTTGAACCACAAAGTCGGCGGTTCAAGCTCACCAGCCGCTTCTCCGAAACTCTATACAAGGTCGCTATGGGTTGGCACCAACTTGACAGGACTTAACAACAACAGGCCACAGTTCAAAGATGTCCTGATGGTGCAGAGGGCTAAATGTTGGACGACTAACTGAAAGGTTGGCAGTTCAAATCCACCAGCTGCTCTGTGGGAGAAAGACAAAGCAGTCTGCTCCCATAAAGATTTACAACCTAGGGAACAGTTGTTCTCCTTTGTCCTACAGGGTCACTTTTGTTGTTGTTAAGTGCTGTCAAGTCAGTTCCTACTCACAGCAACCCTGTATAGGGTTTCTGAAGAACAACTAGTGGGTGTGAACTGCCAACCTTGTGTTTCGCAGTCCAGTGCTGACACTACAGCATCACACCAGAAGTCCTACAAGGTCATTATGACTTGGAATTCACTCAATGACGGTGTATTTGAATTAGTCTGTAGCCATATTGTTGTTGTTGTTAAGTGCTGTCTACTTGGTTCTGACTCAGAGCAACCCTGTATATGGTTTCTGATGAGTGGCTGGTGATTTTTGAACTGCCTACTTTATGGTTCAAACCGACCTTGCGGTTAAGGATTTACCCTACTGCGTTACAGTCCTTCATCTTCTAATGTATTATAAACCCTAGCCTCTGGACCTAGCTTGTGCTTCCATTCTGGAGTGAGTTGTCTGATAAGTTAATGAGGCAGGATTGGGGTGGGATGTATTTTGAGTCACCACATTACTAGAGTGTTAATCAAGTCACCACCCTTAATTTCCTTGGGGGTGTAGTTTGCATCTAATATATAGGAAAGCTCTACAAAGCTCTTTCTTGCTCTGGGTCATCTACATCTGACCTCTGGTTCTTGGGACTTGAGCCAGCAGTCTATCATTTGACCTGATTTGTCAACTTTTGCAGCCTTGTGAGCAGTGGCCTATTTGTCTGACCTGCTGATTTGGATTCATCAGCTCCTTTGGCCACATGGATCTGAAGAGGCCTCCAGGCTGATGCTTGACCCATAGATTTGGGACTGGCCAGCCTCTACAACTACATGAGCTATTTCCTTGATGGTTCCTGAGTTCTATGAGCCACTGAAGTGAATTATGGAACCCATAGACAAAGACAGGAGGTAAAGTACTGAGGGGAGGAAAAGTAGCTGATGTTAGAGAGGATGGAGTGGTATAGCAGTTTGGAAAAGTTGGACATTTGGGACCTCTTTAACCTATTCCTCACAGGAACCAGCTCTGTGCTGATCCTTCTGAAAGAAGTTATTCATGCAATGTCTTGCCTCATCATCTTCCCTGTTCCCCCAGTGAAGTCCCTGTTATGTGTGTAGTCAGTGAGAGGAGGTGCTAAATGGAGGTGATGGCATCAGGGTGCCATACACCTGGCAACACTGCTCCTTCCAGGAAACATCACTATTTGATTGACACAGAAGATCTCTTTAAACTGCTAAAGAGCAAAAATGTTACTTTTGAGGACTAAAGTGTATCTGACCCAAGCCATGGTATTTTCAGTTGCCTCATATGCATGTGAAAGCTGTATCATGAATTAGGAAGAACAGAGAAGAAATGATACCTTCTCTGTTGATGAAGAATATTGAATATACCATGAACTGCCTGAAGAATAAGGAGCTCTGGTAGCATAGTGGCTATGAATCAGGCTACTAACCTAAAAGTCAGCAGTTTGAAACTATCAGGCGTTCCACAAGAGAATGATGAGGTTTCTGCTCCTGTAAAGATTTACAGCCTTAGAAACCCGATACAGAGTCAGTCAGAACTGACTCCACAATACACCACTACTACCACCAGAGAATGAACATATCTTGGAAGAAGGATAGCCAGAATGTTCCTCAGAAGAAAAGATGGTGAGACATTATCACACAGATTTCGGACATGTTATTAGGAGGGACCAGTCCGTGGAGAAGGACATCATACTTGGTAGAGAAGAAGGTCAGTGAAAAAGAGGAAGGCCCTCAATGAGATTGACATACTGGCTGCAACAGTGGGCTCAAACACAGCAACCACTGTGAGGATGGTGCACAACTGGGCAGTTTTCATTCTGTTGTACACCTAAGAACAACTATCATAAGCACTGGGTGAAAGAGCTGAGAGGAAGGTGGTACACTGATTGCCAAGACATTTGAGGTGTCCCTGCTCTTTCTACTTGAGGAAGGACTCCTTCTCTGCTAACTATTAGATTAGAAAGACAAAGTCTGTCCTTGTTTCTCTTCTCTTGGATATAGGTTGTTCTCAATGGCATTCTTTTAAGGAATAGAGTCTGGCAAAACTACTGCTGTATGCCTTCTGAGATTATTACATAGAAAGCACTGGGACTCCTCCTTGTTCTCAGATCACTCACTCTAGGGAAGCCAGCTGCCATGTGAGCTCACCAGGTGAGGAACAGAAGAGCACAGCCACATGAGTGCACCACCTTGAGAGCAGAGCCTCCAGTCTCAGGCAACTGCAGTCCTGGCTAACAGCTTGAGTCATAATCTCATGAGAGACCCTAAGCCAGAACTACAGTTGACGTTTGTGGGTTTAAACCAATAAATCTTAGGGCTAGTTATTCATAGGACTAGACAGACATTAACAATAGACTATGTAGTTAGGAGGGGCCAAGAAGTGATTTGTTGATTAAAGGCCCAAAAAGCCCACTCAAAATTCGCTCCCCAATGTGACAAGCCCCAGACAAAGAGTCCCTAACAGGCTATTCTTCCTCTGTAGGAAAGATCAGAGCACTCATCTGCTATGTTTTTAGACCTTGGCTGCCAGGAAACCCATGGCTTAATGTTGGCCAAACACAAGACTTCTGTTGGTATAGGTATTGGGAGGTTTGTTCCTCTATTCCTGCACAATGTTTTCAATTTTCTGTCTATTTTAAATATCTAACAATTTTATGAGCCTTTAAAAAGGAACCATGTTAAATCATTTTGCTGAATCATGGTGTTGGCAAAGAATATTCAATATATCATGGACTGCAAGAAGAACAAACAAATTTGTCTTGGAAGAATTAGCGTCAAAATGCTCCATACGAGCAAGGATGGTGAAACTTAGTCTCATGTTCTGTGATAGTCAAGGCTTTGTGTCAACTTGACTGGGTCAGGATTCTCTGTGGTTTGGTAACTGAGATGTAGTAACCCCCAATGATGAGACCCAATATAATGTTATCACCTCTATAATGAGATCTGCTACAAGTAACCAGTTAATTGAAAGGACGTTTCCTTGTGGGTGTGGGGTGCTTCCAATATATTGGACACTCTGGCAAAGTCTACTTGCTTTCTGTTGGGTCTGGATCCTACATCTGGCTTGTCATTCCAACCTCCCATTCAAGCCAGTGGCCTGCTCTGTTGAATGCCTTTCTGGGGAGTCTTCGGCAGCCTGCCACCTCACCTGCCCAACATACCTGCCTGCCATCTGACTTGCTGATATTGGTTCATCTGACCCATGGTCTTGGGATGTGTCCACCTCTACAACTGTGTGAGCCATTTCCTTAGGTATAAATTTCTCTTTATATGCAACCATATGAAAGCTTACTCATTTTGCTTCTTTGAAGAAATCACCCTAAGATGTTTGATACTGACAGTGGTTTTAGAGAAACAAAATCATAAGAATGAGTTTCCTAAATTGGTTCTCAAGTCTGACTAGTTTTAAAGGCACTAATAACACTGTCTCCACTAGTAAAGAGAGTGAGGGAGTTGCTAACCCATGACATGAGGTGGCAATAGTAAAACATAAAATATCACCACCAATAGATCACGCACTAGGGAGACCAATGGATCACGTACTGTAGAGAAGTGAGACTCTTGGTGATATTTTTCTGCAGTTTCGTCAGGAGAAGTATAGAGAAGCTGATGGTTGGCCCTACTTACAGTATACCAAGTGGTAAAAGGAAAAAGATAAACTCAGGGCTAAGGAGGCTCAAGCACCACATAAAAGATCTCAAAGTTTCCACTTGTGCCCAGAAAGAAAGCCTTTATTTCTTGAAGCAGTTGTTGTTGTTAAGTACTGTGCTGATCCTACAGCACCACAGCAGGAGTCCATTTCTTGTAGTTGCTGTGGTCCTATGCTGTCGAGTTGACTCCACCACATAGCGACCCTGTATAGTATTTCTGTGGAGCAGCTGGTGGGTTTGAACTGCTGACCTTGTGGTTTGCAGTCCAGTGCTGATCCTACAGTGCCAATCAAACCCAGAGTCTTATGGTAAGAGTTTCTGAATAGCAATGCTAACTGAATTCCCAATCTTAATGGTGTCTGATGTTAAAGTGAGGGCACTGATTGGGAAGAAATGGGAGCCTGAAATTTAGGATGAGGACATATGGGTAGATTATCAGGTAGCTGGGGATGATTGTTGTTGTTATTATATGTTGTGGAGTCGGTTCCGACTTATAGTGACCCTATACAGGGTTACTGAGGCTGCAAATCTTTACAGGAGCAGAAAGCCTCATCTTTCTCCCACGGAACAGCTAGTAGTTTCGAACTGCTGACCTTACGTCGTAACCACTTACGCTACCAAAGCTCCTTAGCTGGAGGTGATAGTAAGCCCCAAGTTCACTTGAATCGCTTCTGCCAACAGAACCAGACCTCTTAGCCTCTGGTGTTGAGATTAACCAAGGTGTGCTTAATGAGTCATTGTCTGAGATATCATCTGAGGGCGCACCTCGGGAATTGTCTGGGGCATCATCTGAGGCAGATGCCTTACAAGGCATTGCTGAATATTCCCAGGAAACACAACCACTACCCATTATTGCTTCTAGACCTATGTTGTTGTTAAATGCCGTTGAGTCAGTTCTGACTCATAGAGACACTATGCACAACAGAACAAAACATTGCTCAGTCCTGCACCACAATTTTTGTTACACTTGAACCCATTGCTGCTGCCACCAAGCCAATCCATCTCATTGGGAGTCTTCCTCTTTTTCACTGATCCTTCACTTTACAAAGCATAATACCCTTCTTCAGAGACTAGTCCCTCCTGATAATATGGCTGAAATATGAGAGATGCAGTCTCACCATCCTGGCTTCTAAGAAGCATTTTGGCTGTACTTCTAAAACAGATTTGCTTGTTCTTCTGGCAGTCCATGGTATTTTCACTGTTCTTCTCCAAAACCATAACTCAAATGCATCAATTCTTCCACAGTCTTCCTTATTCATTGTTCAACTTTCACATGCAGATGAAGCTATTGACAATACCATGTTAGGCGTGCCTTAAGCTGGTATCTTTGCTCTTGTACACTTTACAGAAGTCTTGTGTCACTTTCAAGAGGCATTTTGCTCTTGTATACTTTAAAGAGGTCTTGTGCCACAGATTTGCCTAATGCAATACATCCTTTGATTTCTTGACTGCTGGTTCCATGAGTGTTGATTAAAGATCCAAGCAAGATGAAGTCTTTGACAACTTCAATCTTTTCTCCATTTATCGTGATGTTATTTATTGGTTCAGTTGTGAGGATTTTTGTTTTCTTTACATTGATGTGCAACCCATTCTGAAGGTTGTGGTTTCTGATCTTCATCAGCAAGTATTTTAAGTCCTCTTTGCTTTCAGCAAGGAAGGTTATATCATCTTCATATCACAGGCTGTTAATGAGCCTTCCTTCAATTCTTAAGCCATGTTCTTCTTCATATAATCCAGTTTCTCAAATTACTTGCTCAGCAGACAGAAAAAGTATGGTGAAAGGATACAACCTTGATTTTAAACCATCCTGTATCCCAGTATTTGTTCATACCATTACCTCTTGCTCTCTGTACAGGCTCCTCATGAGCACAATCAAGTGTTCTGGGATATCTATTCTTCGCAGTGTTATCCATAGCTTTTCATGAATCATTTGCATAGTCAGTAAAGCACGAGTAAACACCTTCCCGGTATCCTGTTTTTAGCCAAGATCTATCTGACATCAGTAATGATATGTCTAGTTATACATCCTCTTCTGAATCCACCTTGAATTTCTGGCAGATCCTTGTCAATGTACTGTTGCAGTTGTTTTTAAATTATCTTCAACAAAATTTTACTTGCACATGATATTAATGTTATTGTTCAATGACTTCACATACCATTGGGTTACCTCTCTTTGGAATGGGCACAAATATGGATCTCTTCCTATCAGTTGGACAGGTAGCTGTCTTGCAAATTTCTTGGCATATATGAGTGAGTGTCTCCAGTACTGCATCAGTTATTGAAAGATGTCAGTCAGTTTGTATTCTGTCAATTCTTAGAGTCTTGTTTTTGTCCAGTATCTTTAGTGTAGCGTGGAGTTCTTGCTTCAGTACCATCGGTTCTTGATCATATGCTACTTCTTGAAATGGTTGAACATCTACTTTTTTTTTTTTTTTTTTTGGTAGAGTGACTGTACATTCCTTTCCTTTCATCTTCTTTTGATACTTTCTGTATCATCATTATTCAGTATTTTGCTCCTGGAATCTGATGGTGTATAAGAAAGGTATTTGCAGTGAAGAAGTCATTAGTCTTACAAAACGTCTATCATGTGATCTCCAGCATAGTTTTTATCACCGAGGCCATATTTTCCAACTACTGATCCTTCCTCTTTGTTTTCAATCTTCACAGTCTAATTCTCAGTAATTACCTGTACACCTTGAATAATGTTTGATCAATTTCAGGCTGAAGAAGTTGGTAGAATTCTTCAATTTCATCATCACTGGTTTTAGTGATTGGTGCATAAATTTAAATAATAGTGGTATTAACTGGTTTTCCTATTATTAATAAACAAGTGGTATTAACTTCTTGTTAAGTGCCATTGAGTATCCTATCACAGACACCAATGTACTTCAAAGTAGACCTTGAAATGTTCTTTTTGATGATGAATGCTACGTCATTTCTTCTGAATTTGTCATGCCTGGCACAGTAGACCATATGATTCAAAATGACCAAAACCAGTCCATTTCCTCATTAATAGGTAGGATGTCAGTCTTCATGTGTTTCATTTTATTTCTGACCTTTCCACTTTTCCTAGATTCATACTTTGTACATTTTATGTTCCAATTAATAGATGCTAGCAGCTGTTTCTCCTCATTTTGAGTTGTGCCCCATCAGCAAATGAGGTCCCGAAAGCATTACTCCATTCTTGTCAACATGATCAACTCTGCTTTGAGGAGACAACTTTTCCCCAGTTGTATTTTGAGTGCCTTCCAAACTGAAGGGCTCATCTTTTGGCACTATATCTGACAGTATTCTATTCACAGTGCTATTCACAGTGTTTTCATCTTCTGACACTATGTCTGACAATGTTCCACTGCTATTCATAAGGTTTTTGGTGGCTAAACATTCAGAAGTAGTCTGCTTGTCCTTCTTCCTAGCCTGTCTTAGTATGGAAGCTCCACTGAAACCTGTCCACTAAAATACCAGTAGCATAGCTTCCAGCATCACAGCAAGACACAAGCCACCACAGTACAACCAACTGACAGACATAAGTCCCAGCAAGCCCCAAAAGGTAAAGTACAAATTGTGACCGTGGAAGAGGTACACTATATTACAAGAGAATTTCTTGATTTTTCTAATAAGTACAAAAAGATACCTAGAATATGTGCGGGAATGGCTATTAAGGTATGAGCTAATGGTGCAAGGAACATACAGTTGGATCAGTCTGGGCCCACTAATCACAGATTCTTCATTCACTGTTTCAGCTCAAGAGGTTAGGAGAGGATCTAACAGTTGATTTGGTTGGTTCACTGAAGTGTGGATTGCAGGGTGGCATACAATAAATCAAACTGAAGTACCAGACCTACCTTAGTATACAATGGAAGAAGGTATCCAAAGACTTAGGAAACTTGGCATAGATTTATCAGGATAGACCCATAGACCCAAACATAGAATGCCCAGAGGACACAACTTTTACCATAACAGTAAGGAACAAACTTGTGAAGGGAGCTCCAATTTCCTTGAAGACTGTTGTGTTTGCTTTATTAAGTAAGCCAGATTTGACAATGGGAACTACCCTAATTGAATTAAGACACCTAACCACAATGGGTGACTCCTGGTGTGGCACTGCAGGCTCAACACTGGATTACGAATTACAAATTCAATTAGGAATTACAAACCCATCAACTGACTAGGAACCAACTGGAAAGCACTTTGCAGCCATCACAGTGGGGCCGATTTGACCCCAGGTTGTAGTGAGGGCCAAGTGGCAACACTTAATCAACAAAGACAAGGTGAGCATGGTTACCCTAAGGGACAGCAAAGTCAAAGTAGTAATTAGAATAGTCTGACTTATGTGGATTTACAGTGATAACTATTTAGGAAGTGAAATAGAAGGGAAACCTACTAAATATTTACTTGAGCAGTAAAAGTAGAAGAACTCCAGGTCAAGTGAATGTCAGTGTAACCTGACTCTCCAGAATAGAGTGTCACAGTCCCTCAATCAATTCCCAAACTTGATCCAGTTTATAGACTCAGAACCCCTTGAAGGAGGGGGAGGTCAAATCCTCTTGAAGAAGGACCCTCTACACTACCAACAATTTATACTGTTAGCTTTTCCCCGAGCCTTCCCCGAAGGGATCTACAGACTTTTACAAGAGTGACTGTTCACTGAGGAAAACGATATAATCAGACTTTTTAGGGACTTCTGGGCACTAGCTCTGAATTTAACTAATTCCAGGAGACTCAAAACATCACTGTGAACCATGGGCCAGAGGAGGAGTATACAGAGGTCACGTTATTAATGGAATCTTAGCTAGGTCTATCTCACTTCAGTGTGTCCCCGAACTTTGTCCTGTGGTGATTTCCCCAGTTCCAGAATGCATAACCAGAACAGACATACTCAGCAAATGGATCCTTGACACATGGAATAAGGGCTATTATGGTAGAAAAGCCAAATAGAAGCCACTAGAAACTACCTTAACTTAGAAAAACAGTAAGCCCAAAGCAAGACTACTTTCCTGGAGGGATTGCAGAGAGTAGTGTCACCATCAAGTCAGAAGCAGTGATTCCCACCACATTCCCATTTAATTTACCTATCTGCCTGCCAAAAAATAGGTGGCTATTGGAGAAGTGGATTATCATACACTTATCCAGGTGGTGACTCCAATTGCAGCTGTTCCAGATGTAGTTTCATTGCTTAAGTATATTAATACATCTCCTGGTACCCAGTATGCAGCTATTGATCTGGACAATTGCCTTCTCTCAAGTTCAGTTGCTAAGGACAGCCAGAGGAAGTTTACCTTAGCTGGCAAGGTCAACAAAACAGCTTCATCATCTTGCCTCACAGGTACATCAGTTATCCTATAAGGCCTATAAGGCCATAATTTAGCCCACAGGAAGACTGACTGCCTTTCCCTCTCACGAGATGTCATACTGGTCCATTACATGAATGACATTATGATGATTGGACCTAGTAAGGAAGGAGTACCAATGACTCTAGACTTAATAATATATCTGCATGCTTGTTGTTGTTGTTGTTATGTGCTGTGGAGTCGCTTCCGACTCATAGTGACCCTGTATAGGGTTTCTGAGGCTGTAAATCTTTACGGGAGCAGAAAGCCTCATCTTTCTCCCATGGAACAGCTGGTAGTTTTGAACTGCTGATCGTAAGATTAGCAGCCTGATTTGTAACCACTACGCTACCAGAGCTCCTTTAGTTTTGAGTGGGGCCCACAAAAAGAGAAGGCTCTGCAACAGGTTCAGGCTGCCGTGCAAGCTGCTCTGCCACTTGGACCATATGATCCAGTAGATCCAATGGGGCTTGAAGTGCCAGTGGAAGACAGAAATGTTTTTGGAGTCTTTGGCAGGTCCCTATTGGTGAATTACAGCATAGACCTTTAAGATTTTGGAGCAAAGACCTGTTATCCTCTGCAGGTAACTACCCTGCTTTTGAGAAACAGCATTTGGCTTGTTACTGGGCCTTATTAGAGACTAAATGTCTAACCATGGGCCACCAAGTCACCACGTGACCAGAGCGTCCCATGATGAACTGGGTATTGCCTGACCCACAGTGACAAAGCTGGACATGCACAGCAACATGCCATCATTAGATGGAAATGGTATGTATTTCTAGCAGGACCTAAAGTCACAAGTAAGCTGCATGAAGAAGAGTCCTAGATGCTCATGGGTTCCACTGCTATCACGTGACCTTCCCTCTGCCAGTCTGCATCTATGACCTCATGAGGAGATCCTTATGACCAGTTAACTGAGGAAAAGAAAACTCATGCTTCTCCTATTTTTGGACATGTTGTCAGGAGAGATAAGGCCCTAGAGAAAGAAACCATGCTGGGTAAAGTGGAGGGTCTGCAAAAAAGGGGAAGACCCCCAACAAGATGGAGTAATACAATGGCTGTAACAATAGACTCAAACATGATCACAGTTGTGAGGATGACACACGACTGGGCAGTATTTTGTTTTGCTTTGCATACAGTCCCTATGAGTCAGAGTTGACTCAACGGCCCATAACAACAACAATCATTTTGCACAAAAAGATGGGTGTGAAGAAGATATGAATCAGTGGATGAAAGGAACTGAAGGGCAGGATGAGATTCCCCCACATACCTGCACTGATGCCCACGAGCAGTCTTCCCAGCATGATCATCTCAAATGAACCTGCTTTGCGGCTGAAGCCAAACAGGATCACTGCCACCACAACAAAGATGTTATTCACCAGAAGGGACTTCTTCCTTATGAAAGTGGAACATAGAACAGGACAGGTTCAGAACCAGGTTTAGGGAACCCAAAACACAACAAAATCAAATATGCAGGAAGGCAGGTTTCTGTTGGTCCAATTTGGGTTACATACCTACCCATTCTTTTTTTATTATTATTAACCTTTTTACTGTAAATTGAGTGATGGTTTACAGAGCAGAGCATAAGTTTTACATTCAACAAACCATACACTTTGTTTCATTCACTACATGGTTGCAATACCCTCCACGTACCAACAGATAACAGCATTTCCCTCTATTCACTTTAGCTATTGCATTCCTCCCTGTGTCTCCCTCTACCTTCATCTTTCCACTGCTAACCTTCCTCTTGTTTCATATTGCCTACACTGTCACCCTGGTGTGGTGCTGTAGGATAAGCACTGGACCACAAGGTCGGTTTGAACTCAACGGCACTTAATAACAATAGCCCTGTTACCCATGTCAATATGTGTATACCCCCAACCCATGAATAAGTTTTCCTCCTCCCATTCATAATCATCATAAAATGTTTGTCAAGAAAACTTTATTAATTTTTTAAAACATTGGTCTCATACAATATTTTTGTCCTTTTGTGATTGACTAATTTCACTCAGTACAATGTCCTGGTGTGATGCCATAGTATATAAGCACTTGACCACAAGGTCAGTTTGAACTGCAAGATCGGCAGTTCAAACTCACTAGTTGCTCCTCAGAAACCCTATACTGGGTCGATATGGGTCGGAACCTACTTGCTGGCACTTAACAACAACAATGTATCTGAACTGAGTTCTGGGTCATGTTGTCCTCGATGGTAATCAGATTGTTGTCTGCTGTTGTTGGTTCTCAGTCCAAAGAACACCCTCTAGCATTTTTTGCAAAGTTGGTCTGGTCATTCATTACAAATTCTTTTACTTTCTTTTTATCAGGAAATGTCCTAATTCCACCATAGTACTTGAAGACAGCTTTGCAGGTATATGATTCTTGGTTGGCAATCTTTTTCTTTCAGAGTTTTATATATGTCATTTCATTACCTTCTTGCCTGCATGGTTTCAGTTGAGAAATCTGAGTTTAGTCTTTATTGGTTCTCCTTTGTAGGTAACTTTTCGTTTTTCCCAAGCTGCTCTCATGATTCTTTCCTTGTCTTTGATTTTGGAAAGTTTTAGTATGATATGTCTTGGTAATTTTCTTTGGTGATCTATTCTGTTTGGGGTTTGTTCAACTTCTTGTATGTTTATCTTCTTGTCTTTCATAATGTTAGGAAGTTTTCTTCCAACAATTGTTTGACAATTTTCTCTGTGCTTATCTCTTCCTGTTCTAGAATTCTAATCACCTGTAAGATGTTCCTCTTCATGGGCACATAACTTTTAGGTTTTCTTTGGATTTTTTTCATTCTTTTTTCTGATTGTGTTCTTCTAGCATACTAGTATTGAGACATTTATCTTTAAGCTCACCAATTCAGGCTTTTATTGCTTTGCATCTACTCCTTTGCCCTTTCAATGTATTGTCCATTCCTGAGATCACAGTATTAATTTTCTGGATTTCTAATTGCAGGCTTTGTATTATTTCAAGTTTTACATTTATTTTGTCAGTTTGTACTTGTAGTGTTTTCTTGAATTCTTCCAAAGTTTTTATTGTGTTCTCCTTGCTTTTCTTGACCTACTGATCCTTGGAAGGTACCTAATTATCATTCTTTTGAATTCTTTTTCAGTTAGTTACATAACCTCTTCTTCAGAAACGTCTTCTGCCTCTGCATCTTGTTTCTTCGTGTGAGCTAAAGATGTCTGTTGTCTCCAGGGTGTTGTGAGTTTGTCATATTTGTAAAAACAAACAGTGTAGTTGTTGAACCCAGGAGAGGAGAAATCTCTGGAGGGCTCCTGAAATTCAAGGAGCTCATGAGGTAATTGTGGAAGGGATGTGACAACAGAGTTCCTGGCCCTAGATGGAGTTCCTGTTGGCCTCGGTGTTATTTATGTTCAGGGCACTCAATCCAGAAGTAGTTCATGTGGACCCTTGATGGAGTTGGGACAGGCTGACTGGTTAAATGCTGGTCTGGTGGCTCTGTGGGTTTTATATAAATTGACCTTGTTGAGTGCTTATCCTATGGTGGCTCACCAGGACTCCATTATCTGGAGCTGAGCCCATTTGAATCCAGGTACCTATGCATTACACCAAAGCAGCACAACTAGCCTCCAATTCACACTAGTGTGATTTTTAACCACAGGGCTCTTAAATCCTGGAGAGCAGGGTCTGCACTCGAGGTATACGAAAGGGAGCTGGCCACACTTCTAGTCACCAGGGGTATGTGGGCAAAGAATAGAAACCACAAATTTTCCACGTGAATCTGCTCTGCCAGGCCTCCCTCCATTGCCAAAGCTGCTCACAAGATGCTGGAACCAGGTCTGGACAGCGGCTCACCAGTCAGTCTCCTTCTCTCACATCCCTACTCAGTCTTTCCACCCACCAGCACTCCATCCACCTAACCTTTCTTCTGAAGTTCAGGGCGCCAGAATCTCATCTGTGTCTCTTTTATTTTGTCTCTCATAT
>NW_006408824.1:1723684-1750210 GCF_000296735.1 Chrysochloris asiatica
AGGAGAAAGATGAGGCTTTCTGTTCCCATAAAGATTTACAGCCTCAGAAACCCTGTACAGGGTTGCTATAAGTCAGAACCGACTCCATGGCACATAACCACCACTATGGGCAAAGGGACCCCTGGTGTGGCACTGTGGGTTAATGTGCCAGACTGCAAAGCTGTTCAAGCTCACTAACTGCTCCTCAGAAACCCTAAACAGGGTGACTATGGGTCGGAACCAACTTGACAGCACTTCACAACAACAACAATGGGCAAAGAGCCTCAACCAGTTCAAGCTCTGACCCAAGCCATGAGGGATATTGGAGGTTAGAAGTCACAAGTATAAGCAACAACTTTGCAGCCAGTTACAAAAACAAGGAGTAGAAACTCTACAGAAATTCCCAGTCTTTCTGGATAGAAATTTACTGTCTTCCTAACCTTAATTGATTTTGTCTAGTCTTTAGTTTTCTTTTCTCCTGCTATTAAAACAAACAAACATGAAACTCACTTCCATCTAGTCGATTCTGACTCATTGTGACCCTATAGGGCAGGTTAGAACTGGCCCCATAGGGTTTCTGAGGTTGTAAATCTTTATGGAAGCAGCCTGCCTCATCTTTCTTCCACAGAGCAATTGTGGATTCAAACCACCAACCTTGCAATTAGCAACCTATACCTAGCACAGTGTGCAGTCAGGACTTTTTTCTCCTCTAGAGTTAAATTCTCAGTAAGTTTGTGGACTGCAGAATATCAGAGGTTAACCACAGGGCTGCTGAAGAATGCTCATCATCTAGAAATCTGTGCTCAGAAACAATGCCTCCCTTTTACTGACCCTGGAGGCTGTGGCAAGACAATTCTCTAAGTGGTATCCCTTAAGGAGGGAAGAAAACATATAAGAGATGCTTGAATAATGTTAGGGGATGGCATTTGTGGAACTGAATATATAGGAGAAAGGAGTTGATGTATGCTAGTAGGGTAGCATA
Organism: Chrysochloris asiatica; assembly: GCF_000296735.1. Classification (NCBI taxonomy): domain Eukaryota; kingdom Metazoa; phylum Chordata; class Mammalia; order Afrosoricida; family Chrysochloridae; genus Chrysochloris; species Chrysochloris asiatica. The sequence goes on from NW_006408824.1 coordinate 1,724,646, forward strand.
ACAAACTATAGATAACACTGCAAAGAATGGGTATTCCAGACACTTAATTGGGTCCATAAGGAACCTGTACATAGACCAAGAGGCAGTCTTTCAAACAGGACAAGTGGATACTGGTTGTAGCCTTTTACTATACTTATTCAATCTGTATGCTGAGCAAATAACCCAAGAAGCTGGATTGTATGAAAAAGAATGTGGCATTAGAAAAAGAATGTGGGAGACTCATTAACAACCTGTGATATGCAGATAGTATAACCTTGCTGATGATTGAAATACTTACTGATGAAGATCAAAGACGACAGCCTTCAGTATGGATTACACCTCAAAGTAAAGAACACAAAAATCCCCATAATTGGACAAATAAATATCATTTTGCTTGGATACACAATCAATGATCATGGAAGCACTACTCAAGAAATCAAACGGCGTATTCCTTTGGGCAAATCTGCTGCTAAAGACTTCTTTAAAGTGCTGAAGAATAAAGATGTTTCTTTGTGTGCGCTAAAATTGTGCATGACTGGCAAATGCAGAACAGTGTACATACTTTCATTCTCTACATCCACAGGAGACAGCTGGTGAGAGACTAATAATACATCAACATAAATCATCAATTAAATACTAACACAGTGACACCACATTGTCCCAGAGACAGCAGACAATTTTAGCTCTCACACAAAAAATGAGAGATATAGAAGTGTTTAAAGTAAAATGAACTTATAAAACCGAATATAGCGAACCAGAGGTACCAGTTTATAATGAAGACAACTACAAAGGAAAATGAGGAAATAGAATAGATACAGAATTTCCAAATGGCAAAGAAGTCAAACAGATTTCAAGATAAACCAGACTGTTTTAAAGGGGGGAAATTAATAAGTTACATGGTAACTTCAAAGAAAATAAAAAAGAGGAAAATCTTACTTAGTAGACATTAATACAACAGAAATAAAGAAAACCCACAAACAAAATGAATTCCACGCATAAAATTTTAGAACAAAGAAACCAGTTGCATCCCCAAAAGAAATACACATAGCAAAATCACAGCAATAAATCCATACCTACCAATATATACACTAAATTTAAATGGTTTAAATGCACTAATCAAGAGACCAAGAGTAGTGGAATGAATAAGAAAACAGGATCCTTCAATATGCTGTTTACAAGAGACACATCTTACACACAAAGACAGAAAACAACTAAAAATCAAAGGATGGAAAAAAATGTATTAAGCTAATGATAATAAAAAATGGGCAGAAGTGGCAATTTTAGTCCCTGATAAAAAAGAATTTAAGGCAAAAATACAGCATAAGAGACAAAGAAGCACATTATATCATAATTAAAAGAAGCATGTAACGATAATAAATATCTATGTCCCCAATGAAAGAGACTCAAAATATGTAAATCAGATTCTAATAGAACTTAAGAAAGAAACAGACAACTCTACAACAATAGTATGAGATTTTAATACACCACTTTTGATGAAGAACATAACTTCTAGGAAGAAACTCAGTGAAGACATAGAAAACTAAACAACACAATCAACCAACTTGATGTCATAGACATACACAGCACTCACTCCAACAGCACAATATACATTCTTCCATTCTTTTCATGGAATATTCTCCAGAATAGACCATATGTTAGGCCAGAAAGCAAACTTTAATACAATTTAAAATATACTACATAGCATCTTTTCAGATAATAATGCTATAAAATTAGCAATCAACAATAGGATGATCAAGAAAAAAAATCATATGCATGGAAATTGAACAATACCCTGCTTAAAAGCTACTACAGGGTAATGATCAAATAAAACATGAAATAGAAAAAATTCCTTGAGTCAAATGAGAATGAGAGCACAACTTACCAAAACCTTTAGCACACAGCAAAAGCAGTGCTCAGAGGCAATTTATAGAAACAAACACACACATCCAAAAAGAAAATAAAACCAAAATCAACACCTTAACTAAACATCTCCAACAGCAGTAAAAGAGAAATAAAGTGAGCCTACTGCCACCAGAAGAAAAGAAATAATAAAGATTAAAACAGAAATAAATGAAATAGAAAACAGAAACCAATAGAAAGAATCAACAAAACAAAAAGTTGGTTCTTTGAGAGGATTAATAAAATCAACAAACCATTGGCAAATCTTAACAACAGAGGAAAAAAGATATAAAAACAACACAAATAACAAATGATATGGGTGACAGAACCAAAAGAAATAAAAAGGTTTAATAACAAAATATAATGAAGAATTGTACTCCAACAAATTTGAAAACCTAGAACTGGACAAATTTCTAGAAACATAACCTATCTAAACTAACACAGACTTAAGTAGAAATTTTGAACAGGCCTATAACATGAGAAGAAATTGATCAAGTCATGATCAAGTACAGGCCCAGATGTCTTTACTGGTGAATTTTACCAAACATTCAGAGAAGAGTTGTCATTAATTTTTCAAATTATTCCATAATATAGAAAAGGATGAAATTTTTCCAAATTCATTTTATGAAGCAAACATAATTCTGATAACCAAACTATGCAAAGACATCATTGAAACAGAAGAGTGTAGACCAATATCCCTCATGAAAGTAAGTGCAAAAATTCCCAACAAAATCCTAGCAAACAGACTCCAACAATATATCAAAAAAATAATATATCATGACCCAGTGGGATTCATACCAGGTATGCAGGGATGGTTCAATATTATAAAAACAATCAACTTAATCCACCACATAAATAAAACAAAAGAATACAATCATATGATCACATCAATTGATGCAGAAAAGGCATTTGACAAAATACAACACTCATTCCTTATAAAACCACTCAATAAAATAGGAATGGAAGGGAAATTCCTTAACATAATTAAGGGCATATATATAAAAGTCCTGGTGTGACGTTGTGGATTAATGCACCAGACTGAAAAGCCGTTTGAACTGCAAGGTTGGTGGTTCAAGCTCACCAGCTACTCCTCAGAAACCCTACACAGGGTCGCTATGGGTTGAAACCGACTCGACAGCACTTCACAACACAACATACAAAACAACAGTCAACATCACTCTCAATGGTGAGAAACTGAAGTCATTCCCCTTGCAAACAGGAACCCGACAAGGATTCCCTTTATCACCACTCCTGTTCAATATTGTGCTGGAAGTCTTGGACAGAGTTAACAAGCAAGAAAGGGAAATTAAATGCATATAATTGACAAAGAAGAAGCAAAGCTCTATTTGCAGACAATACAATCCTATACTTGGAAAATCCCAAAGGCTCCAAAAGAAAATTATTGGAACTCATCGATAGAACCGGCAAGGTGACAGACAGGGTGGGTAGAAGACAAACATACAGCAATCAGTTGGGTTCCTTTATGCTAATAAAGAGAGTTCTGAAAAGGAAATCAGAAAATCATTACCATTTATAATAGCCACCCAAAAGATGCAATACTTGAGAATAAACCTACCCAGAGAAACAAAAGACCTATATAAAGAAAATTACAAAGCACTACTACAAGAAACAAAAAAAGACCTGCAGAAATGGCAGAATATACCCTGCTCATGGACAAGAAGACTTAACATTGTGAAAATCTTCAGACAACCCAAAGCAATCTATAGATATAATGCTATCCCAGTCCAGATTTCAACAGTGAGATGGTTGACACAAAGGCTGCAACAGTGAGCTCAAACACAGCAACATTTGTAGGGATGGTGCAGGGTCAGGCACTGTTTCATTGTGTTGTACGTCTGGGTAACTATGAGTCTAAAGTGACTTGATAACACTTAACAACAAGGTCAAATAAGGAGTCCTTTGGTAGTGTAGATGGTTAAACATTCAGCCACTAATCCAAAGGTTCATGGTTCAAATCCTCCAAGAGGCTCCTTGATGAGAAAGCTGGTGGTCTACATCTGAATGATCATAGCCACTGAAAACCCTATGGCACAGTTGTACTCTGCACACGTGGCACCACCATGAGTGGAAACACACTTGTCTGTTTTGTAAAATCAAATAGCACTCGTTGGTGGACAACGAACTAGAAACAGGGTGCATTCCTTGGCAAATCCATATGGAGAAGTGACCTTATATGCTGACATTCTAGGCAGAGGAAGAGCTGGGTGGGGAGCAGATGTGGGCCTGGAGTCTGCAGACTCCAGGGTGCCCCCATTATGCGTGTACAGTGCAAGGGCCCACAGGAAGCACTTACCTCCCCAACATGACGGCCATGGGTCCTGCAAAGAGTGCTCCCAAGAGGCCCCCAAGGGAGTACAGAGACACGATGAGCGACCACACGAGCAGAACCAGGTGGTCGGGCAGTGGCTTGCCAGTCCGGGCCTGCCAGGTCTCATTGGTGAACTTCTGAATGTACTGTGGGCAGAAATGCCGGTCAGTTTTCCAGGGAGAGGGCTCCAGATAGGAGCTGTGCCCCCACTGCATTCAGAGTTTCTACAGAGCAGAGCCCCAGGCTGCTGAGCAGACACACCCCTCTTTGGCAGACACTCAGGGCACTGGACTGACTTCTACATGTGCTAGGTCCCCCTTAACCTGGAGTGTTCCATGCTGGCCTTCTAGGTCTTCCTTGGCCACTTCCCAAGGTCCTGGAAGGTGACCTTGCTGACTGGCTTGATTGGACTTGGCCAACGTGGCACTACAGGTTAATGTGCTAGACTGCAAAGTCGTTTGAACTGCAAGGTTGGCGGTTCAAGCTTACCAGCTGCTCCTTGGAAACCCTATACGGGGTCGCTATGGGTTGAAACCGACTGGACAGCACTTAACAACAACAAAAATGGCAAACTCCAGCAGGATATCCAAAGATGCAGGAGATGAATGAGGAGGATTTGTTCACCTGACTCCCTCCTTGTGAGGTCACCTTGGCCAGGCTGTGACCCAGGCCTGGCCAATCTGAGGGATCTGTCTTCCTGGCCACATGATTGATCTAGGGGCAAGCAGCCAATCAGAGTTTTCTAAAGCAGCCAATCAGAGTTTTCCCTGAGATTTCTGCCAGAGTAAACAGGGAAGACTTGTTTGGGTGACTGGCAAGAAATGAATCTGCTGACAGCAACTTGCTTGCCCATGGGGTAGAGGATGGGTGAGACAGGGAAGACAAGTCACCTGTCCTGACCTGGGGCCTGCAGTTCTGCCACTTTATGCTGTGGGCAACTTAACACCTTTCCCAGATTGTGACTTGAAAACTGAAGCCAGTTATAGTAGGTTTCCATTGCTGTGATCAAAGAGGCAGCCTTTCCATGACATATGGACTCGAGGGCTCAAGATGACTCAGAGACATTCAGCAAAAGGCAAATCAACCCACACATGTCCTTCCATGGTGGTGACCACACAAAGGTTGGAGGAGAGGTATTCCCACTGGGGGAAGGCTTCACAACAGTGCAGGTGTTTGTGGTGGTCTATAGGAGGAGACTTTGAGAAAGCACGGGCCATGAATATCTGTATAACTGCACTTAACTTATGTGGGTGGTGGGGTTGGGACATGACAGTGGGCAACAGGTAGATAGGTGATCCCAAGGAGGCCTGGAATTCAGGTGGGTGAGTCTGTCTATAGAACCAGGGAGTCACTGTGTCTCTGGGCAGTGGAACAGCTAGATCAGACTGAAGGAGTCAAGAAGAGAAGAGGCTGAAGGCAGGGAACCAGTGCTGGGTGGCAAGATGAGGGTGAATGGGGCCATGGCAGAGACAATGGGGGATGACTGCATTCTAAGGGCAGTTAGGGAGGAGTGGCATGTGCAGGAGTGCGTGAAGGATCAAGGTGGCCCTTTAGGCCCCTAGGGGGGCATGTCCCTGGGTGGGTGGTGGAGTTAGCACCCGAATCAGGGACACAGGACACACAGGTTGCTTGGAACCTGCTAGACACCCCAGTGGAGATGGATTTGTGGGCTTCCCCAGTCACAGCTGATGCAGAAGATACATACCAAGGTTGGGGCATTGATGATGGAAAGGTTGTAGCCAAACTGGAAGGTCCCTCCAATGCCAGCGGCACAGATGGCCAGGAGCAGGACCCTGCCCCGAACCTGAGGAGAAGGAATAATACAGCGTGACCAATAACAAACTCTATCTCCCTCCCTGGCCTGGAAACTACAGTTAGCAGTGTGGCAATTGATCTGAACCAAGCAATGATGTCTCCACTGCTAAGACCGAGGCCCAGAGAAGCGAAGGTGTTACCTAGGTCACATGGCTGGCCACAACAGAACCCAGACAGCTGCACTATTCTACCCCCATATCAGGGCTCCACCACTTGAGTCCCAAATCAATTTCCACTTCATCCCCATCACCCTCCACACCACCAATTTTGTGAGATGGAGAGCAGCTCTTCCCTGCCTTGCTTGCTGAGCGGCCCTGGGCAGGGCTACTGTCTTTCAGGAAGACAGATCCCTGCACGAGGGTCCCAGTGGGTAAGCCCTCCTCCTGGTAGCTCAGGAGGGGCTGCATCACCCAGCAGGTCCCTTCAACCTCAGCAAAGACATTCTCCAACAGAGCCTCAGGAGTGTGAACTTCCTTCCTCTGCCACTAGCCTGTTTTCAGTGGGAGCTGTGCAGAAGTTACATGAACCTGCAGAAGCCCTCACCCTGAGTCACTTCCTCACCTGGAGCAGGGATAGTTATGTCTGGAGTGCAATAAAGGCTGGAGGCACATGTGTGCCACAAACACCTGGTACAATGTGGGGCAGCGCTTCATCCTATTATAACCTTCATGAAGACAAAACTCCAGTGCCCTACTAGCCCCTCCCATTCAGTTGATATATATTTGTGTGTGTGTGGCTTCATTACAAAACAACACACTCATTAAATTTGTTTTAATTCAATTTATACACAAATGTTTCCACTCCCTCAAAGGCCCAGAAATGAACTGCTTCCCTCAGATATATTCTTAACACAAAGTATCTGATTTTACAAAAAGAAATCAAATCATTGATCTTTTCCTAAGAAACCATACTGCTTGCAACTATCGACCTCTCCCTGTCCAGAACAAAGGAGAGTTAAGGAAATCATCTCCATGACCTTGAAACCACAAGAACTAGATGGTGCTCAGCTCACACTATCAATTGCTCTAAAAGGGAGCACAGTAAAAAGTCCTGGATAGAGTGAAGAAAAATGTGGGACAAAACTCAGAATTATTAAAAACAAAATACTGAACTTACTTACTCGTGTAACTCCTTAAGAGTATAGTCCTTAGGGACCTTTCAAGTCTGAAAATGAACTCACCCCCATTACTCAATTTTCAGTGAAACAATTGTTATTGTTAAGTGCCATCGAGCAGTTCCGACCCATAGAGACCCTGTATAGGGTTTCCTAGGAGTGACTGGTAAGCTTGAACCACCGACCTTGCATTTTAAACAGCTCTGCAGTCTGGCGCATTAATCCACAGCTCCATACCAGGACTCCAGTGAAACAATAGACAGGTCTATAAAGGGAACAAGGAGCTCTAGTAGCGTAGTGATTACAAGGTGGGCTGCTAACCTCAAGATCAGCAGTTCGAAACTACCAGCTGTTCCATAAGACAAAGATGAGGCTTTCTGGTGTGGCCCTGTGGGTTAATGCGCCAGACTGCAAAGCCATTTGAACTGCAAGGTCAGCGGTTCAAGCTCACCAGCTGCTCCTCAGAAACCCTACACAGGATCACTATGGGTCAGAATCAACTCAACAGCATTTAACAACAACAACATCATCATAGTACTAGGGGGAGTCCTGGTGAGGCATTGTGAGTTAATGCGCCAGACTACAAAGTCGTTTGAACTGCAAGTTCAGCTGTTCAAGTTCACCAGCTGCTCCTTGGAAACCTGTGCAGGGTTGCTATGGGTCGGAACCAACTCGACAGCACTTCACAACAACATAGTACTAGGGAGGTATGCACTTCTAGGATAATTAACTATTTGAGATAAAAGGGGCAGCATTTACCAAAGGACAAAGTTCAGAGGGGTTGGAAAAGGAGGAATGAAAATGGGAAACAGGGAAGACGTAGGATAAATGATGTTACATTGAGGGAATTACAATCAATGTTGTTGTTGTTGTTGTGTGCTGTGGAGTCGGTTCCGACTCATAGCAACCCTGTATAGGGTTTCCAAGGCTGTAAATCTTTATGGGAGCAGAAAGCCTCATCTTTCTCCCATGAAACAGCTGGTAGTTTCGAACTGCTGACCTTGTGGTTCACAGCCGGATTCGTAACCACTACGCTAAACAAAATGTGTGTGAATTGTTAAAATGAACTGGCCTGCTCTGTAAACATTCACCCAATGCACAATAAAGAGTTAAAATACAGAAAAATGGAATTTTCCCACAAACCTTTTGAAGCCCCCTGTATATAATATGTTATCAGTGCTACAAAGAGGAATAAGGTAGGAAGTGTTTGGAGAGATTGGTGCTATATTAAATAGGGGGTCAAGAAAGATAGTTTGAGGTGTCCCATGCACTAAGATGTATGAGTGAGGGAATGTGCCTTGCAGGTAGGCATCTGAGCGACATCAGCCAAGCTGTCAGGAGTGTGTGGTGGGGGGAGACCCAGACATGTACAGTGAGGGTTTTTCTTTCAGCAGTCCTCATTTCCTCTGTTTAGAGCTCAGAGGAAATATAGAGGGGATAAGGGTTGAGGAGAAAAGAGGGGGCAGCAGGTCAGAATTACAGGGCTGAGGGGTGGAAGGGCCTGTGGCCTCTTGGGGCGTCTGGCAGCAATGGAAGCAGGGCACTGCTTGGGATGCTCGCTGGGATTGCCTCTGGTCCTGATATGTGATCCAGTGTGACCTCCTGCAACCTGGCCCTGGGGCACATGCACACTTGATGGAACTCATTTGACCCCAAACCTAATTCCATTACATACATACACATGGCATTTGTGTACATGTAACGTCTTCAACAAACGTTCCTTGTGGCTGTGCCTGTGCCCACAACCCTGCCTCTGAAACACCTGGGTAAGATAGGCGTCACAATTCAGCTCTTTCCAGATCTCAGGCAGGGAAGAGCGCCCGGAAGTTCCTCCAGCGTTCAGAGGCAGAGGGTCGGGGAGAGGTCCGGAGACGCGGGTTGCCAGGCCCTTTGAGTCACCAGTCCGTGAGACCTTTGCCTGGTAGGTGGGGTGCTGGCAGGCAGGGGGCGGGTAATTCTGAGGTTGCTATTGTTGTTAGGAGCTGTGGGGTGGATTCTGTTTCATAGCAAAACCATGCACAATAGAAAGAAACACTGTCTGCACCTCCAACCTCACCATCATTGCTTTGCCTGAGCCCATCGCTGCAAGCACTCTATCTTTCCAGGGAAGACGGTGAATGCAGCGCATGCGCATTGCCGTTGCACTGTGCGTTTGCGGTGAAAAGTCAACTTGCGGAAGTAAATGCGCAAGCGTAATAAATTCTGAGGAAGTTCAATAGAGTGAACCTACGTACTCAACAAGTCATAGCAACTCCAAAGGACAAAGTAGAACTGCACCATAGGGTGTCCAAGGTTATAAATCGATCCAGAAGCAGCCTGCCTCATAATTTTCTCTTGGAGTCGCCTGGCGGGTTCCTATCCCAACCTTTTGGTTAGTAGCCAAATGTTTATCCCACTGCATCACCAAGACCTTCTTACCCAAGTGGACTGGCGGCAGAAACCGTTACGCAAGCGCAGTACCACGCCACGAACAGCTGAGGCGCAGACTCACCGAGTGTTAAAGAGGAGGAGTGGAGGGAAGTAGAGGAACCTGGGTCAAATTACATAGGTCGGTGGTCTGGGCCCCTCCTGTTTGTGCTCCCTCCTGCTTTTTCTGGTTCTCTGAGGCTGAGATATCATTTTACCTGAACCCTGCCTGGCCCCAGCTAGTGACTCAGACTCCGCTTCTGACTCCTTACCCCAAATTCCAACGTCTTATTCATGCACTTCCCTATCCAGCTTACTTGTTCCTGAGAGAAGTCCTTGCCCCCCTCCCCAAGATGGCTTCGCTCTCCGCCCAGGGGAAGGTCGGCTTAGCAGGGACAGAAGGGAGGACCTACCAGTCTCTGGAGTGCTCTCATCGGCGGTCCTGCTGAGAGTCGGTCACTGGGCGGATCTATAAGTGTGAGAAAGCACAGCCTAAACTGGATCTGATTAATCTTTATTTCTCAGGGCTCCTCTAGCCCTGCATGGAATCTAGAAGCCGAACAAAGGCCAAACGGAAACAACTGAGTAACCTTCACCCAGCGCTATGGATCCTTCAGAATACATTGATTGCTCATCCTTGGCTTTTGTCTGATTTTTGCTTGTCTGAACTTTCCATAGTTTATAAAACTACTGTGCATTCTTAAAAATATTTATTTTGGGTGAAAACACAGTTTCTAAAATCATGCATTTAAAAATAATTTGTTTGGGGTGAAATACAAATACATAGCAAATGTATTTCATTTGCTCAACAATTTCTACATGGGCAGGTAAATGACGTTGGTTACACAATGATTAACCATCCTTGATTCACATCCATAAACTACCTATCTGTGCTATAGGGTTGCTGTTATCAATCTGATCTAATACAATTTTTTTCCAAAGTGCAATGCTCAAGACAAGTCGCAAAACTATTAGTTTGACGATGTCTTCAGGGGAGAGTTTCAGTTCAAGGTTCAAAATTTCCTCAGAGCAAAAGATTATTTTGGTTCCTACACCTTCAATGGGTCCAGTAAGTCTGAATTGTATAAAAATGTTGAAATTCTGTTTTACATTTTCTCCCTTTAGATGAAGGACTCATCTGTTGAATGCTTGATCAAAATGTTCAGCCTGGCACCATCTAGTAATTCTGGTCTCATGACATAGTGTGCATGTTTAAAGAATAATACAACAAATAAAGCAGTAGCCACAATCATGAGGTATTTGCATGCTTTTTCAGCATCTATTGAGGTAATTAATATGCTTTTCCTCTAGTATGTTTATGAGATCAATGAAATCAATAAATTTTCTAATGGTAAACTATCCTTGAATTCTTATGCTAATGCTACTATCACATTGTTAATTTCAATTGCTAATATTTAGATTTTTTTTTTTTTAAAGAACCATTGCTTCCTGCCCCCCTTAAAAATGTACAGTGCTTTCTGGAAATTCTGGAAAATTCAGACAAGAAAACCTCAAGTCATGAACAATCGTTCTAGTTGAGGGTCCACTTTAATGTATGTCCAGATGATTTCTTCAGCACACTTTCAGCTCTGTGTTTCTATGACACATCTCCTAGTCATTCTTCTTTTGATTTTTCTAGTCAGCATAGTGGAACTCTGGTGTGGTGCTGCAGGATAAGCACTGGATTGCTAACTGCAAGGTTGCGGTTCAAACCCACCAGCCATTCCTCAGAAACTCTATACAGGGTGACTATGAGGTGGAACTGACTCTACAACACTTAACAACAACAACTACAATAATCACCCTGGCAGCATAGTGGGTTAAATGTTGGACTGCTAATTGCAAGGTTAGCAGTTCAAACCCACCAGCTGCCCTCTTGGGAGAAAGAGGAGGAACTCTGCTCCTGTAAAGATTTACAGTCTTGGAAAACCCTGCACAAGGTTTTGTTTTTGTTTTTTGTAATTGACTCACAAGACCATACAGGTTTCTTATGAGGATTGTTGCTGTTGTTGTTGTTGTTGTTGTTGTTGTTGTGTGTCACGGAGTCAGTTCCGACTCATAGCAACCCTGTACAGGGTTTCCAAGGCTGTAAATCTTTACGGGAGCAGAAAGCCTCTTCTTTCTCTCGCGAAAACCTCTTAAAATAAATCAAAAGATGAAACTTCCATCAATATATCTGATTAGGCAGACACACTACATAGACCCTCTACAACAAAGATATGGGAAACCAAATAAAACGGACACAGATGATAATCCTGGAATTATGAACTTCAGAGGAAAGGTTAGTGGATTGAATGCTTACTAGGAGATGAAGCTGAGCAAGGTTGGTGAAAGAAGGAGACTGTCTGGTGAAGAGACGTCCAGCAGATGCGGTGCAACTAACATGAACTTTCGTGAGCAACTTTGAAGACAAAGCGGCCTGGCAGCGCAGATTCACACTGGAGACAAAAGGGTTCAGTTCCTTCTTGTTCCTACATTCCCCTAAAAACCAGAAGTGTAGTCAGTCCCCACCATCATCTAGCCCCACATAGACTCTGTTCACAGGGAGTTCAGAGCCACGTGGTTGTGAGTCACACTAGTGTGAGGTAAGTGCCAGCAGCACTGTTTTGATGCCTGGCTCTGCTCCAGACCTACAAAACCCACAGAGCCTTCAGAACAGCATTAGACTAGCAGGAACCCTCGTAACCAGCCACCTACCCACAGTTACCCTCTGGTCTTGACAGACATTGACACCAACAATGTTAAGGGTCTCCACAAACTACTTACAGATTGGATGCCCTGAACCTAGGCCTACAGGAACTTCATCTATGGCTGGAAATTCAGCTGTCAATTCCTTCTATACCTACCTTGTGAGCTGTTTGGCTGGCAGGACCCCTCCACTCCCAACCTTGGAGTTTTTCCCTCTGGGGGTGACCAACAACTGTACTAGTTTTTCATTGTTGTTGTTTTCCTTTCATTATTTTTCTTTGTTTATTCTTTCTCTACTTTTTCCTTTCCCTCATCTTGATATTTATTTTTCTATTTACACCTTTGCTTTGCTTTGCTTCTGTTTTCCTTTCTCATCTCCCTCTTCTTTTCTTTGTCTTGATTTTTCTTTACTACTCTCTAGTCTCTTTTCATCATTCATTTCTGTGGGTTTTTTATTGTGTATTTTTTATTCTTATTTTCTCTTGTACAGCTCTATTTTCCTGCCCCTCTTTTCTCTTTTTAGTTATTATGTTCTTTTTTTTCCTTGCTGCTGCCTGTTTTTTGTTTTGTTTTCTTCTTTCCTTTATTATATTCTGGTTTTGCTTTGTATTCTTCTGTGTTTGTGTTTTCTAATCTTGGCTTACATGACAGGAGACATTGACCCTGCCCCTACAGCCCAGCCACAACTGTACTGTCTGCATCTCAACCTACTGGGCAATACCAGCTCCTATACCACCTGATCAACAACAGGTATCAGTCAACATCAGCCAAATCCACCCTAAACTAATCTGCAATTACATTGAACTGAAAACAGTGCACACACTTCCATTTTTGAATCACACCCACCAGGAGACAGTGAGAGTCTAAAAACACACCAACATAAAATGATCAATAAAATACAAATTTTGCCAACACCACAATGTCTTACAGACAACAGACAATTTTAATTCACACCAAGAAACAAGAGAGAGTGCCTCATAAATGACCAAGATACAGAGCCAGAAAATGTTTCTGAGGAAGAAAAGGTAATGGACCTACTTGAGAAAGAATTCTAAAGAATGATATTTAGGTAACTTCAAATGATTGACAGAATGAACAAGCAAAGAAAAGAGAATACAGAAAAACTTTAGAAGAATTCAGGAAAACACTACAAAAAAAAGCAAACAAAGTAAATGCATTTTTTTATTTTATTTTATGGCTACTGTGGGGAGGGGGAGACAGGAGGGAATTATTCACAGGCTAGCTAAAGGGTAGACACATATTAACATGGGTGATGAGGCAGGCAATATACAACTAGAGGAAGGTCGGCAGAAGAAAGATGAAGGCAATAGAAGACACAGGAGGACAAGGGTTAAAGGAAATAGAAGTAAATATTGGCAATGGTACAAGAAGGTGACTTCAATCATTGTAATGAAGCAAAGTATATGTTTTGTTGAATGTAAAATTGAAGATCAGTTCTGTAAACCTTCATTCGATTCACAAAAAAACATTTTTTAAATAATAATAAATGCAAAGTTTGAAACAATACAAAACCTGCAAATAGAGATCCAGAAGATTAATAATAAGATTTCAGAAATGAGCAATACATTGAAAGGACAAAGGAGTAGATTTGAATCAATGGAAGTCCAAATTACTGAACTTGAACATAAATCACTCAATGTTAGTAAGCTAGAAGAACAATCAGAAAAAAGAATGAGAAATTCCAAAGAAAGCCTGAGATTTATATGGAACAACATGAAGAAGAATAATTTACAGGGTGATTGAAATTATAGAACAGAAAGAAACAATAAAAAGCACAGAGAAAATTGTCAAAGAGTTGTTGGAAGAAAACTTCCCTACCATCATGAAAGTTGAGAAGATAAGCATTCAAGAAGCTGAATGAACCCCAAAGGCACACATTCCAAAAGAAGAAAGAACCAAAATCAGCACCTTAACCCAACATCTCCAAGAATTAGAAAAAGAGCAGCAAAGTAAGCCTACCAGAAGAAAAGAAATAATAAAGATTAAATCCCAAAAGAAAGTCACTAAAACATAATCAAACTTGCCAAAACCAAAGACAGGGAAAGAATCCTGAGAGCAGTTTTGGAAAAATGAAAAGCTACCTACAAAGGAGAATAAATAAGACTAAGTTCTGATTCCTTAATAGAAACCATGCAGGAAAGCAGTCAATGGGATGACATAACTTTGAAACTCTGAAAGAAAAAAAAAAGGTCAACCAAGATTCATAAACTCAGCAAACCTATCCCTCAAATATGATGGCAGAATTAGGGTATTTCCAGATAAACAGAAATTAAAGGAATTTGTAATAACCAGACCAACTTTACCAAAAATACTAATGGGTGTTCATTGGACTGAGAACCGACAACAACCTGTGATTAACGTATATGAAAATACCACTCAGAACTCAATCCAAATATTGTTGTTGTTGTGTGCTGTAGAGTCGGTTCTGACTCATAGCAACCCTGTACAGGGTTTCCAAGGCTGTTAATCTTTAAGGGAGCAGAAAGCCTCATCTTTCACCCACGGAACAGCTGGTAGTTTTGAACTGCGGACTCTGAGGTTAGCAGCCCAATTCATAACCACTACACTACCAGAGCTCCTTCAATCTACATATAGTTAAAATGAGATAAAACTACAAAACTGAAAATAGGGAACTGTTGCTGTTAAGTGATGTCAAGTTGGTTATGACTCATAGCGACCCTATATACAACAGAACAAACCACCAGCTAGTCCTATGTCATCTTCAAAATTGCTGCTGTGCTTGAGCCCATTGTGCTGCCACTGTGCCAATCCATCTTGTTGGGGGTCTCTCTCTTTTTCTCTGTCCCTCCACTTTACCAAGCATGATGTCCTTCTCTAGGGATTGGTTCTTCCTGATAATATGTCAAAGTTTGAGAGATGAAATCTGACCATCTTGGCTTCTCATGAGCATTCTGGTTGTATTACTTCCAATGCAGATTTGCTTTGCTTTGTTCTTGCAGTTCATGGTACTTTTACTATTCTTCCCCAACACCATAGCTCAAAAGCATCAATTCTTCTACAGTCTTTATTGACTGTCCAACTTTCACATGCATATGAGGCTATTGCAAATACCATGGCTTGGGTCAGGCACACGTTAGTTCTCAAGATGATATCTTTGCTCTTGAACACTTTAAAGAGATATTTTGCTTTCCCTAATGTGATACATTGTTTGATTTTTTTGATGGCTACTTCCATGAGTGTAGATGGTTG
Organism: Chrysochloris asiatica; assembly: GCF_000296735.1. Classification (NCBI taxonomy): domain Eukaryota; kingdom Metazoa; phylum Chordata; class Mammalia; order Afrosoricida; family Chrysochloridae; genus Chrysochloris; species Chrysochloris asiatica. The sequence goes on from NW_006408824.1 coordinate 1,740,107, forward strand.
ATGTGATCAAAATGAAGTCTTTGACAACTTCAATCTTTTCTCCATTTATATGGATGTTGTTTACTGGTCCAGTGGTGAGGATTTTGTTTTCTTTACATTGGGTTGCAACCTATACCTAAGGCTGTGGTCTTTTATCTTCATCAGTATTTTAAGTGTTCTTTGCTTTCAGCAAGCAAGGTTGTACCATCTGCATATTGCAGGTTGTTAACCAGTCTTCCTCTAATCCTGATGTCATGTTCTTCACATAACCCATCTTCTCAGATTATTTGCTCATCATACAGATTGAATAAGTATGGTGAAATAGTACAACCCTGGCCACACCTTTCCTGATTTTCCACCATTAGGTGGCCCCTTGTTCTGTCTGAGTGACTGCCTCTTGGTCTATGTACAGGTTCCTCAAGAGCACAATTAAGTGTTCCAGAATGCTCCTTCTCTGTAATGTTGTCCACAGCTTGTCATGATCCACACAGTTGAAAGCCTTTGCATAGTCAATAAAGCACAGGTAAACATCTTTCTGGTATACTCTGCTTTCAGCTAAGATCCATCTGACATCAGCAATGATATCCTTCATTCCATGTCCTCATCTGAATCTGGCTTGAACTTCTGGCAGTTCCCTGGCAATGCACTGCTGCAGCTATTTTTGAATGATCTTTAGCAAGATTTTACTTGTATGTGATATTAATGATATTGTCTGGTGATTTCAACATTCTGTTGGGTCACCTCTTTTGAGGATGCACACAAATCTGGATCTCTTCCAATCAGTTGGACAGGTAACTGTCTTCCAAATTTCTTGGCATAGATGAGTGAGTGCCTCAAGTGCTCCATCAGAAAATAGGGAACTAGACATTTCCATTTATAATGAAGTCAACTACAAAGCAAAAGAGCTAACAGTGTAGACACAGAACTTACAAATGGTGAGGAAGTCAAATAGATTTTGAGATAAAACAGATTGCTTTAAATGGTGTATAATTTAATAAATTATAGTCACCTCGAAGAAAATCAACATACCTTCACATCAAAATAAAAAGAGGAAAATCAGAAAGATTTAGTAAACATTTACACAACAGAAATGAAAATGAAGAAAATCCCACAAACAAAATGAACTCAATGCAGAAGATTATATAAAACAAAGAAGCCAGTGGCATCACAAAAAACAATGCAAAATGACAGCAATCAATTCATACCTATTGATAATTACACTGAATGTAAATGGATTAAATATACCAATCAAGAGACAGAGTAGCAGAATAGATAAGTAAACAGGATCCTTTAATATACTGCCTACAACAGACACAGCTTACACACAAAGACAAAAGGAGACTAAAAATCAAAAGATGGAAAAAATATATCAAGCAAATGGCAATCAAAACCAAGTAAGAGTGGCAATTTTAATCTCTGATAAAATAGGCTTTTTGTGTGTGTGTGTGTGAATTGAGTGAAAGTTTACAGGGCAGATCATCAGTTTTACATTCAATAAATCATATACTTTGTTTCATTACAATGATTATAATCCCCTCCATGTACCATCAGTTAACAGTATTTCTCTCTATTCATTTTAGTTCTTCTTTTTCTTCTTCTTCTTCTTCTTTTTAACACTCAGGTGTATGTAATAATTTAAACCACCAAAAGACACATTCTGCAAGTCTGCCTCCTGGCCGCCAGCTCTCAGTCCTTCTCTTTCCATGAAACTAGAGTCCTTAGCTGCTCCCTCTCTCCATGTCTCCATCTTTGCCTCCATCTCTGGTGTCGCTGCTTCTCTGGATAAGGTCTCGCATTCCACTTGTGCTCTTCTCCCTTGATGGTCCTAGGGTCCTCTGTTCCTGGACTGTAATATTAACTATTCCCCCGTTTTGGTTACAAAACGTCTACCTTTACACTTGTGACCATTGCAGTTAGTCATTATAACAATTACTCACTATTGAATCATAAGACTCTTATCCCTGGCTCTTTTTACCAGACTCATCTAGGCAAGATGAAAACTATTCAGTGGGAACTCTATCTTCCCCCACACACTCTCAAACTAAACTCCCTCTTGAAACTTTGTAAACCAGTCACTTCATGCATGTTCGCCCATGAAAAATTTCATTTTTCATGGGCTAGAGGGTAGACACATGATGATATCAGTGACAGGGCAGACAATATTCAATAAGAAGGAGATTAGTAGAAGAAAGATAGAGGTAGCAGGAGACACAGGATTGTAATAATTAAGTGAAGAGAGGTAAACACTGTTAACTGTTAGTACATGGAGAAGACTGCAAACATATAATGAAGCAAAGTAAATGATTTGTTCAATGTAAAACTACTCTGTAAACCTTCACTCAATTCACCAAAGACAGGTTTAAAAAAACACAACTCCTTGAATCAAACAAGACAAAAACACAGGATATCCAAGCCTTTGGGACACAGCAAAAGCCATGCTCAGAGGTCTATTATAGCAATAAACACACACATCCAAAAAGACGAAAGAACCAAAATCAACACCTTAACCCAACATCTCCAACAATTACAATAAGAGCAGCAATGTAAGTCTACAACCACCAGAAGAAAAGAAATAATAAAGGTTAGAGCAGAAATAAATGAAATAAAAAACAGAAAAACAAAAGAATCAACAAGACAAGAATTGGTTCTCTGAAGAACTTAGTTAAAATGGACAAATCATTGCAAATGTAACAAAAGAAAAGGAGAAGGTACAAATAACATGAATAAGAAAGAATATGTGTAATGTCACAAGAGAACCAATGGAAATAATAAGGATAATAAGAGAATACTGTGAAGAATTGTATTGCAACAAATTTGAAAATCTAGAAGAAATGGACAAATTTCTAGAAATTTGTCCTTCCTAATCTAACACAGGCTGAAGTAGAAAACTTAAACACTTCTATAACAAAAGAAAAAACTGATCGTCATTAAAAAAAAACAACAAAAAACTCCCAACTGAAAGAGTTTGGGCTTAGATGGCTTTACTCATGAATTCTACTAAACATTCAGAGAAGCATTTACATCAATTCTACTCAAACGATTCCAGAATATACAAAAGGATGAAAAACTCAACTCATTTTATGAAACAATCATAATCTTGATAACAAATTCAGGCAAAGGCATCGCTACAAAAGAAAGTTATAGACTAATATTCCTCATGAACGTAGATAGAAAAGCTTGCAATAAAGTCCTAGCCAATAGAATCCAATAACATATATATATTTTAAAAAAATACATCATGACCAGGTGGGATTCATACCAGATATGAAATGACGTTTCAATATTAGAAAAACAATCAATGTAATTCACTAAATAAATAACAAAGGAAGAAAATCACATGATCATATCAATTGATGCAAAAAAGGCATTTGACAAAATCCAACACCCATTCCTGATAAAAACACTCAACAAAATAGGAATGTAAGGGAAATTTCTCAACACAAATAAGGGCATAGCTATAAAACCAATGAATGAAAAGAAACTGAAAACATTCCCATTGTGAACAAGAACCAAACAAGGATGCCTTTTATTACCATTTTCAATTTTGTGATGGAATTCTTAGCCAGAGCTATAAAGCAATAAAGGAATATTAAAGGCAACCAAAATTGGTAAAGAAGAAATAAAACTCTATTTGCAATGAGCTCAAACATAACAATTGTAAGGATGGCACAGGACCCGATAGCGTTTTGTTCTGCTGTACATGGGGTCAGACTGGCTTGACAGCACCTAAAAACAACAACATGACCCTATACATGGAAAGACTCAGCCAGAAAATTATTGGAACTCATTGAAAGATTCAGCAATGTGACAGGGTTCAAGAACAACATATAAAAATCAGTTGTGGTCCTTTACACTACTAAAGGAGATCTGAAAAGGAAGAAAGGAAAACAATACCATTTACTATAGTCATACAAAAGATTAAATACTTGAGAATCAACTAACCAGACAAACAAAAGACCTATTATATAAGGAAAACTACAAAACTCTAAAACAAGAAATGGAAGAATATACCATGCTCGTGGATAGGAAGAATTAACATTATGAAAATGTCAACAATACTCAAAACAATCTATAGATATAATGCAATCACGATCCAGATCCCAACCTCATTCTTTAAAAAGATGGAAAAACTAATCACTAACTTTATATGGAAAGGAAACAGATCCTAGATAAGCAAAGCGTTATTAAAATAGAAGAACAAAGTAGGAAGTCTCTAACTTCCCAATCTCAAACCTACTACATAGCCACAGTAGCCTAAGCACCCTGGTCCTGATACAATGAAAGACCCATAGATCAATGGAATAGAATTGAGAACCCAGAAGGAAATCCATCCATCTACAGTCAGTTGATCTTTAACAAAGGACCAAAATGCATTAAATAGGGAAGAGATAGTCTCTTCAACAAATTTGTTGTTATTAAGTGCCATTGAGTTGGTTCTGACCCATAACGACCCTGTCTAGGGTTTCTGAGGAGCAGCTGGTGAGCTTGAACCACCAACCTTGCAGGTCAAACCAACTTTACAGTCCAGTGCATTTAAGCACAGTGCCACATCAGAACTCCAACAAATGGTGCTGGCAAAATTGGATCCATTTGCAGAAAAATGAAAAAAAAAAATGAAACAAGACTTATATCTTACACCACATACAAAAATGAACTCAATGTGGATTAAAGACCTAGATGTAAAGCCTAGAACTATAAAGATCATCAATGAAAAAATAAGGACAAATTTAGGGGTTCTGATGTTGTTATTGTTGTTATGTGCCATGGAGTCAGTTCCGACTCATAGCACTATGCACAAACCCTGTACAGGGTTTCCGAGGCTGTAAATCTTTATGGGACCAGAGAGCCTTATCTTTCTCCTGCAGACCAGTTGATAGTTTTGAACTGCTTACTCTAAGATTAGCAGCCCAATTCGTAACCACTATGCTACCAGAGCTCCTTTGGGGCTCTGATACATAGCGTAAAAACATTATTCAACAAAGCTGAAAATGCACAAACAGAAGACAAAACAGATGACTGGGACAACTTAAAAATTAGATCAAAGGATTTCACCAAAAAAGAACAAACAGACACTTCACCGAATAAGACATTCAGGCAGCCAACAAACAGGAATACTCACAATCATTAGCCATTGTTGTTATTAAGTGTCATTGAGCCGGTTCCCAATCAGCACCCTGTGGAAGGCTTCCAAGGAATGGCTGGTGGGTTTGAACCACCAGCCTTGCAACTGAAAGCAACTTTGTGGCCCAGTGCTTATCCTACACAGCCACATCAGAACACCATTAGAGAGATTCAAATCAAAACAACAATGAGGTATCATCTTACTCTAGCATTAATAGCAAAGTTCAAGAAAATAGAAAATAACAAATGCTGGTGAGAGTTTGGAGAGGCTAGGACCTTCCTACACTGTTGAAGGGACTGTAAATTGGTGCATAAACTGTGGAAAATGGTACGACATTTTGTCAGAAAGTTGGAAATAGAAATACCTTACGACCCTGCAATCTCTTTACTTGGAATATATCCTCAAGAAACAAGAGCCATGACACGTGTAGATGTATGCACCCCCATGTTCATCGCAGCACTATTCACAACAACAATAATGGTGGAGACAGCATAAATACCCACTAACAGAAGAATGGCTAAACACACTTTACATAAGTGTACATATACATAATGAAATACTGCATAACATTGAAGAATAATGACGAAACTGCAAAACACCTCATAGCATGGATGAACCTGGAGGAAACTTAGGGAATCACAAAAGAACAAATACTATATGAGAACACTGTTGTGAAAAGTTAAGAAAAGGTTTTGTTGATAAAAGAAACATTCTATGACGGTTACCAGGGGTGGGAGGGAAGGGGAAATTATTCACTGGCTAGAAGGCTGTTGTTGTAAAGTGTCATCACATTGGTTCCGAATCTTAGTGACATTGTATAGGATTTCCAAACAGTGGTTAGAAGTCCAGTGATTATCCTACAGTGCCACTTCAGGACTCCATGGCTAGAGGGTAGACACATGTTAACTTGAGTGATGGGGAAGGCAATATACAGAGGAAAGATGAAGGCATCAGAAGGCACAGGAGGAGAGCAAGAGTTAAAGCAAATAGATGTAAATATTGTTCATTAATGGTACATAGAGGAGATTGTTGTCATTGTAATGAAACAAATATATGATTTGTTGAATGTAAAATGGATGATCTGTTCTGTAGACCTTCACTCAATTCACAGTAAAAACTTAAAAAAAAAAACCCTCACAATCCCAATCCAAATTCCAACATCATTCTTTAAAGACATGGAAAAATAGATCATGAACTTTATATGGAGAAGAAAGAGACCTCGGATAAGCAAACTACTGCTTTTAAGAAGAAGAACAAATTTGAAGTCCTGTCATTCCCTTATCTCAAAATGTACTACACAGCCACAGTGGTTAAAACAGTCTGGTACTGACTGGTACAATGAAAGATACCTAGATCAATAGAACAGAATTGAGAACTCAGAAGTAAATCCAGCCACATAAAATCCTGGTGTGGCACTGTAGAATAAGCAATGGATGATAAGGTTAGTTTGAACTGCAAAGTCGACAGTTTAAACTCACCAGCTCCTTGAAAACCCTTACAGGGTCATTATGAGTAGGAATCCATTGGATGGCTCTTAATAACAACAGTCAACTGATCTTTGACAAAGGGGTCAAAACACATTAAACGGAAAAGAGACAGTCTCTTCAACAAATGGTACTGGCTAAATTGGAAATCAATTTGCAGAAAAATGAAACAAGACCAATGTTTCACATGTACAAAAACAGGACTCCTGATGTGGCATTGTGAATTAATGTGCTAGACTGCAAGGCTAGTTTGAACTGTAAGGTCAGTGGTTCAAGCTCATCAGTAGCTTCTTGGAAACCCTATACAGGGTTGCTATGAGTCAGTGTCGACTCCAAGACACTTAACAACAATACAAAAACAAACTCAACATGAATTAAAGACCTAGATTAAAACATATAACTATAAAAATCATTAATGAAAAAACAAGAACAAACTTAGGGGCTCTAATACATGGCATACATACACTATCAACCATTACAAAAAACACATAAACTGTAGAAGACAAAATAGATGACTGGGACCTCCTAAAAATAGGAGATTTGACCTAAAGAGTAAAAAGAGAGCACACAAAATGGAGAAAAAAATTTTGCAATGATGTATCAGACAAGGGAAAATATCTAAAATGTATAACACCTGTACAAAAAAAGACAAACAACCCAATTAGAAAGTGAGCACAGGATATGAGCAGACACTTCATCAAGGAAGACATGCAGGCAGCCAACAAATATATGAAGAAATGCTCACGATCATTAGCCATCAGAGAGATGCTAATCAAAACAACAATGAGACATCATCTCACATCATTATTACTAGCAAAGTTCAAAAAACAGAAAACAACAAATGCTGGTGAGGGTGTGGAGAGACTGGGACCCTGCTACATTGCTGGTGGGACTGTAAGATGGTTCAACCACTCTGGAGAATGGTTAATGGAGCTTCCTTAGAAAGTTGGAAATGAAATACCTTATGACCCAGCAATCCCTCTATTTGGTATATAGCCACAAGAAACACAAGCCAGGACATGAATAGATAAATGCACACTGATGTTGCCACAAGTTTAGGACCAATGCAGGATTAGGCTGTGACCTGATCTGAGGACTGGGCCTCTCAAATCATCGCATGACCTGGCCTCCCAGGGATTTGGCCTCTTGATAGAGATTTTCTGGCCTTGGGCCCCTCCATTCATTCACCTTTCAACTCCTTGTCCCAAAACTTTAGGCCCCCATCAGGTCCCCATTAGGCCCCTGGCTCTTTGGTCCCCCTGTAAACCCATCATTCAGTCCCTTCAGCCCCCTACTTAGCCATGCTCCAAATCCTCTTGTTATTGTTGGTCGTTAAGTGCTGTCCAGTTGGTTCTGACTCATAGCAACCCTGTATAGGGTTTCCAAATGCTTATCCTAAGGCGCCACACCAAGATTCCTTTGTTGTCAAGTGGAGTCAATTCCGACCCACAGCGACCCTGTATAGGGTTTCCAAGGAGCAGCTGGTGAGCTTGAACTGGCGACCTTGAAGTTCAAATGGCTTTGCAGTCTGACGCATTAACCCACAGCGCCATACCAGGTCCTCCAAATAGGACCTCTCTGGTTCTCCACTGAGCTCCTTTGGGCCTCTTTCAGGGGCCCCATTCAGTCCCCAACCCCAGTTCACCCCATGGCACAGCTCAGATCGTGGCCGCCGAGACCCGCTTCGGCCGCGAGGGGGCGACAGAGCCCAGCGTCGACAGAGAGCCTCGTCCCTCCCTGGGCTCTTGTTAGGTGCCATCAAGACAGTACCAACTCATAGCGACCTTATGCACAGTAGAACGAAACACTACCTGATCCTGGGCCAACCTCACTATCGTTGCCACGCTTGAGCCCACTGATGCTGTCTCTTTGCCAATCCATCTCATTGGGGGTCTTCCTCTTTTTCTCTGACCCTCCGCCTTAGCAAACATGTCATCCTTCTCAGAGACTGGTCCCTCCTGACAATATGTCCGAAGTATGATAGACGAAGTTTGGCCATCCTGGCCTCCAAGGAGCACTCTGGCTGCACTTCTTCCAACACAGTTCTTTTGGCAGCCCATGGCAGTTTCAATATTTTCTTCTAACACCATAACTTCTAAGGTCTTCCTTATTCACTGTCCAGCTTTCACATGCATATGAGGTTATTGAAAATATGATGGCTTGGGTCAGGCGCACCTTAGTCCTCAAGCTGACATCTTTGCTCTTCAACACTTTAAAAAGGTCTTGAGCAGCAGATTTGCCTAATGCAAATCTCTCTCTCTCTCTCTCTCTCTCCCTCTCTTTCTTTCTTTGCTTTAAAGAACAGAAATTTATTTTCTTACAGTTCTGGAGATTAACATTCCAAGTCAGGGTTTCAGTCGTGTTGGTTCCTTGCCTGGAGGTAGGATTTCTTGTTCTTTGGCTTGTAGAGGTTTCTCGTTCCGTGTCTCTTCCCAGTGTGTGAATCTCTGAGTCTAAACTGCTCTTGTTTTGTTTTGTTTTAAGGTTTTTATAGTGGATTGAGTGAAAGTTTACAGGGCACATCATCAGTTTCACATTCAACCATTCATATATCTTATTTCATTACATTGATTATAATCCCCTCCATATACCATCAGTTAAAAGTATTTCTCTCTATCCACTTTAGCTTTTTTTAAAAAAACACACAAACAAAAAAACCCACTCAGGTATATATAATAATTTATATCTCCAAAGGGCACACTCTGCAAGTCTGCTCCTGGCCATCAGCTCTTAGTCCTTCTCTTCTTAGTCCATGAATGAGGAGTCCTCAGCCTCTCCCCCTCTCTATGCCCCCATCTCTGCCTCCATCTCTGGCGCTGCTGCTTCTCTGGATAAAGTCCTGCATTCTATTTGTGTGTTCCTCTCTTGATGGTCCTAGGGTCCTCCATTTCTGGACTGTAAGATTAACCACTCCACTTTTTTTTGTTACAAAACTTCTACCTTTACAAGTGTGACAGTCACAATTAGTCATGATAACAGTTATTCACTATTGAATCTTATGAATCTTATCCCCATCTCCTTTCAGCAGACCCATCTAGACAAGATGATAGCTATTCAGTGGGGACTCTTTCTTTCCCCCTACACTCTTAAACTAAGCACCCTCTTGAAACCTTGTAAGCCAGTCACTTCGTGCCTTTATTGCCCCCTCATTTTAGATAGCCAATGTCTAAGTTACCCGTTTCTATCTACCCTGTGCACAGAGTGGATAGCATTGAAACTTGATTTGAAGACTCTTTCCCCCTCTGTTGGTATTTAGAGTAACTACCGCTCTGAGTATAGATCAGGTTCATCATGAAGATGTATCTTCTGTCACTGTAGCTGATCCAGTCTGCTTGTCCTTTCTAGTGGGAATGTGTCACCTCACAAGGTTGTGGATGGGACTCAGGATTCCACGTAAGGTCCTATACTCTGTAAAGGCTTTGCATGAGGCACTGTGCAAGTTGTAGAACCCCTTTTAGGTATTCCAATCAGTTATAGGCTTAAGGCGGGCTTACAAGTTTTCTCTAATCATGTTTCCCA
>NW_006408824.1:1752860-1758996 GCF_000296735.1 Chrysochloris asiatica
AATTGTCGTGATCCACACAATCAAAAGCCTTTGCATAGTCAAATCTTTCTGATAGTCTCTGCTTTCAGCCAAGATCCATTGAACATCAGCAATGATATCCCTCATTCCATGGCCTCTTCTGAATCCGGCTTGAACCTCTGGAAGTTCTCTGTCAATATAGCTGTTTCTGTATTACTTTTAGTAAAACTTTACTCGTATATGATATCAAAGATATTGTCCGATGATTTCCGCATTCCATTGGGTCACCTCTCTTAGAAATGGGGACAAATATGGATCTCTTCCAATCAGCGGCTAGATAGTTGTCTTCCAAATTTCTTGGCATAGATGAGTGAGTGCCTCCTGTGCTGCCTCACTTTCTTGAAAAAGATTTCAATTTTTATTCCATCAATTCCTGGTGCCTTGTTCTTTGTTAATTCCTTCAATGCACCTTGGACTTCCTCCTTCAGTATCGTTGGCTCTTGATCAAATGCTACATCTTGAAACAGTTGAACATTACCATTTCCTTTTGATACAGTGACTCGATATTCCTTCCATCTTTTCTTGATGCTTTCTGCATCATTCAATAATTTGCCCAGAAAGAATCCTTCAATAATGAAAATCGAGGCTTGAATTTTTTTTTTCAGTTCCCCCAGCTTAAGAAATGCTGAGTGTGATTTCCTTTTTGGTTTTCTGACTCCAGATCTTTGCACATTTTGTTGTAATATTTGGCTTTATCTTCTTGAGCTGATCTTTGAAATTTTCTGTTCAGCTTTTGTGCCTCCTTATTTCTTCCTGGTCTCTAGATGGTAGGAAACCCATACCAAGCCATGATTGTATGTAGAGCACTGCTTCTTGGGGGTGCTGCTTTATCTGCCTTGGGGTGCTGTTTTATCTGCCTGGGGATCCCATCTGCTCTGTCCTGGGAGGGGATGGATTACCCAGTATGCAAGGTACGCGGGGATTTAAATGTGCTTACTTAGATTCTGTAGTGGACAGCCTCAAGCTAGGTGTCCCTACCATCTTTGAAACCCAGGAAATCTTTGAAAATACTCACTACTGATGAGTAAATACAGTTACGCCCATGTGCACTGTGTTTATTGATTAATCCACTCTTGGCCCTGGACACCTGAGTGAGTTCTGGCGGTGATCCCCGACCCAGGAACTGCCCCTGCTCCACCCAACTGTGTCTATGTGGCTGGGCCATCCCCCTCTTTGCTCTCTGGGAGCAGGGTGGGGATCTGGTTGTTCAGGATGGACCTAATGATCCTGGCCTTTTACTGCAGCTCAGCCTGGTAGGTCCATCCACTCCTGTGAAGAACGGTAACTGGGTCCCAGGCAGGCTGAGCTGCGCTGGGCCAGCCTCTTGACCTTTCTGAGCTGGATTTGCTACCTGGAGTTGAGAATTCTGCCTTCCAGTGTGAAATTACAGTTCTGCAGCACTTACAGGTCCTCTTCCCTCCCAGTGCTGACCAACATCCCCACTAGGAGCCTTGAGAAGGCCAGGCCTGAAGTCTGCAGGATTCTGGTATTATCTCCGCTTGTCTCCCTGTCCTTGACCTGGGCCACCACGCACAACTGGACACTCCCAGGTCTGGCTGCAGCCGGCCCCAGAGGAATTCCCATGATCTATTTTGAGCTGCCACTTTCTCTTTCTGAGCCAGTAATCGCGGGCCTCAAGGAGCCATGGTGGTTAGGTGTTAGGCTGCTAACTGCAAGGTGGGCAGTTCAAACACCACATCTGCTCTATGGGAGAAAGATGAGGTTGTGGGCTTGCCATAAAGCTGTATAGTCCTGGAAGCTCCACATGGGTCAGAATTGACTAGATAGTCATGGGTTCTCTTTGGGGGTTAAAATGGAGGCACCCTAACATCTGACCTGTTCATTACATGGATGTTGTACCTTTGGGGCTCCTGTGTGTTGTCTGCCTGTCCTCCTTGGAAGGACCTAGAATGGCCCTTGTGTTGAGTGGGTGATCATGGGGCTTAGACATCACAGGGTGGGACTTAGAGGGCAAGGTGCTGGGACAGCTCCTGCTAACTGCTCCCCAAATCCCACCTATCCACTTCTCCCAGATTGGTGTATTTACTCAGGTTCTGGGTCTCATTTCAAACTTAATGGTCCAGGAAAACAAAAAAGCAAGTCCTGCCCCTCTCGCCTAATATTGGATGACAGAACATTGGGGCTGGTTGCAGATGGGAGATTTGAAGCCCACTTCATTAGAAGAAAAGAATGTCTTGTGGTTGACTGTTCTAAAAATACACCATGTCCTCCCCTGCTCCCTTCCCCTACACATCTGGAGGGGAAGGACAGGAGACATAGGGCAGGGGTGGTGGTTAAGCTGGAGTTTGAAGTGCTGACGCCAGTATTTCTAGGAAGGCCCCTCCCAGCAAAGCCCACAGGATGGGGAGGTAGGCCCCTGAGTCTGGTCTGCCCTCATCACTTCATGCAAGTCCCCTATAGCCCCTGACTCAGTTTCCTCAGCTCTACAGAGGGGGAGAACACACACAGGAACCTGGTTAATTTAGTGTCTATCCTGAACCTGGCCAGGGTGAGCCATTTCTGACCAGGGAGGGGGTGTTACTTGTCAGCCTTTATGAATGTGTCACTTGAGTTTGCTTTCTCATTCGAAATAAGAACTCAGCTTTATATTTAATTGTGCACTTGTAATTTTACATTTATTTTCATTAAACACACACACACAACAATTATAAAAAAAAAAAAAAAAAGTGGTCAATTCGACTCTGCCTCCTGGCACCCCCACATGTGTCAGAGTGGAACTGCTCTTTACGAGGTTTTGAATGGCTGATGTTTCTGTAGTGAATTACCAGGTCTTTCTTCTGAGGTGCCTCTGGATGGCCCTTTTGGTAGCCTGCAGATCCCCACACAGATCCCCTCCTTGCCCTACCCCCTCTGTGCCACCCCAGGACCCTTGCACAGGCTGCTCCTGGTCCTGGCCTGGTCCATGCCTGCTATCTTCCCCACTTCCCACAGACCCTACTTATTCTAGGGAAGTCCTGATTCTGCTAGCAGGCTCAAAGGCCAAGCCCCAGCTGCTTCCTCTGTGGACCAGACATGAAACAGCACTCCTGGCACTGTTGGCCACCACCAGCTGCTGCCTCTTGGTTCTATATTCAGTGCTAAAAATACCCCAAGACCTAGACAGGAAGGGCCAACAGCTGGGGTATGGGTACACATTTGTTTGGCCTACCTATTGCAGCTGGGGTATGGGTACACATTTGCTGGGAAGGGGTGGGCACAGAGAGGTGTTCAGAGCAGGCAAGGGTCCCCATGTTTTGTCAGGAGGAAAACATAAGCCAGCTCTGACTCCACCACTACACACTTACCTGGCTCTGAATCTTTTGCTCCTGGGATACACTGCATTACAGAGGAAGCACTCAGATCCAAACCAAACCCACTGCTCAGAGTGATTTCAACTTACAGCGATCCTACAGGACAGCGTATATCTGCTCCTTACGGTTTCTGAGATTATAAATCTTCTTAAGAGCAAACTGCTTCATCTTTTTCCCTCAGAGTGGCTAGTGGGTTCAAACAGCCAACATATTTTTTTGGAATTTTTTTCTTTTAATTGTAGTGTGGCACTGTAGGATCAGCACTGGACTTTGAACCATGAGGTTGACAATGCAAGCCCACCAGCTAGCTGCTCCTTGGAAACTCTATACAGGGTTGGTATGAGTAGGAACCAACTCAAAGACACTTAATAACAACAATATATACAACAAAACATTTGCCATTTTAATCATTTTCACATGTACAATTCAGCCACACCCACCACACTACCCATGGTGCATCACCACTAGCCCTTTTTCCCCGTTCCTTTTTTTTTTTTTTTTTTTTTTTGCAGGACAGTTCCCAATGATTTGTCCTAGTGAGAAAATAAATATATAGTTTCCTTTCCAGACATGAAAAAAATAAACAAACACACACACAAGCAGACAAAAGAAGAAAGCAATTTCTTTTATTTTTAAACTTTTTATTGTGAATTGAGTGAAAATTTACAGGACAGATAACCAGTTTTACATTCAACAAATCATGTACTTCATGTCATTACAATGATTGCAATCCCTTCTATGTATCATCAGTTAACAGTATTTACCTCTATTCATTTTGACTCTTGCATTCCTTCCTGTCTCCCACTACCTTCATCTTTCCTATGCCAACCTCCCTCTTGTAGTATATAGTCTTCCCCATCTCCCAAGTTAACTAATGTGTCTACCCTTTACCCAAGGAGCCCAGGTTAGCACTGGGCTGCTAACCACAAGGTTAGTACTTTGAATCCACCAGGTGCTCCTCAGGATCAAGATGAGGCTTTCTGCTCCTGTAAAGATTTACAGTCTCAGAAACTCTGTGCAGGATCACTGTGAGTCAGAACTGACTTCACAGCACACAACCACCACTACCACCCACTACCCAGTGAATAACTTTTTCATCCCCCCCACCCCTGGTTACCATCACCGAATGTTTCTTTTATCAAGAAAACCTTTTCTTAACATTTTATAACAATGATCTCATACAGTATTTGTCCTACTGATTTCACTCAGCATAATGTCCTTCAGGTTTATTCATGTTATGAAGTGTTTCATAGATTAATCATTATTCTTCAATGTTGCATTTAATCAATTTCTATTCAGTGTAATTGATAGATATGAATTGATTGCTGTCATTTTGCTGTGTGTATTTTTGTGGTACTGCTGGTTTCTTTGTTCCACATAATTTTCTATGCTGAGTTTATTTTGTTTGTAGGTTTTCTTTCTTTCTTTAAGTTTTTATTGTGGATTGAGTGATCATCAGGGCAGATCATCAGTTTTACATTCAACAAACCATACAACATGTTTAATCCCCTCCATGCACCATCAGTTAACAGTATTTCTTTCTATTCACTTTAGCTCTTAAAAAAAAACAGGCATATATAATGATTTATACCACCAAAAGGCACATTCTGCAAGTCTGCCTCATGGCCACCATCTCTTAATCCCTCTCTTTCCATGAGTCTAGAGTCCTCAGCCACTTCCCCTCTCCGTGCCCCCATCTCTGCCTCCATCTCTGCTGTCACTGCTTCTCTGGATAAGGTCCCACATTCTGCGTGTGCTCTTCTCCCTTGATGGTCCTAGAATCCTTTGTTTCTGGACTGCGAGATTAACTGCTCCCCCTTTTTGTTACAAAGCTTCTACCTTTACAATTGTGACAGTCGCAATTAGTCATAATAACAATTACTCGCTATTGAATCAAAGAATCTTATCCCATGTCTTTTAACCAGACCCATCTAGACAAGATGACAGCTATTCAGTGGGGACTCTTTCTTCTCCCACACACTCTTAAATTAAACTCCCTCTTGAAACCTTCTAAGCCAGTCACTTCATGCCTTTATCACTCCCTCATTTTAGATAACCAATGTCTAAGTTGCCCGTCCTTCTATACCCTATGTATAGAGGGGATAGCATTGATACTTGATGTGAAGACTCCTTCCCTCTCTGTTGGTATTTAGAGTTACTACCTCCATAAGTATAGGTCAGGTTCATCAAATTGTAGCAATTTACCCTTGTTTCCTTTACCTAAAATTCTTTTGTTTTTTGTTTTTTTAATATTCCTCTAGTTGAGTTCTGATTATCAAGCTATCAAGGCTAGCTCAAATGGGTTTGTTGTTGTTGTTATCTGCCGTGGAATCGTTTTCAACACATAGCGACCCTGTACAAGGTTTCTGAAGCTGTAAATCTTTACAGGAGTAGAAAGCCTCATCTTTCTCCCACGGAACAGCTGGTAGTTTCAAACTGCTGGCCCTGAGGTTAGGAGCCCAATTCGTAACCACTACGCTACCAGAGCTCTGCAAATTTGGGTGTTCTTGTGCCTCTCCCCTCACTTCATATCAGCTGGATGCTTCACTCTCAGCTCTAGCCCTCGGAGGCTATATCCTTGTGCATGGGCTCAGGTGTCCCAAGGTATCACCACACTTTGGACCAACCAGCCCTTCCTCTTCTCTCTCTCATCTCCAGGTCAACGGGAGTCAATGTATTTTGGTTGAACTCAACCCATTTCTTCATTGCTGCCTTTCCCCCTCTTCCACTCACCAGTAGACCAATGTGCTCATCAGCAAGCTTATATGCCTGCTCATGTGTTTCCTTTGAGTTTCAGTCTTAGAGGG